>NC_081427.1:22029405-22379405 GCF_949786415.1 Peromyscus eremicus
AGTTCTACATATCAGCCACGGATTCCCTTGTTCTTCCCCCTCCCGCCCCCCTCCCCGCCCCCCTAGCCCACCCCCCCATTCCCACCTCCTCCAGGGCAAAGCCTCCCCCGAGATGGAAACACATGAACTATGAACCAATGGCTGAGGGGCCCCCAACGGGATCAGGCCCTCTGAATGGGTGAGACAGTTGATTGGCTTAATCTGTTTGGGAGGCATCCAGGCAGTGGGACCGGGTCCTGTGCTCATTGCATGAGTTGGCTGTTTGGAACCTGGGGCTTATGCAGGGTTGTTTTTATAAATATCTTAACAAAACCATAGTGATCCTAAGAAAGGTTACTGTGAGTTTTTCTGTGTGATGTTTGATCAAGAATGCCTACAGTAATGCTACAAATTTAAAATTCAAGAATTAGCTCCAAATTTTTTATAATATCATCTTAAATTCATGTTACATTTATTAATAAAATACTTCAAATTCCAAGTCTAAATGTTTTTCACTACAGCTTTTACTTTACATTGTAAGCATTTACTGAAAATATTCTCAGTGGAATAACTATTTATCATATGCTGGTTTACTCAATTATTCTTAAACTTATTTTCCACAGACTTTAGAAGACAGCTTTATTTCTCAGCCATTGTCTTCTCGAGAAGATGCTTTGAAATTGGCTCAGCTATTATCCACTTAATTATAAGCCAGATATTCCATCACATATTATAGCATAACTTGGTGGTATCTTCCTACAAATATGGCCTTCATTTCAACAATTGCAATGTCATACCTAGGTTAATACCACAAATATTGATTTATTCGATTTATTTTATTACGTATAATCCTTTAAAAAGAAGTTTTTTGTTTTTTTTTTTTTTGTTTTTTTTTTTTTTGTTAGTAATAGGCTTACACACATTCAACATATTTGAATGCCTGACATATGCTTGATGTCCAGGAACCTGACAGGTTTCATATATTTCATTTTACATAAACAAGAGTTGAGGAACTGCTGGCCCTACCCAACATCTAAAAGTCTTGAATGAAAGAGTGAGGATTAATAAATAATAGATATGAAAAACAGAGATGTAGACAACATAAAAGAAAAAGACAGAGACACAGAACAGCATCAGGAGGGCTCTGGGGTCAATACCATAGTCACCCTGAATTTATTTCTCAGGGCCTTTTTGTACCCAAAGCAGGGGAAGTAAAAGACCTTTCCCTCTCAGGGATACCATGGTTCAAGGTACAAACAAGCGTAAACACCTCCTAAATTCTCAAGACACCTCGTAATCACACCTTTGGACAAACATCCGGTTATCCAGCCTTGATGAGTGGCCATGCCTTTGGCAAATATCTTGTTATCCAGCCTTAAACAGGAAAGAGAAGCTTGAACTCTCTGACCTTGAATCAAGATGTAATCGAGCCATAAACTGGAGTCTTGGTGGACTCTCAAAACATCCATTAGTGTTTCAAAAAGAAATGTGGGTATTTTGTATGTGCGGTGGGGATAGTCTAGTATTTTTAAGACAAATACCACATGAGTCTTGTTAAAGTTTGTTTGGTTAATTTCCCCCAAAGATTACAAGGTTGTTGCTTAAGTAGTGCCCCTCACATAGCATTTCATGGTGGCAAAAAATGCCCTTTTGGTCTGCTAAGACACATCAGTGGGTAAACGTACTTTCTACCAAGACTAAAGATATGAAAATGATCCTGTCTTCCTCAGTGTTCTGTTACTGTGAAGAGATAGATACTACAGTGACACTTCTAAAAGAAAGCATTTAATTTGAAGGCGTGCTTATCCTTTGAAGGGTTGAGTCATTATCATCACGGCCAGAATCACGGTGGCTGGGAAATTAGCTGCGAGTTAATACACTGCAGGCAGCCAGGAAGCAGGAAGAGAAAGACTCTGGGTTTGGAATGGGCTTTTTGAAACCTCAAAGGCCACCATAGGAACACACTTCCTCATACCTGGAATAACATACATTCCCTAGTGACTAAGCATTCAAGTCTAGGAGCCTCGGTAACTAAGCATTCTTAAGTCTAGGAGCCTCAGTGGGCCATTCTTAAGCAAATCACCACAGATTCCTTATACTCACAGGATGCAAGGAGAGCACCAACTCGTGCAAGTTGTCCCCTAACTTCTGAACATACAGCATGTAAAAAGTCCCCCTTCCTGTGGGACCGGGTCCTGTGCTCATTGCATGAGTTGGCTGTTTGAAACCTGGGGCTTATGCAGGGTTGCTTGGCTCGGCCTGGGAGAGGGGACTGGACCTGCCTGGACTGAGTCTACCAGGTTGATCTCAGTTCCTGTGGGAGGCTTTGCCCTGGAGGAGGTGGGAATGGGGGGTGGGCTGGGGGAAGGTGAGGGGGGCGGGAGGGGGGAGAACAAGGGAATCCTTGGCTGATATGTCGAACCGAATTGTATTGTAAAATTAAAAAATAAAGTAAAAAAAAATGTCCCCCTTCCACATATACAAATTCTGGACAGCTTTCTTCCTTTATCCACACGCCAGTCAGCAATTATTGTTTCTAAAGTACTGTGAGAAGAATGAGTGAGCGTCTCTACACAACACTGTTTGTTGGCGGAAGCGCATATTTTAAAAATAACCTAAATTCACTAACATAGTTATGTATCCTGAATATGAACTCCACAGCTAAGCAAAATCCAGAAAGCAAAGCCATTAATAGAAGGGTAGAAAGATGAGCGGGATGTGAAAATATCTGCAAAATATAGATGAACACAGATGATTTTATAAAGAAACTAAAACACTGATAGGATTAATATTCACTCAGCTACAAATATTGGGGAGAAACAAATATTGTTGGGCTAGAGTGAAAAAATAAGACGAACCTATGTCAATTGTGGACATCTTTTTTAAACCTATCAAGACCAATTTTTGTGCCTAAATCTTTTTGAATCTGGCTTTCCACTGGATAGTGTTTGATATACCAGGGCTATACTCTTACAGAAAACCGACTCTTCCTCTCAAAGAAACTAATAATTTGCAATACCTTTTTGGCTTGGGGTAGGACTTCATGCCCAAATTCCCTCTCCATGCTGGGTGTTAGCCAGTTTTGTAAATTCTTATGTATGCTCCAAACTTCTGAAATTTCATATGTGTAGCTGTCCTAATGTGCTTAGAGGACCCTGTTTCCTATCTACTGCCTCAGGCTCTTATACTCTTCCCGTCTCATCTTCCACAATGGCCTCTGAGATGTAGGGTGCATTACATTTGTTCCATTTAGGTCTGACCATGATACAACCTCTTATTTTATACACCTTATTTAGTTGTGGGTCTCTAGGTTAATTGCCATCTACTGGAAATAAAAGAATTATTATTATGTTTCTACTAAATGGGCTTAGTTTTAAACTGACTCCTAGTGACTTATCATTACATCAATAGATTAGTTCATCCCTCAATGCTTATCAAAGAAGATCCTATTTGCAGTAAATGGCAATTAACAAAGGCTTTTATTTTGATATGGAGACACTATCATACATATTATGTGAACATCTTTGGAAGATAAAATATGTTCATAAATCTATGCAAACAAAATCATTTCATAACCAGTCTTGGGAATAAATTTTCCTTGTTCACTACTGAGTTCTCAATAGCTGAAAGAATAGAAATCGCATAACCATAAACACTTGGGATACTTTCTAATGAAATCATAGACCACAAATAGTAACAGAGGATTAACATGCCTGAAAAAATAACTAAATAAGAGGGAATAGAAAGAATAGTGAAACACATTTGAACAAATACTGTCCTGGACTGAAGGAAAAGAATGCAATTTTTAATGAAAAAAATGTCCATTATCAGATTTTAAAGTAAGTCTATAACAGTGTATTCCATCAAAGTTATGTATTTTTCCTGTTCCCAAATTGTATATTTTACTAATGTATTATGGTGAATATAATAATATCATGCTTGTCAAAACTATAATGAAAAGCAGTCCTAAATATTGGGAAAATCATTCTGTATTAATAAATAATCATGGGCTTTCAATAAAAGTCAGTTCATGAAACATTTCTCTGAAATCCACGATATCAATCATGTATTTTAAACCATATATACATTTACTGTGGTGATGTATTGTGTCCCCCAATATATTGTGTCCCTAAATAAAATTTATTTGAGGATCAGAGAAAAAAGCCAGCCACTATAAGTAAACAGAGAAGTCAGGCAATGCTAGTACACGCCTTTAATCCTATCACTTGGGAGGCAGGAATCTGTCTGGATGTCTGTGAGTTCAAGGCCACACTGGAGAACAGAGCCTAGTAACACATACCTTTAATCCCAGTACTAACCATAGATGTCCGGAGGTCTATACAGACATACAGGAAGTGACAGAACAGGGCAGGAAGAGAAAGTGATGTAGCTGAGCTGACAGAGCCAATGAGAGAATAGAAGAGAAAGGCATATAGATGTGGGTATGCAGGAAGTAGCTCTCTCTTTGGAAGCTGAGGTGTTGGTGAGATGAGTTTGGCTTGTGGCTTGTGGCTTTTCCTATTCCTCTGATCTCTCAGGTTGTACCCCCAAGATCTAGCTCCATATTTTTTATTTAATAAGACCGTTATATTTGTTTATATTATAAATATTTATATATGATAAGAAGGTATTATTAACAACATCCTTTTTTTTAGTGTGCAGACCTATACATTTTAATAAATGTGTAGAACTGACTGGCATCCTTACACTTAAGATACAGAACTCTACAGTTCCACAAAGGCTTGCATGCTGCCTCTAATTCTGACTCCTAACACTGGAAACTCCAATGTACTCCACTTTCTTGTGACTTGACTTTTATTTGAGAATGACGAATGGCATCATGTAGTATAAAACCATTGATACTGGCTTCATTCACATAGTATAATGCTAGTGAAATTATCTTTCAAAGAGAGACATTACATACTCCTGGACACATTCAGTTTGTTAGAAGCAGATCAGAAAGCCTGCCTACCACAAGAAAATTTCCCAGAGTCTGGAGAAAGGAGAATGCCACATGTCAACGGCCTGGAAGAGATCCCAATTCTGAACTTGAAGTACAGTTTTTGCTGATTGAATATCATTTCTGAACCATGTTTGAACAATTCTAAGTTGAGCACCTTAGAAGGCAGAACCATCTCTACATAGCAGCTCTACTTATATCTATACAAACTGGAAATCACCCAATATCCTTCAATAGGTGAGTGGACAAGCAAATTGAAGAGCCCCTGTGGAATAGAATGCCATTCAGCAACAAAAAGGAACACAGAATATTCATATTAACAACATCTTTAACAGACATAATCTGTAAAAGGATTTATTAGAAAAATAACCAAAAGTATATAAAATATTGGGATTTTATTAGGAAAATCATGACACAGAAGAGAATTAATAAAAAAATATTTCTTATTGCTATGATTTTCAAAGAAAGGAATTACTCTCATAAAAAAATGCACTTAGATACCTCATAACATTCTTTATCCCAACTCACACTTGCACAACTCTCTTCATTACCAGAATCCTATTTCAGAGTAGTCATTATATTTATAACAATTAATTATCTTGATCATCATTATTGTCTAAAGCATGCAGATTATATTAGAATTCATTTTTATTGCATGGTGAATTTCAGCAAATTTATATATTTACTCATCATTGTAGTGACATTCAGATACATTCTAGCGCCTTTAGAGCTCTGTCATCTGCTGGCTTAGCCTCTTTTTGACTAAAATTTGGCAACTGTTAATACTTACCTGGCTTCATAATTTTGGATTCTATTTCATATAGGTGTTATAATACAGTGTAGAATTTTTACACTTATCTTTCTTCATAATTTTGAATTGTACTTCATATATGTATTACAACACAGTGTAGATTTTTTTTAATTTTTAATTTTTATTTATTTATTTATTTATTTATTTATTTATTTATTTTGGTGTTTTTTTTTTTTTTTTTTTTGAGACAGGGTTTTTCTGTGTAGCTTTGTGCATTTCCTGGATCTTGCGCTGTAGACCAGGCTGGCCTTGAACCCACAAAGATGCACCTGCCACTGCCTCCTGAGTGCTGGGATTAAAGGCATGCACCACCACCGCCCGGCGAATTTTTGAAATATAGACCCTTCACATTCAATAGCTTCTTAATCATCTTTAATGGACTGGGGTTTTATACAAACTCTTACCACTCCTCTTGGTTGCTCACTAGATATGAATTATAAGATCATATTTTTGAAACTATCCTACACTTAGATACAATACATGAAGAAAACAAGCTGAACTGATATAAAAATCATCCTCCAAGTTGGCTATTTGTCATAGTATTGGCAAGGACTATGCCAACTCCCTGGGAAAACAAAGACATCAGTGGTTTTACCCAGTTATAAGACCTATGAACAATGTTAATAGGCTATGAAAGATGTGTTCAACTGTGCAACAGTGGAAGGCCTACCCTGAGGGTAACCAATGGCTCCTTGGCTGAATTTGAGACACGTCCCTAAAGAGTGAATCCATGCTTGATACTGTAAACTTACACAAAAACGCATGGGTCAGAAAGTTATAACAATAGAGATTCACTACTCTTCGTTTACCAAATTGATATTATGCTAAACCATCGTCTTAACATCTATGATTATGCCCATAAAGAAAAGCTACTCTAAAGCATGTATATAAAATCCCTTTCTTTTAGTAAACAGCAATAAATAGGGACTCTTGGCCTCTCAAGGCACTGAGGCTAGGTGACAATTAAATGCTCAGCAATGAATAAAACATTTAGAGCTCTCTTATATGGCTTGGGCAGATCAGTAAACAGAGGGCAGAAAAATGTATGAATATGAATCAAAAGACAAGGGAAATAGCATGCAGCCATAAACTCACAGCAGCTGTGGTTACCTGCACCGAGGCTGCACAAGTCTAGTCAATTATGAATGGAGAAAATGTTCCTTATGCTCTACTACTCCCTGCTGTACTATTGTCTACTGACAGATTCTGAAGGAGGGAAAATATTGTCCTCAGTTGCATACCCACAGGTGAGCTTATGAGACTCCATATGCATAGTTCAACATCTGTAATAATAAAACCCAGGTTAAAACTAATGGCTCACAAAGTTAAAAAAAATGACATAAATATAAGAAAGGGATTTTTAAGGGTGAAGAGAATTTGACAAGAATTTAAGAAAGAGGACTAGAGAGATATCTCATTGGTTAAAAATACTACTCGTTCTTCTAGAGTACCCAAGTTGAAATTACAGCACACATAGCATTTCCCAACTGTTTATAGCTCCAGTCCCAGTAAATGGATTTGGTGTGCCAACTGCCATGGACATTAAGGCATATATTTGATTCACAGACATATATGCAGACAAAATGTCCATACATGTGAAAATAAACAAATAAAAATTTAAACTTAATGATAAGGAAGTGTTGGAGGTGATAGAAATCAATATAAATTATATGCCTGCACAAAATTATCAGAGAAAAATTCTGACTAATTGAAATAAAAAATAACCATCTACTCATCAAGATTTAGTCATGAGCTATATTGTATCATTGTTTTATATTTAAAACCGTGGTAACATTTTGAATTAATGTTTAATAGAATGAGAAGTAGAAGACAACCTTTCTTTTTTTTCCCAATGAATCAACTTCTCTCCTTTGTCAATCATGTCACTATTTATAGCGGGCTACTTTATACATTTCTGTTGCATTCCACTTTTCTCCTTCATAATCAGTGCATTTTATTGCTTTTCAATGAAGAGTAGAATGTCTAGAAGTTGAGTAATATAAATTGTGAAATTTTCTTCTTCTGTAATATTGTATTGGTACTCTAAATATTTTGCCTGTCTACACAAATTTTAGAATTGTTTTGACAACAGTTTTAAAGTTCATATATATTGTTTTTTCCCCTTGAGCATTTGATTAGTGTCTTAATATACTTTTTTAAGTAAGAAATTATTTATCATTGGTTTAACCTTGGAGAGAATATGCTCTCATTATTGGGCAAGCAGGGCAGTAGAAACAGGAACAGAAATTTCATTGTATCTGTAGTCAGAAACAGAGAAGAAGCAGGGGGAAGGGTCTGTCTCTCAAACTTCAAGGCCAGCCCCACATGACTCACTTCTGCCAAGAAGGCTCTAGCTTTCAAAAGTTCTTCTATTTTAAAGAACAGCATCACAGAAAGGTCAAACACAAGTCGTATCTACCACCACCTCTTCCTCCACCTATTCCAGAACTACCTCAAAGTGCATGCCACTCTCAACTTTGGCTTCTTTTTGTAAAACCCAATGAGTTCATTATTGTTTTCTGTTTGTTTTCCGTCGTTCCATTGAAATATGTGAAATGTACCAGGGGACACATCCCAGAAAAAAATAAAATGACACTCCTCCCTAAATAGCCATCAGTCATTTCATCAGTATCATTAGCTCCTAAGATGGGAGTGGTGCCACATATTCCCCTCACATATCCATATCACAGTATTGACTGGCTTGATGTTCTGTGGGTCGTGTACAGATAATCACTAATGCTGAGAATCCATTCGTGCCATGGCTTTGTCACTTTCAGAACATGCTGTATTACAGAAGCCCACCTTAAGCTTTTCTCTTACAATATCTCTTTCCTAGTGTGATGTTCAGCGTCAATCACTTGCAAGTATGCACATATGCATTCATGTTTATGTGTATGTGTATGTATGTATGTATGTGTATGTGTATGTGTGTGTGTGTGTGTGTGTGTGTGTGTGTGTATAAAATCTACAGGGGCTTTAACTTGGATGGTGGTGAGTTATAGATGAATTTGGGATGAACCTTGGAGATAGTTAACATTGATATATGAACATGGAATATTTATCAATTTATTAAGTACTCATAGACATTTCCTAGGACTAAGTTTTGTCTTTTACACACATATGCATACATACTAATATAACATAAAATATAACATGAAATCACCTAATTATGTGTGTATAAATATACTTCTGTATTTGTATTGTAACAATGTAAAGGTTTTAATTTTAGAAGGCACTATTACTATAAAATTCTTTAATTTTAAATTCTACCTCAATTGCTGCTCAGTAAAAAAAAAACTGACTGACTATAGTGTATCTACCTGTAACTTGCAAACATCAAAATAATTACATACAAGCTCCATAAGGTTTCTTTGTTAATTCTGTTGATTTATAAAGACAATTATGTAACCTGGAAAAGGGAAAGTCTCTTTTTTCTCAGTCTGTAAGACTTTTCTCAATCTTTTTATTGAATTAGTGCATTTCTTAAGGCTTGCTAGATGTATCAGTAGAGTGAGGACAGGTCATCCTTTCCTTGATGTTGAACTTAACGAAGATGCAGTTTCCTCACCATAAATGAGGTCAGTTGTTTTAATTATCTGTAGATGCTCTTGATCAAGTCTAGGGATTTTCCCTTTATTTTAATTTTCTGACCAGTTTTATATGAATGAGCTTGAATTCTGTAACATATATTATTTTCTTTATCTATTGAAATACAGAATGATTTTTCTTCCCTAGCATGTACATATGATGGATTGTGCCAACCTATTTTAGAATTTGGATGAGATTTGAATCTCAGACAAAATATACCTGAATTTAAGGATAATTCTCCTAATTTATATTAATCAGTTTGCTATTTTGTGTAAATATTACTTTAAGATGTGGGCATAATTTTTAATGCCTATTTATACTTGGGGCATTATTAATCTTACAAAATGTGTTTGCTATTATTAACTATACTTCTCTTTTGTAAGAATTTGAATAATGCATTATATAAATGCTTGATAGAAGACACCATTAAGTCCATTTGTATATAATTATATTATTTTGGTCTGGTAGACAAGTAATTATTGATTAAATTTATTTAATATACATAGGTTTGGATTTTTATATTTATAACTTTTATAATCTGGAGAAATCACCTTTTTAAATTAAAATTATTTATTTTACATCAACACCACAGTTTCCCCGTTCCTCCCTTCCACCCATTTCCTCCGTCCACCTCCCCCCATCCCCCTGCCAATTCACTCCTGCTGTTTCTGTTCATAGAGGGGCAGGATTCTCATTGGGCACATCATGTCAAAATATGACTAGACACCTCCCCTTGCATTAAGGCTAGGCAATGCAACCCAATACCAGGAATAGTTTCTCAAAAGCCAGCCAAAGAGTGTTTATTAATTTGTGAATACTGTAGTTAACATCAAATGCAAAGACTAGAGTTCAGAATTAAAAGCAACAAAATAAAATATTCTAAATATTAACAAATTCACTCTTCACTGATTCCCTCAACATAATAAGCAAAGTATTTACATTTCATAGCTACGATATTATTTTAATAATTTGAAGGATTTAATGAATTTTTAGTTTATTAAAACCATTTTCTAAACATGCACACTGATAGATTTGAAATATCTTTAGGGATATTGTGAGGAGCAATGAAAATTTTTGTAAACAAATTTCACTGCTCTACTTCCAAGTTTGTTTTCTAGAAAAGAATCTTTAAAACTAAACTGTTTCTTGATACATTTACTTACTTTGCTTAATGTTATTTCCATAAATATTCTGAATTTGGAAATGAATATTCCAAAATATTCTTATTAAATGTCTCACGGATCTATAAGTTTTTAGCAAGAAAATTGTGTGTATTTTTGCATAATTAATACATTTTATAAACATTGATTTCAAGAATATTTAATTATCACAGTTATATATAAAACAACATGATATTTTATCTAATTATACTAAGTAATCAGTTGATAAATTTTATTATCTTCTTATATTATACATATTTTTTTCACCAGGCCTAGAAGGACAAATGGTACATGTTCTGTCTCAGTGAGGGTATGCCATCACTAGTGTTTTGTTCTTTTTGACTACTGATAGAGTCTGGGAGAGTCATTATCCACAGTTGTGTACCCACAAGTGTATAGACAGGTTTTAATGAATATTGAAAACCTATAGTCAACAGATGATCCTGTGTATGCTCAGTGAGTCACAAAAGAATCAAATATATATCAATGTAAAAATGATTTGCGGGGAAGAAAATTGAAAGGAGTGCAGAAAGTTAATAGAGTCAGTATAAAACTAATTAGGAGAAATTGTACATATCTGGAATGGTTCAATAACAAAATTTGTTAATGAAAATATCCCGAAATCATGTGAGAAACATATTAATGAATGAGAAAGGTTTTTCTGTAAAGAAAAATAATATAAAGCAATGTAAAGATCACAATTTAAATCTCAGTAAACTTATTCATTTATTTATTTTTAGATAGTATTTTCCTTTCTTCGACTCCTGTCTTTACTCACGATAAGCAATAACACAAGACCAGTTAAGAATCCAAAGTGGTGGAACTGAGGACTTAGGCATCCTGGATCATAATTGGTTTTAATGCTAGTAATTCTTTTCCTCTCTATTTTTTCTTTCTTTCTTTCTTTTTTTTTTTTTTTTGAGACAAGGTTTTTCTTGGTAGTCTTTTCTGTGTAGCCCTGGCTTGCATAGAACTCCCTCTGAAGACCAGTCTGGCCTTAAACTCACAGAGATCCAATTGCCACTTCCTCCTAAGTGCTGAGATTAAAGACTAGTAATTTTTTTACAAATGACTTCCACATCTAGTTCCAAGACTTTGGAGTTGAAGTCAAGGGGATTTTGGTTTGAAGATCAGTTTGAGCTTTATATTAAGAGACGTTATCTAAAAAATATCTGTAAAGATATTATCTTCTTCAGTGTAGTATATTATATAAAATATAAGGCATATAACTTAGCCTAAATAATGTTCTATTAAAAACTTATACAATGAGTAAATTTAACGGGCATTATATTTCTGTTGGATTTTCATAAATTTTTATTCACAGGTATATAATTGATTTGTTTATTCATATAATTATATATTGAATTTTATGTATTTCTTAAAAAGATAAAATTTGATACCTCTTAAATGTTGTAAAGATTATTATTTTATTTCCTATTTTAATTTTTCATCTTTTTCTCATTACTGAAGTAATTTTATTGAACACAATTTATAATGGAATACATTTATGAAATGTGGTAAAATGACTTCCTACAAGACTATGGTTCATAAACACGTATTATTACATTTCTTTTATTTGAAATAGATTCCTCTCTCACTTAGTACATTAGGATACAGTTTTTCCTTCCTCTACTCCTCTCAGTTTTTTCCCAGGTCTCCTCCCATGTGTATTCAGTTTCTGTCTCCTTAAACAAGATCAATGTCTAAAAGATAAAAAATAACATATAACAAAATAAAACATAATCACATAAGGCAAAAAGAATCGCATCAAAGTTGGCAAAACAAACCAAAAGAAGGCACAAGAATGAGAGACCCACTCATTTGCATACTTAGAAGTCACATAAAAACACTGAACTGGGATCAACCTGGTAGACTCAGTCCAGGCAAGTCCAGTCCCCTCCTCCCAGGCCAAGCCAAGTGATCCTGCATAAGCCCCAGGTTTCAAACAGCCAACTCATGCAATGAGCACAGCACCTGGTCCCACTGCCTGGATGCCTCCCAAACAGATCAAGCCAATCGACTATCTCACCCATTCAGAGTGCCTGATCCAGTTGGGGGCCCCTCAGATCTGGATAAGGTGGGAATAAGGGGTAGGCTGGGGGGAAGGGGAGGGGGGCGGGAAGGGGGAGAACAAAAGAATCCATGGTTGATATGTAGAACTGAATTGTATTGTAAAATAAAATAGAATAAAATTAAAAAAAAACACTGAACTGGAAGCCATAATTTATATACATATATTATGCCCCAAGGAGCTGGTCGTGCAAACTTGTGTAGGCCCTGTGCGTGCTGCTTTGATCTCTGTGAGTTCATATGGTTTTGCTCAGCTGATTAGAGGGTGTAGCCAAACTCCTCATCCTGAGCATTTTCCTTTCATATGCTGAAATTACAGGGATGTACCCCACATCTGGCTCTTAGCTTATTCATCTTTGCTTATTCATTTTATTCATTCTACTGTTGAAGAATATTAGATCCATTTTTTTAAGTGAGGCTGTTGCAAAGAACGGTGCTAGATATATTTGTTAAAACAATTATTAGAGCAGATATATACTAATTTTGAAAATTCATTTTGACTGTTACTTATTTAATCTCATCCATGAGAACAGACAGGATTTAAAGAAATCGTCAAAAGACTTTACCCAAATATTTTCCACAAATTAGCTTGTTTCTTGAGCCATGAGTGTTCTTAGTAGATCATGTACACTTTAGCAGTTAGCATTGTTGAGATGGTTACTGTTGCCTGTGTGACAGACTATTAATACCTGGGAGATGGATCTCTCTGGAGTATTTTCTGGATTTTGAATGGACTGTGCTACAATGAGGTGGGAAGACCCAGTCACTGGAGGGTGGCACCGTCCTGTTGATGGGATGTTCCGCTGGGCAATGGGAGAGTGAGTGCCGACCAACAGTGTTTATTAATCACTCTGTGCTTCAGCTCAACAGTAGTAATGTGGCCTGGTTCTTCAATTTGCAGCAACCTTTAGTACCCCACCATGATGTAACAGACTGCACTTTGAACTATGAGCCACATTTAACACTTTCTTTTTTTTGTGTGTCAGAGTTCTTTATCACATCCACGGGAAAAGAAATGAAGGCAATTGTTCTTTTTGGTTTTTCTCCTATTTGTTTATCAAGAGGAAAAGCAATTGCCAAAGTGCACCAAGTTAACAGATGAAGCATTTAGTGGAAAATAATAAACTGAAATAAACACTTTCTTTAAACCAAATAGCCTGATGCACAGAATAAAATTATACTGTACTATTTCATATAAGGATGAGTGAAATGTCATAATGTAAAGCTAAGGAATGCAATTGGATTAGTGTAGAGAGATTTTTCTTGAACTGCTAGCTCACAAAAATGACAGGGAGACTTACTGTTAATTATAAATGCTTGGCCTTTGGCTTAGGCTTGTTCCACTACTTCTTTTAACTTAAATTAATCCATATTTTTCAATCTGTATGACTTGATACCTTTATTCTGTACATCTTGCTTCTTCTATGTCTGGTTGACAACTCTATCTTTCTTCTTCCCCTAGAACTCTCTGTTCTCAGAAGTCGTGCCTAACCCCTTCCTGTCTAGTTACTGGCCATTTATCTCTTTATTAAAGCAGTCATAGTGACATCTTCACACAATCTAAAGGAATATTCATCAGCAGGTTAGAGGTGTTGTTTTAGGGTTTTCATTCCCAGGATAAAGACCATGACCATAAACGACTTGGTGATGAAAGGGTTTATTCCATCTTACAGCTTGTAGTTCACTATCCAGGGAAGACAAGGCAAGTCAATACAGGTACCTGAAGACAGGAGCTAATAAAGATGCCATAGAGTACTGCTGCTTACTGATTTGCTCTCCAAGGGTTGCTTAATCTGCCTTCTGATATCACACCAAACAACCAGCCCAGGGGAGGTAACTCCCATTCTCATCTGCACCCTTCCCTACCAATTACTGATCAATAAAATGCACCACAGGTTTTCATAAAGGCCACTCTGTTTGGATCATACTCTCAACTGAGGTTCTCTTTTTCAAAATGTCTCTAGCTTGTGTCAAATTGACATAAAACTAGTCAGCATGAGTGGGAAGGATATTTTAGCTAAAATAGTATTTCAAAAAATAAATGTTTGTAAGTCAAACATCATGAAAATTACATGATGATTCTACACTAAAGTATAAAGTGTACTTGAATTGATATGGCAGGATAAGGAGCAGGATTCAGGTTTAGGCAATTCTCAGTTACAGAGTGAGTTCCAGGCCAGTCTGGGCTTCTTAATGAGACTGACATTTAAACTGAAATCAGGACTGAGGTGTAGCAAATTGTAAAACCCTTGCCAAATATGTATAAAGCTATAGGTGAACATCTAATGTGACTCAGTAAATAAATATACAATGACTTTTTATGAACAAGAACTAATAGGTTTACTTTCCATTAAATATATATGCCACAACGTGTTTGATCAATTCTAGTGTGTAGTTTCACAGTATCGTTTTGCAGATAGTTGATACAAAAATACCAGTTAACTCTCCTTAGCTTCCTTTGCATTTGGAAATTATTTAATCACTATACAAACTAATCTGTGTAGATTATCAGCAATTCTACAGAGTTTTGTCAAGATTACATGACACAATTACAGTGAAATGCAAAGTATGCCTCCTGCTGCTTAGAATAAGCTCTGCAAATTGTACTCCTTATTAACTTGTATTTTGTTGTTGCTGCCCTCAAATATGGAGCCATTTACATCTGTAGCTATGAAAAAGGATTATAAAAATTAAAATTTAAAAATAGATGGGTTATTTCACAAAAATTCTATCCAGCAGGCAAATTATGAGTCATTTTAAGATTTTCTTACCCCTGCCTTGCTAAACTGCATGTACTTAACATAGTTCAATGCTAAATTATTACAAGGGACAGAAAACAAATAATAACTAAATTATTCAATTTTTGACTACATTGGCAATAATAGTTCATTCTACTTCCCAGATCAGTAACTGGAAAAGGAAAGGGACTGAAATGCATCACTTGCTGAATATTTCACAATCATTTACATAAATATTGGTGGAATAAATGATGTTTTAAAAGAACACAGAACCCTACATCTGATAAAATATTCCACTCATACTATTATTCACATGATGGGCTTTAAAACATTGGAGATCTATATAGTTACATTAGCAATACTCATTTATTCACTTTTATCATTTCATGAATATATGAAGGTTGGAAATTCTTAGTTGTAAAATGGTTGTAACTTGTTTTATAATCAGGTATTAAGAAAAGGAATAAAATTTGAACAAATGCAAAACCACATAAACAAAATGTGCTCACCTAATTGCATACAAATGTAATTTTTAAAAACACATAGAAGAGTTGATCCTTCAAAATCTACTTTAATCTCTCATAGGGGGTATGTAGTGATAGTTTTACTTTGACCACAGGTCACAGAAACTGACCAGAAGTTCTAGGATTTGTATATTCGGTTTAATATCTGGTGACTATATAGAAATCTGCTCAATATAACTATACTACTATTAAATTTGTAGAAGAATCACTAACTTAAATTTGACGGAATAATCAAACCATTTTTTGTTTCTCAGTATACTTCACCTGGTAGGATTTATTTATTAAATGAAGATATTTTAAAAGATTTTTTAAGTAACACTTGATAAGACACTTCTAGTTCATGATGGATTAGAAAACGTAAGTTGAAAAAATGCAGAAGTTAAAGGAAAATGAAAAGTAAATTAACAGAGAAGTTGCTGTCGTTTATCATACTCTAATAGAAAAATTCCCTCTCCTGCAGATTTAGCAGTCCATCATCTGCAGTAATCACCTTTGTAGTTTTGAATGCTGGGAGCTGCTTCATTTCAGACTCCTCACATCAATCACCTCTTAAAGATTTCTAGTCAGGAAGTTAATAAGAATTGTGCACATCACCTTGTGATTTAGGGGGAAAGAAAGAGAACCCACTGATAACACAGCTGTCAGAGACATCACTGGCAAATCAGGATTTTGAAGAAAAACTCATGAAAAAGTTACCAAAACTGATAATTTTCAGCTGAAGCATTAATTTCTGTAGCTCTGTATAAACTTTTATAGATGAAGTATGTGTATACAGCTAAGACTAACTCAAGAAAAGCAGAAATATTTGTGGTGGTAAGTCTGCTGAATAAAAGTGTTTGGTGATTTCAAACAATTGTATAAAACAATCATACCCCTAATATATTTATTTTTCTGCTTTCTTTTATTTGTACAAATGAATGGATTTTTATGACATTTAATACATGCATATATTTGATACTATTCAATACCCTGTCCTGCTTGCCCCCGCCAGTTCCTTATTCTCTTCCTCTAAGCTCTCCTTCTACTTTTCATATCATCACTATTGTTATTTTATTTGATTATTATACACACATATACATACATTCATATACATACACATATATAAATATGTACATACATATACATATATAAATGTAACTTGCTGAGTCTGTTTAGTGTTGCTTGTATGTCATTTTTAACCCTAATGCTGGGAATTGTATAACTACGCAGTTGTCTCATCCCTGGAGATGATTTTCCTTCCAGCATGAGACAATGATTGGCTGTAGCTCTTCACTGAGGAATGAGGCCTTGTGTGGTTTTCTGAATCTGCATTTGACTGTCAAATGGGGTCATGATTATCATCCTTTTTTCTTTTAAAGATTTTTAGGAGTGCAGCTTCACTGTCCTTTATTGGAGACACAATCTTAAAATATATCTATCAAATAGAATTCCATTTAATAAGTTTATAGGTATTCTCTTTGAAGATGATTATATGTGTCTCACTCTGAATGCTATTGAATTTTAAAATACTGTTATTTTAATGAATGTATATATGTATACTGTATTTGCATCGTATTATCCCTGCACTCAGCCCTTTCTGAAAACCTCTATTTTTTCTCAAGTTCAGGGGCTCTTTTTCTTTAACTAACATTTTTTCATATATATGTATATAACTGAATAAACATATAAAGGCAACCTGTTGAGTCCACTTAATATATTCTTTATATATTGATTAAAAATTATTCTTCTGCTCATACCTGCAATCAATTGCCAGGCCTTCTTCAGTTATGGATAGGATATCAATCACTCAGCCATTCCTGGATTGTCTGCCTTGAACTATGAACGAAAATACAGTGTGATATTATACAATGCCAAATGTGTTTATTCACACATAATATGGTAGAATAATTAAGGAAACAGATAAACTTATGCATGTATGAACTTACCAGGCTTCACCTATCATAATTCACACAGGAAACTTCAGCATAGAAGCTTCTTTTTTAAGTAGATGACAATTTAAAAACAGACCCATAATAAATCAATGTTTAGAGTGAGTGACTGGAAAACATTTAGCCTTAATATCTATATCATACACCTTCCCCCAAAACAGGTAGGAATAGTGATGGGAGAATGGACCAAATATTTTAAGAGTCAGAGTTTGTGGAGGAATAAGTAGAACACTATTTTTTGTTTGTTTGTTTATAAGAGTGCCATTGCACACATGAATTCACAGAGGCTTGATCACAAGCACAAGTTCAAGGCAGACAATCCAGGAATGGATGAGGGATTGATATCTTATCCATAACTGAAGAAGGCCTGGCAATTGATGGCAGGTAGGAGCAGAAGAATAATTTTTAATCAATGTTTTAAGCCATCAGAAGTTACCCATGGCCCAATATATAGCTCCAAGTCCTGATTTTCTGAGCATTGCTGAGTAGACTTATTGGTTTGACACAAAAATGAGCCTATGGAGTTGTGAGAGAATAAATCAAGGGGCACAGGAAAGGCAAAGAAACAGATTTTCCTTTGCAGGGATTTACTGCACCCTTCTGCCACTTTATTGGCAAATCAGTGACATCTACTTTAAACTATTGACATTCAGAGCAAGAAACGAACATTGATATGGTTCTGAGCTCCATTTCTTTTAAAAAATATTTTAATAATTTTTTGAAAAATTGAGCCATGTTTGATCATATATTCACTCTCTCCCCAAACTCTTCCTAGATCTCTTTCTTGTGCACAGAACATGATAATCTTTTTTAGATTCATCAAAAATACCAAGTCCAAATTACTCCACTAATACATTATTATATGTGTGGCTTTCATTTGGAGCATAGTGGACATCACAGGCTAAACTCTTTTTCTTTTTCATTTGTTTTAAAATAAATTATTTTCTCATAAAAATATAATCTGCTTACAGTTTTTCCTCCCTCTCCTTCTGCCAGCTCCTCCCCACCTCTCCTACCATCTTGATCCATTCCTTTTCTGTCTATTATTTGAAACAAACAGGCTTCTAAGCAAAATAAAATAATGTAAAAGATAGCAGTCTATTGAGGTTGGACAAGGCAACTCAGCCTGAAGAACAGAGCCCCAAGACCCTCAGATGCCCCTCAATTTCATCTATCTTTCCTCGCATAGCTTTCCTCAATTCTAAATCCCTTCCCCTTCCCCACATATCCTTCTAGTCTGTCCACTCTCGGCCCTCATTCCACCCATAAATCTATTCTATTTCCTCCATCCAGGGATATCAATGTCCCCCTCCTAGTCCCTTACTTTATACATGAACTGGGCCTACAGACTGTAGGTTGGTTATCATTTATCTCATGGATAATATCAACATAAAAATGAATACATACCATAATCATCTTTATGGGTCTGGGTTACTTAACTTAGCATGATTTTTTTCCCTAGTTCCATCCATTTGCCTTCAAATTTCAATGTCAGTTGTTTCTTTTAAACATCCAAGTAATATTCCATTGTGAAAATGATTCACATTTTCTTTATTTTATTCTTCTGTTGAGGGACATCTGGTTGCTTTCAGTTTCTGACTATTATGAGTACAGCAGCAATGAACATTGTTAAGAAAGTGTCATTTTGGTATGATGAATCATCCTTTGGGCATATGTGTGAGAGTGGTATAACTGGATCTTGAGGTAGATCAAATCACAACTTTCTGAGGACCCACCATATGATTTCCATAGTGGCTGTACAAATTTGCACTTTTATCAACAATGGAAGAGCATTTCCTTTATTCCAAATCTTCATCAGCATGAACTGTCACTTACGTTTTTGATCTTAGCCATTCTGAAAGGTGAAAGATGGAATCTAGGGATGCTGCATATTCTTTAAATGTTTCTCAGCTATTTGAGTTTCCTCTATATAGAACTCTGTTTAGATCTGTACCCCATTTTTAATTGGATACTTTGATTTGCTGATGCCCAGTTTCTCGTGTTTTTATATTTTGGGGTACTATTCCTCTCTGGGATGTGGAGTTGGTAAAAACATTTTCCTATTCTGTAGCTTGACGCTTTGTCCAAATAATCCTATCCTATCCTTTGAGTAACAGAAGTTTTTCAGTTCCATGGGGTCCCATTTATTAAATATTGATCTTAGTGCCTGTACTATCACTGTTAAGTTTAGAAAGTTTTCTCCTGTGACTTTGAGTTTAAGACTATTCCCCGCTTTCTTTTCTATTGTTGATTGTTTTCTTAACTAGATGAGTTGAGTTTTGTACAGGGTGAGAAGCATGGATCTATTTGTATTCTGCATGAGCAAGACAGTTGTGTAGCTTGATCTGCTTAAGATGCTCCCAGGAAGTAGGATCTGGATCCATTATTGGTTCATGAACTGGCCTTTTGAAGCCCACTACAAATGGTGGGACATCTTGTACATCCTTAAGGCAGGTGGAGGGGCTTGGACCTGACTCTAATGAATTTACCAGGCTCTGCTGACTCCCCATGGGAGGCTTCACCTTCTTGTAGGAGGGAATGAGGGTTGGATTAGAGGGTAAGGCTGGAGTGGCGAGAAGAGGGAAGAGGGGGATCTGTGATTGGTATGTAAAATGAATAAATTTTTGAAATAAAAAATAATCTCTTTACAGCCAATGTCATCAGTAAAATATATGTTTTAGTCCCCTTGCCTGATATTATACAAATGACTGGTCTGGTATGCATGTATAACTAAGAAATTAGAAAAAAAATTATTGTAAGGAAAACAGAGCAGTATTCACAGTTAATGAGAACTTATTGATAATATTAACATCTTGTAAAACTTTAGTAGTGTCCTAACAGACTGAGGGTGGCATGTGTTCTTTGTAAGATATATATCATTACAGGCCAGCAAAAAAAACTGAAACTCTCTTAAAGAACTCTGAGATAAATTATTTGTTGAAATGTGATTGTGTCTTAAGAGTGTTAACTTTGTAGAAGCAATGTCATATCATAATATCAAAAGTTTGGACAAGTGCTAAAAGTGTTAGTGACTTTCTACCTACTCCCATTCATGATGGAGTCAGTTACATTTCTAATATAAGCTTTCACATCATTTCATTATTTTACAACATATTCACTATAACGTATTATAGTGTTCAATTCATATTGAGCTTCTACAGTGGTAGGATTTCATATGACTTTTCAAAGCCTTTACTATTAGTTGTCATTCTTGTGTTCTATCTCCAATGTTGCCCGCCCATAATATTCCCTGTTTATTCCTCCTTGTCTAATGTCTCCTTCAACAATCTATGACACTACATTCTATTTCTCCTTCCTTAGAAGATCCCCCTTGGTCTTCTTGTTACATTCTAGCTCCATACTTCTGTGCTGGTTCAAAAAGAAACAAACATATTTAAAGCTTAAAAGCTACCTAACAGTCACATATATAGGAAAACCTGAAATACTTAATAAGTTATTACATGACACTTTTTTATTAATCTTGGGTATCAGCAAAAGATTAGGTATTTCCTTTAATAGAATTAAAATATAATTGCAAAGATTTTCCATGTGCCCATCCTGACTCCCAAATTCATATCCCTTTTTTATTGCTGTTCACAAACACACAGGAACACAAAAACACAAACACACTCCTAAATATGTAAATGCAATCTGCTCATTCTCTATAATTTTATATGTTTGTATTTTTCGGTGATAACCACTAATATCGAATAACCAATAAATGTGAAAGACTATTCTTCCAGATTTTAGCATCCCTTAGCCTGTAGTTGATTGTCTATGCTTAGGGCCTTATGAAATTCACCCTCCCATGTTATATGTCTCTTAATACCAGTATCCAGTAAGGATTTCAAGATGTGACTTGATTTTATGTGCACTGAACTTTACTTGTGTTACCAAAGTCTTCGGAACTTTTACACAATCCTTCATTTTTATTTTATTTATTTATTTTTTTTTATATTCAACAGACCTTTGCTTTCACAGAATTGACAGGTTGTGGTCTTCTTAGGTGTCTCCTACACATGAATATATGCCTGAACATTCCAAAAGAGTTACAGATTTCCTAAATCAATAAGAGCTTCTCACTCACCTATATTCATTTTTCCCCAGGGAATGTTTGTTATATTTGCATTATTATAATGCAATACTCAAAACAATGAATTTATTAAACAAAACTATTTATTTGGTCTCAGTTTTTTTTTTTTTTTAGTTTAAAATACATAAGCATCGAACCTTATCATTCCAGGCTGATGGTGAATCTTTGCTTTATTTTTATCATGCATGGCATTTAAAATCAGTTTTTAATACCACAGTATGGAAAAGAGTTGAATAAAGTTCTCTAACTCCCTTGGGGGATTTGTCCAGCAATAATTTCTCCTACTACAAACTCCATTAAGCATCACAGCATCACTAAATATTAGAAAATTATCAAATGCAACTTAGAGGTATTTACAATTGTGGGTTGATTTTACATTCTACATTGAATATAAACACTTATAAGATATTGACAGACCTTTATTTTCATATCTTCTTTTCTTTTCTCTTCTCTTCTTTTTCTTCTTCTTCTTCTTCTTCTTCTTCTTCTTCTTCTTCTTCTTCTTCTTTTCCCTCTTCTTCCTTTTCTTCTTCCTCCTGTCATATTCCTCCTACTCCGACTCCTACTCCGTCTCCTTTCCATTGGGCCAAGTAGTCTAGGTTGACCTTGCTTTTATAGTCTTCCAATATTGACCTTGTTAGTACAAAGAATACAAAGGACTTTTCTGGCTCTAATAACAGTATCAGCAACATATTACTACGGGTTGTTTCACTGTTAAACAAAAAATGGGTGGAAGTGTCAAAATTGTCCTGTAGTAGGAACTGTGAGTTAGGTCAAAGTTGACGTTGACCTTGCCCTATGAATGCGGATCCTTGAGAAAGTAACAGGACAATTCAAACTATATAAATGTTCTGAAGATGAGAATTTCTAGTCATTCAAAATCCACTTCAGCCTATTGTGTGGCTGTAAATTTCTAGTTTTCACTGATATCACATTCCCAAAACTGTGAGTGCTGAAGGCTTGAGAATTCTTGGAAAGAGATAAATGGAAATCAGTTGCGTTACGTTACCAAAAATCTTTGCCATACTCAAGGAGGTTAACAAATGTTTCTGGAACAATAATCTTCAGAGCTTCTCAAGCCTTGGCTAAAAAACGTGAATACAAAAAAATTGTTTTCAGATAGCTTACTGTGTCTGCTTTAAGGCAGGAACAATACATAACTTTCCTGATGTCTGTATCTTTGTGCTATTTTTAATGTTTATTTTGAAACATCTTATGTATTTCATAGTCTTTATTTTTTTATTAGATGTGGCATGTGTTAACTATAACAGTTCCACTTAGACATTATCTATCTCTATATATATTTTTTTAACATTTTTTTTAAAATTTTTATTTAGCAATACAATTCAGTTCTACATATCAGCCACAGATTCCCTTGTTCTTCCCCCTCCGGCCCCCCTCACCTTCCCCCCAGTCCGCCCCCCATTCCAATCTCCTCCAGGGCAAAGCCTTCCCCACAGACTGAGATCAACCTGGTGGACTCAGTCCAGGTAGGTCCAGTCCCCTCCTCCCAGGCCAAGCCAAGGGACCCTGCATAGGCCCCAGGTTTCAAACAGCCGACTCATGCAATGAGCACAGGACCCGGTGCCACTGCCTGGATGCCTCCCAAACAGATCAGGCCAATCAACTGTCTCACCCACTCAGAGGGCCTGATCCAGTTGGTGACCCCTCAGCCATTGGTTCATAGTTCATGTGTTTCGGTTCGTTTGGCTATTTGTCTCTGTGCTTTATCCAACCTTGGTCTCAACAATTCTCGCTCATATAAACCCTCCTCATTCTCGCTAATTGGACTCCCAGAGATCCACCCGGGGCCTAGTCATGGATCTCTGCATTCAGATCCCTCAGTAGTTGGATGAGGTTTCTAGCAGGACAATTAGGGTGTTTGGCCATCCCATCACCAGAGTAGGTCAGTTCGGACTGTCTCTCGACCACTCTGAGATACCACCTTACGCCTGTCAGAATGGCTAAGATCAAAAACACTGAAGACACCTTATGCTGGAGAGGATGTGGAGCTAGGGGAACTGTCCTCCACTGCTGGTGGGAATGCAAGCTTGTACAACCGCTTTGGAAATCAATATGGCGCTTTCTTAGAAAATTGGGAATCCATCTCCCCCAAGATCCAGCTATACCACTCTTGGGCATATACCCAAGGAATGCTCAACCACACCACAAGAGCACTTGTTCAGCTATGTTCATATCAGCATTGTTTGTAATAGCCAGAACATGGAAACAACCTAGATGCCCTTCAACTGAAGAATGGATAAACAAAATGTGGTACATATACACAATGGAATACTACTCAGCAGAGAAAAACAATGACATCATGAGGTTTGCAGACAAATGGATGGATCTAGAAAAAATCATCCTGAGTGAGGTATCCCAGACTCAGAAAGACAAACATGGTATGTACTCACTCATAGCAGGATACTAGATGTGGAACAAGGATGACTGGACTGCTACTCACATCACCAGGGAGGTTACCTGGAAAACACGACCCCAAGAAAGACACAGGGATCGCCCAACGACAGAGAAATGGAATGAGATCTACATGAACAGCCTGGACATGAGTGGGGGTACTGAAGGGCGAGGGTTGAGGGAAAGAGAGCTGGGGGGAGCGGGAGATCCCAGCTGGATCAACAACAGAGAGGGAGAACAAGGAATAGGAGACCATGGTAAATGAAGACCACATGAGAATAGGAAGAAGCAAAGTGCTAGAGAGGCCCACAGAAATCCACAAAGATACCCCCACGACATTATCTATATTTTGTTACATTACTTTTATATTATCATATTCTCTGAGCTACATGATAAATATCCAAGGTTAGATAATCAGCTTAAAACCCATATCTCCTAATTTAGATACTGGCTTCTGAATTTTTTACAAAATAATACTGAGAAAGGGGTGTGTGTGTGTGTGTGTGTGTGTGTGTGTGTGTGTGTGTGTGTGTGTGTTTGTGTAATATGATCATCTTTAACAAGTTTGGGTCCTCTCTTAATTGGTGTACATCAAGGTTATTATATATCTAATGAAGGCAAGCTCCTAATATTTTCATGTGTAGCTAGACATAGTGGTAATAAATAATGCTAGATTTCAGTCATTCCTAACAGAATTATTGAGATATTCTTCACATAAAATATATATATTTAAAGTACTATATTATAATGATTTAACGTATCCATAGGCGTGTACAAGCTACACCAAAATTGTCCTCATTTGTCATCTGATGAAAGCCAGGGAGTACTCACTCATCATTTACAGTTCATAGGCATCAAATTGATTATTTCAAGTTAAAATTTTGTATTAGATAATATTATTTAATTATTCAGTTTAGATGACTCTTTAAAATAGCAAATATTAGGTAGTTCCAAATAACTATTTTAGGAGTACATGTGATTTAAAGATCTATTTGTGGAGAAAATATTAAATATTATGATACTTAATGAACCTAGACACAAAACTTTTCATCTACACTACTGTTCTGTCAGTAAAATACGCTAGAGTAATGGTGGCACAAAGTTGGTGGGCGTAACCTACCAATGTGGAATTTGGTTGCAGCTCACTCCAGGAGATGGACCGCATACTGCCTTTTTCTTAGGAGATCAAGAACCAGAGATTAGATAGTCCAGAGACCTAGTGTAAAACCAGATACTATACTACTTGTCAAAAAAAAAGTAATGATAAAATGACAAATGCAAATAAAGAGAAACACAGCCAGACATTATGCAGAGAAAAAGAGACCTTGAAACACACCGTTCTAAATGAGATGCCCAATCAAATCTCTCTACTCTCAGAGATCAGTTAACCCCACAGAAGAGGTGGCAGAAGTTGGGGAGGTAGAAGGGACAGGAGTACCTGGAGAAGAATGCCCACTAGAGCAACTGATCAAAGCTCATGTGAACTCTCAGAGAATGAGACAGCAATTACAGGACCAGCCCGGCTGTGTAGTAGGTCCTCTGCATATGTACTTTCGCTTTCAGTGTAGTACTTTTATGGAACTCGGGAAGGTATAACCATGTGGGTTTCTGATTCTTTATGTCTTTTCTTGGTGCTTTTTAATGTTTTTTTTGCTGTGATTTTTCCAACTTCGACATTATGTTTTTTTGTTGAACATTATTATATTTTATTTTGTTATATTTGGTTATTATCTTCTAGAAGTCTGTTTCATTTCTCTTTCTTTATTTTAGTTATTCTTCTCTCATACAATACATCCATACTCAGTTTCTCCTTCCTTTATTCACCAACACCACCCTTCCCCCATTCCTGCCCCACCACCTACCCTACTCCCAAGATCTATTCCTCTGCCCTTCCCTTTCAGAAAAGATAAAGCCTCCTGGAGATATCCACTGAACACTGCATACCAAGATACAATAAGACGGCCACAAACCCTCATATTAAGGCTGGGAGAGGCAACCCAATCGGAGGAAGAGGGTTTCAAGAACAGATGAAAGAATCAGAGGTACTCCCACTCCCACTGTTAGGAATATTGTAAAACACCAAGTTAACAACTGTAACATATCTGCAGAGGACCTAGGATGTCTAGACCCATGCAGGCCCTGTGACTGTCAGTTCAGTCACTGTGAGCCCTGCTTAGTTGACTCTGTGGGCTGTGTTCTGATTTCCTCAACCTATCTGGCTCCTACAATTCTACCTCTCTTTCTTCCTTGTGGTTCCCTGAACTCCAAGAGGGAGTGCGGGGGAAGAGGGGCCACCAAACACAGATCCCCTGTTCTGGCCCTCTCTCCATTTGATGTTTGACTGTGGATCTCTGCCTCTGCTCCCATCAGCTGCAGGAAGAAGGCTTTCTGGTGATGATCGGGCTAGGCACCGATCTGTGAGTACAGCAAATATCATTAGAAATCAATTAAATTAAATTATAAAATAAAAAAAAAGAAATCAAGACACAGGAAGGTAGTAGATGTAAATGGGAGAGGAACTGAGGGGGAACTGGGAAAGGTAGAGAGAGGGGATACTGTGAGATTATACTGTATGAGAAAAGAATCCATATTTAATGAAAGGAAAATAAAAAAACCGGAGGGAGAAAAGTGAAGTTAAAATTGTACTTGTACTACAATTTCAAAAAAAAAAAAAAAAACTAAAAGAAATCTACAAAAATATAAATATGTACATACACATGCAAAAACACCTGACCTATACTTTCCTTTTTTTAAAAAACCTCCTTGGTGTGAATTATGGGAAAAGTCCACTTGGGACCAAAACAAAATAATAATAAAAAAGATATTTTTAGAAAATTGCTTAAGTACATATGTTTAAAATTTATCTTTGTAAAACTGTACATGAATATGTATAAATTAGAGATACTGACTAAAACTAAATTTGAAGTCAACATGAACATGCACTACAAAATCTCATAAAAATATCAGTGAAAAATTTAAAACTATATTGCACATAAAGAATACTTAGCATATTCTGACCTATATCCCAATAATTCATTGTTAATCATTGGAAAAACAGAACAAATTAGCATGCTATCAATTATTTATGATAAATCATTTCATGAAATGCATTATGAAATGGCACATGCATATAAAGGGAATGAGAATCGTATCACATTGTTCACAATCATGGGACGTACACTTGTATTTCTTTGCTGAATTCTTTATAAGCATACAGAAGTACCAAAAGGGGTGCAGAGAAGAGGACCATTCTAAAGGAGAAAGATGTTTGTTGTTGTTAAGTTTATTTTAAATATTTTTTTGTGAATTAGATCTGAAGTTTGGGAATATAAGAATAAAAAATAGAATTTTCTTTGCAAACCACGGGTTCAGTAATCAAGTATAATTATTGCGATAGGAATCTTTATTTTTCACTTTTAATGACACCTTGTACAAGAATGTAAAGCTATATGAAAGCTGGAATAGTAATAAATTATACCAAAAATAAAAGATTATAGAATAAATTTCATCAACATATTTTTTTAAAATGAAGCATAGCCAAAAATGTGCTTTTTATTTCAGATAATTTTTTATTTCATAAGATTTAGAAAAAAAAGTACTTTCTAATCTTTACATGAATAAAAGAAATATCTGCATTGGGAACTCATGTTGTGACATGGTGACTGAGTTACCTAACAACAACTATGACCTGGTTTTATTACCAAGTACTGAAAAAGCCAAATATATGAAAAATAATGCTTGTTTCATATAAATACAAACACAAAATGAAGTAGTTTGGATGTTATTATAACTGCCAGAGTCATTTTTTAAATTTTAACAATAGAATATAAAGTGTTAAAACTTACATTTCAAAAGCAGCAAAATCCATAGAAATATCTCATATTTGCACAAATAAATTATAAACACAAAATGTATTATAAAAATTCACAGTAACTAAATAATATTTTATGACATCTCCTGTATTGGAGAAAAAATCAGTTATTTCCCTGTTTCAGTAAAATATGATTTTAATTAAAGTAAGATTTTATCATGTCTTTATAAATCACTGAAATTAATATTTCTGCCATTATTTTATAATTTTCTTTGTATAAAAAATACTAATGATTATGTAAATGTATAAAGATGCAAATAGCAGCATTTGCTACTTGGGTGCTATGGGTAAGACATAGGTATTATTATAATTAATATTTATTTTATATTATTTATTTACCTAAATTCATTTTAGTTTAAAAATATGGAAGAACACTAAAAACTGCAATTTAGGAAAATATCTATAATGTACTAACCAAAGACATAGAACAAATTAACATGCTATCAATTGTTTATGATAAATTTTTATAAGAAATGCATTATCAAATGACACATGCATATAAAGAGAATGGGAATCATATCAAATGGTTTTCCAAACCAAATATAATCTAAACATTCTCAACCAATGTTCATTGACCAAATAATAAAATATAAAAAGGCTTCCTGTTAATGACTCTAAGAGTTTTTCTAATTAAAGTATCTATATAAAATATATATAATCTATATATAAAAATCATGTTAACTAAATACTCTAAAACAGTGAAATTCAAACCTTGAACTTACGAAGCAAGAATACTTTCCTTAGTGGTATTACATTAGTAAATTATTTGAAATTCTTAACCACTATCTATAGACAATTTAAATTCAGTCAATTACATAATGGTGTCATATAATTAAGTAAAGATGTTAATTTTATATATTTTTATAAAAGAAATATTCCACATTCCCTAAATATTTTGGAAAAAGGAAAACATGATTACTAAATAAGTTCAAAGTTATTATAGAGCAAGATCCATTTCTCAAGCATTTTAATTATTGATGCACTATTACTTGAGGCTGGAAAGAAAAATCCAAAGTTAAAAATCCAAAGGGTTTTGTAAAACTAACAACTCAGTATATATCAAACTTACAAAACAAATTTGCTTCTTCTTCTTCACTGTAATACAACTAAACTAAATTTTATTATTCTTAAATATCTGATTTAGCATCATGAAACAATTTTGTCATCATTTCAGTTATTATTGCTTTAAAGAGCTTCAGTATCTTCTAATGAAATTCCATGTATGACAATGAAAACTTATTGTCATTAAAATTCTGTCTACCAACAGGCTAGAAGTTCGAGGGAACTCATTTGGCTGCTGAAAGTTTCATTTCCCAGGTTCATTCAAGCAGAACAGCTGCCAGATGCTCTCCAGACTGTACGAAGAACTCTCCTATGCGGTAAGAAAGTTTCAAACTCCAATACTCAGAAAATAATATTCCTCTGCAAAAACAAAAGAAGTAGTGGAGAGAGGATCTGCCTGGCTCACAGGGATTGCTCAAATACGGCTCATAGTGAACTTAAAAGGCCACATTTTAAAGTACAACAGGGTCAGCTTTGAAAGATGTTCTCACATGCTCTTCCATTTTCAGTTTTTATTTAAATTAATTTCACAATGTCCTTTAGAATAAACCATTGCTCTTTGAAAGGGATTTCTTATGGCGCATTTGGTCAAGTCACACTGCATGGAAGACAATACTGAGTGAGTAAAATTACGTCCACTCAGAAAGTGGCAGGGTTTACCATTCATATGGCATCGTTGGCAAAAGCAATTGCATGATTCTTCGTCATGGATGACTTTCCAGTGACAGTGAGTAAATTATAGCTTGGTCAATCACATGCTGTTGTCAACATAATAAAACTATGTAGGTATTGTACATACTTTACATATAAAAATGCATCCACTGTATTCTTCTTTATTTATTTGTGTTATATGATTTGAGGAGTCTCAGTATGTAGCCCAGGCTAAGCCTTGAACTAACCAGGTAGCCATGCTGGCCTTAAAACTTAGGATAAACATGCATACAGTTTATTCCAAACACACATATATACATTTATAAAAATTCAAATATAACCTTACATGACTATGTTGAATGTGCAGACACTTTTGGTAGTTCTTACTTTACATTTCCTTTATTTTAGAATCATAGTCAGATATTTTAAGTTGTAGGAAGTATTGTTTCTCATAATTAACCTTTAGACAGATTTCATATTCATCTACTAGAAAGAGGTTGGTTCTTCTGTACTACCTTTACGCACATTGATTTGTGTCAGTTTTGAATCAGTACATTTAGAATCAGCAACCTTGCTGAACTAAAGAAGTACATTTGTCATAGTTGATGAAATGAAGGGTGGTCCTGTGCCTTCAATTATGCTGAGATCATGTTTATATCATCTATCCTTTACCTACCTATCATCTACCATCTATACACCTAGTCATCTATCTATCTATATTCATCCATCCATATCCATGTACATGTAAAAACTGCTAAGCTATAGGCAGACATCTTCCCTCTGAGCTTACTTTCTAGTTCCCTTATTAAGTGATGTTGACTTCGGAAAATCTTTCATCAGTTAAAGTGAATGGCTACTCAACCTCATAATCACTACTTATTCCCATGTTCTTCCCAGTAGTGACTTCAAAACATACACGTTTGTGCATGTACACATATGTAGGTGGTTACAGTAATTTCTTTGGAATTGAAATACTCCCTCCAATAATTAAGGGGTTGACTTAGGAGACTCAAGAAATAAAGAGTCTACAAGTCTCAGAAAAGGCCACTTTCAAACTTGGTGAAATCAATGAATAAGAACTGTGGGAAGAGACTTCTACTAACTAAGCTGCTTGGAGCAGATTCTCTGACCTTTGAAATATCAAGAGCCTGAAGTAGTAAAGAGAACTTCAGGAAAAGAAACTTTGATTAGTCACCATCCATGCTGGGGTGGGAATTTCTATAATGCATGTTGGTGATAGTATGAGTAACTCTTCACCCATAACTTTATATGTATCCTCAGTAAACTCAGTAGTTTGTCAAATTGGACATTGGTTCCTTGTCTTGACAAGTAGGTGTTTATTGCCAACTCTTTGAACAAAGTCACACAGCAACACACATACACACACACACACACACACACACACACACACACACACAAACACTTACAAATTTTCTGTTCTTTTTCCTAGGTGTCAAAAGACTAGTTCAATTCTTCGCTTAAAAGTTATGATAATCTGTCTTACATTTCTTATTTTATTTTAACGTCACTACAAAACATTACATTGAAAGAAACATCTTACAAAGTGCTTAAACTGACAAGTCATCTTCAAACTTTAGATTGAAAAAAACACAGTCACAGTACGATGAATTGAGAAAAAAATCCTTTAGTTCTTTAATTCTTCAAAATGTCTTTCTTTTAGAAAGTTATTCAGGATGAATTTCCACTCTTTCATGTGCTATGCTAATCTGAGTGTTCATTACAGGATATTGTTTATGTACTTTGAAAACTACTTGGGAAGCATTACATGACAGCTGTCTCCTTAATACCCTCACAAAAATGAGTCCTTCTATTTCAAGAAACTATCCCAGTGATCCCAATAGAGCTCCATAAATAAATATGTAAATCTATTTCAGAATCATCCTCAGACTGTATATTATAGATGTCTGTCTGTGATTCAGATTACTTGCTTCTAAAATATATACCTACACACAATGATAATATGCAAATGGTTTAACTTGCTATGATTAAAGCAATTAAAAACAATGGTGCAATAAAAATAAAAGACAGGTAGATAGACACACGTGCCAACCCTGTTCACAACAACAAACTATTCCACAATTAAATTTTTCCTCAATAAAGTTAACTCTTTCATCAGATAACTCCTGGAATTCACTAAATATGTATGCATCAAATAAACATGTGCTTGTGATAATGTTACCTTTCACAACTTTAACACAATTCACCGTCAGACAGCATTCCCTTATCGAATTAAATAAAAATAGAGAAAAAAAGTTTTAAGTGAGAAAATCACCCCTTTTAATAATTTTTAAAAATGTAACATGTAATATTGTATGTTGTGTGAACCAAATTAATTACATAATATGAATAAATACATCTTTAAAAATACAGTTTAAATTTCTAGAGTGTAGAATGCTACTTATAGTGTAGATTACTATAGATGTAATTCTGAACGGTTTTATTAAATAAGAAACACAGAGCCAATGCAGAGTTAAAGGCCCCAGAGGTCATAGCAGTAGCTAAGAACTGAGACCAAGACTGCCTTCTTACCACCTGCTGCTGCTGCCGCCACCTTCTTTCCCCTGAGAAAGAGACCTACTTCCTGTGTGACTGCCTTTTTATTGACTTTCTGTTCTGCCTTCTCATTGGTTGTAAACGCAACCACATGACCTCCTTGTCACTGCCTGTCTATACAGACCTCCAGGTCTCTATGGTTGGTATTGAGATTAAAGGCTTGTGTCTCCATGCTAATGGTGTCCTTGAACACACAGAGATCTGCCTGTCATGTGATCAGAATTAAGGGCTTGTGCTACCACTGCCAGACTTCTGCTAAATGGCTTGTTATTAGCTCTGACCCCCCGGCACTTTTATTTATTAACACAAATAAAATCACATTTCAGTACAAATAAAATATCACCATAGAATACTACTTGTACTATAAAATACTACTTATACAACAATATTTCAGGAAAAGTCTACATGATTTCATACTTTGTAGTCTTCCTTCCTGAAATTCAGAATTTTCTGGTATCATTGTCTTTGTTTCTTTCACTATTGATGGACTACAATACCCCAAGTGAAGCAATTTAGGGAAAACTGAGTTTATTTATTGGACAATTCCAGGTATAATTACAGTTTATCATAGGTAAGTCAAATGTTTTATACTTGCATTTTGGTTATTTAAGTATAATTAAAGACAAATGGTCAATTTTAAGGGAATAAAGTAGAATGTTTTAAATAAACATTAAATATCCTTATTGATTTTTTCAGTAATCAATAGTCATAAAAGGCAACTTGTTTAATCCATTATAGTTCTATGCAACTTATCTGTCACCTATAAAAACTAAGTTTAGATGTAGTTAATATAATAAATTGCTGAATTCTAACTTCTAAAAATATTGACAAGCAAACATGGTTATATACCTCCTTTTGTAAATCACGACATTGACTTTTACATAAAAAACAAACAGCAAGCTTTTATAGGCATGTTAGAATATATGACTTTCAAATTAACATTAGATACAGACATATATTAGGACTGTCTTTTTAAATACAATATTTAGCTTTTGCCCTCATTCTTAGAATTTTTGATATGTGTAGATAATTTTTTCTTGTTGTTTTTTGAGAAAGGAGTATAGATAATTTTAACAATGATATTCCCAGTACACTGAGCAATGCTTTTAAGTCTTTCATATTTATTGAAATAAAAAGAACGCAGGGTCTTCCAATTTATTTTTATTTTTGCTTTTAGCATAGGTATCTCTCTGCACTGCAGGCTCTCCTCAGACTCAATATTTCATCCTTGGAGTGTCAATGCTTGGGATAAAAAGTATTTACTGCCATACCTGGAAAACTTAAGGGAAAACATCCCCTCCTTTTGCCTGGTTTTGAGAGTTTAATTTTAAAAAGTATAACTCTTATTTACTTTGCTAAAATGTATTTTTCCTGATATTACATTGAGATCCTTTTAGACCTCTCCTATTTTTGGAAAATTCTATTTAATATTTTCTTCTCACAGCCTGCTTGAGTGTCATTTTCTCATCCTATTCATCTGATCTATGTTTAAAGTGTTAGTATACCTAGTCATTTTTACTATGTTGATTAAATTACTTTATATATTACCTTTAAAAAATATCTCCTGGCTATCCCTTTACAATCTGTGGATATTTTCTAGTTTACTAATTTTGTGCCTCTACTAAAAGCAGCTTCTGCCCTGTGGTTCACTGATCTTTCAAGGAGTTGTTTGCCTAATTTCCTTAGTGCTTCCCATTGCCACCTGTACCAGTGCTTAATTTCCTTACATTTTCACCCCATCCTTTCTACATACCCTGCCTTCTAGATATTAAATTTCTTAATAGTATTTTTATATAATCATATCTTTTCTATATAACATGATTTTACAGAATGCAAGGTACATAATTGACTTAATGAAATAATCCTCAGGTCTTCTAGACTGTCTTTTTCTGACAGTTTCCTTAAAAGTTCATTAACTATGAAAACGAGAGTATTTTGTATTAGGTCCCATCAATGCCTTAATAATTGTTAGTGTATTTAACATATAATTGTGAAATTATAACAATACTAATTATTTAGTAAAGAAAAATATGCTGCTTAAATATTACTCCATGATAATATGAATTATAGTTCATCCTTCATTGAATTAAAGTTTGTTGATAATAAGTAAGCAATTGTATTCATAGGCCTGGAGATTGACTCAGTGGTAAGATGACTTCAAAGCATGTTTAAGGCACTGAGTCTAGTTCCAAGTACCAAGCAAAACCAAACCAAACCAAAGTCTGCATCTATTTCAGAAAGTTCCCTTCAAGAAGTTACTGAATAGATGTATGGGTTGTATATTTGAAAACACAGTTTGCTTTTAACTCCTCACTGTTAAATTATAACTGATAGCAATGCTTAAGGAATATGTATTAGACCTGATATCACTCTGAAATACCTGAAATAGTTTAACAAAAAATTGTATTTTAATTAACCAATAAAATATCCGTTTAATTCAGTTCCTAGTTGTCTATCTCCAATGTTATGAGCTTGGTTGTGACATAACTTCATGCAGTCAGGAATAGTAGAAGAAAATTGTCCAACCCATGGCAATAAGCAGGCAGGTAAAACAAGTGGAGAATGGTAGAGGCCAGACAGATACTTAAAATGCTTATGGGCAATGACCTATTTCTCCCAACCTATAGCACTTCTTAGTTTCCACCACATGTTAGCAGAGCCATCACATTTTGAGATCTTAACTGGATGAATTTATGTATCAAATCAGATTCCTCAAGATGCAAACACTTTAAAAAAGGCTATATCTCTGAATATATTGTTCAGACTCACCTTTAGCAAATGCTATTTCATTGAGGAAAATTTATTTCTAACCATAACCAGATCAAATCAAGGGAGGGAAAAGTGTGTGTATGTGTGTATGTGTGTGTGTGTGTGTGTGTGTGTGTGTATGATACACATATCTTCTATAAAATACAAAAATCAATGTCAATAATAAAATGTTTTCAAAGATTAAAATTTGCAGAAAATAATATTATATATCTATGTAATTGTTAAGACAATAGGAATTTACAGTATGTTTCTTGTACTAACATTTCTAACCTTAATTTAGATAGATATAGCCAGAAAACACTTGAAAATAATTTTTGGTAAGAAGTATGTAGAATGTCTGGGTAAAAGTTAGTTTGTAAGAAGCAGAGGTCCGTTATTACGTTAATTTGATAACTAAGTAGTTATTCCTTGGATGATCACATTTTCTCCATCTGCTGTACTTTATTAAAATCCTGCTTAATTTGCTTTTCAAATGCTAGCTAACAGCTGGTCTAAAGGTTTCAGATTTTCATTCCCTGGCCAATATTTTGAATTTGCCTTTTAAAATATATTTTCTGTTTGAAATAATAAAAATAATATCATTTGATGCTCAGCTGTGTTTGAAAACGTAAACTTTATATTGTAAATAGGTATTATGTTTTGTGTTTTCCTTTGATGGCTTGCATAAGTAGCAGCCTTATTGTACTTTCATGCAGATAAATACAGATCAAAAGCACACACATTTGCCACATGTTGAGTAACATATTTTTTATTTGTCACTATCAAGTTTAATATTAATTGCAGTTGGAAGATTTTAAAGACTTGAAAAGTGAAAGCTACTTTGTAAGAGAATGGATTGGGAGATATTTTTCTTCCCCAATAAGATACGAAATAAAATAATTCATGCATTTTAAAATATTTGTTTTTTGTTACATAGGGAAAAACACTTAAAATGGTTTACTATTATAAAATTTCCATGTGTCATATGACACCTCTTTTTTTTGTTTTGTTTTGTTTTGTTTTGTTTTTTCGAGACAGGGTTTCTCTGTGTAGCTTTGCACCTTTTCCTGGAACTCACTTGGTAGCTCAGTCTGGCCTCGAACTCACAGAGATCCGCCTGTCTCTGCCTCCCAAGTTCTGGGATTAAAGGCGTGCACCACCACCGCCCGGCCATATGACACCTTTTAAGGAGTTTATTAAACATAAAAATGTAATGTTAATTCAAATGAAATAAGCTGTGTTTTATAAACTGAAGAGATCTTAAGGATTCTTAGACTTCTCAGGATTACTTCAGTGAGGCTCAGAATAGTTAAATGTCACCAGGATGACAAAATGAACATTTGATATTTTATAGGCATAATGTTATAATCTTTTATAGCATCTCTTTTCAAACAGTGTGAATTAATAAGTGTTTCCTAAAAAACTATGAGATAATATACATTTAATGTTTGGAATCCTAGGAAGTTTCCTTTTTTAAACATAACATTTTTATTGATTATTTTGGAATTTCACATAATACACCCCAATCACAGTCACTTCTCAGTCCTCCCAGGTCCTCCTCCACTCTGTGACTCCCTCCCAGTCAGAAGAAGAAAGAAAGACAAAGGAAGAAAATGCCTAATCTATTTTGTGTTGCCCATATAATCACTGAAGCATGATCAAACTCCCAATGGCCTGCTCCTTAAAGACAATGGAGTACTTCCCCACTCCCAAACCTGGCAGAAGCCATTAACTGTGAAGAGCTACACTTCAGCATCCCTATCACAATTTTTAAGAGTTCTCTTCAGTGACTTCCTATCTAGAATGTTCCTTTTTAGGGGGGTGTGTTGGTGGGATTGTCCCAGAAGTCTTGTCCCTGAAGACTATGAGTCTTCAGATGTCAATACTGCTACATTCAGCAGTAATATAGATCATGGACATCAACATGGTTTCTGGTGACAGCACAGACTACAGATATCACATGACCTCTAATATAAACATGAACTCTCAGCATGGTCACCAGTGGCAATACAGACTACAGGCCTTACCATGGCCCTTAACTACAGCACAGACCATGGAAATCATCATGGCCCTGGACTTCAGCACAGGCCAGATCCATATGGTCTCCTGTGGCAACATGATCTATGGACACCAACATGACTTCAGGTTGCAGCAAAGACCAAAGACTTTGGTGGTAACAGTGACCACAGATATCAACATGGTCTGTTACAGGAGTACAGATATTGGACATCAACATGGCTGTCAGCTGTAACTTGGGTCATGAGCAGCATCATGGCCCTTGGCATCTATTGTGGTATTCTTTATTTGTGCTGAAATGTGATATTTTATTTGTATGTTAATAAATAAAGTTTGCCTGGAGATCAGAGGTCAGTGAGCCATAAACAGAAGTTAGATGGTGGTAGCCCATGCCCTTAATCTGATCACATGACAAGCAGAGTCTCTATGTGGTCAAGAACATAGTCAAACGTGGTGACACGAGACTTTAATCCCAGTACCAACCATAGAGACCTGAAGGTCTGCATAGACAGGCAGTGAAGAGGAAGTCATGTGGCTGGGCTTAGAGCCAATGGGAAGGCAATAAAAGCTCAGTTTAGACAGGAAGAAGCTCTCTCTGTGGAAGCTACTGCATGGTGGTAAGCTAAGGCTAGTCATGGCTATTCACTCTGATCTCTTCAGCTATTACCTCTGTATTTGGCTCTGTGTTATTTCATAAGGCTGTTTAGAAATTCATATACATTGCCCAGCTCAGTCGGTAGAGCATGAGACTCTTAATCTCAGGGTCATGGGTTCATGCCCCATGTTGGGCACCAAAAGTAGGCTCTTGGTTTGTTTTTATTAATAAGACCATTTAAAATTCTTCTACATAAGGGACAGCGGGACTTTTGTGAAGATAATAATATCTATTTCAAAGTTTGACCTCTCTCTGTAGATAGATATAGGTATTGAGATATGAGGCAGAAATCATGGAGAAACATAGCACATCTTTACAGACTATACAGGAGTAAGCCAAATATCAAAATTCCAGATGAAAGTATTTACATAAGGCTATTATTTATAATAACTTAAACCCACAACACACTGTTCATAGTATTAGTATAGCTGTCCCTTTATAAATATGTCTAGAATAGAAGGTGTAAAATATGAGCATCATAAAAATAGTAAGAATGAGAAAATGAAGTAATACAGATTTCAAGAATATAGATCAGGTCATTTCTTGATCTGAATAAATGCTTTGTAACACTTTTAAAGTCAATGGTTGTAGCAAATCTTTTTTTTTTTTTTTTTTTTTTTTGGTTTTTTCGAGACAGGGTTTCTCTGTATAGCTTTGCGCCTATCCTGGGACTCACTTGGTAGTCCAGGCTGGCCTCGAACTCACAGAGATACGCCTGGCTCTGCCTCCCGAGTGCTGGGATTAAAGGCGTGCGCCACCACCGCCCGGCTGGTTGTAGCAAACCTTATCAAACTGTTTTTTAGCCTAGTATAAGGGATCCAACCAAAGTTCATATGAATTGAAAGTGAAGAAGAGGTAAAAGTTTGAGAAATAAGCACAAACAGGAAAATGTAGATAATGAAATAATAAATAAATAATATTTAGTAGATGAAGGAAAAATAAAAGAAGGGGAAATATTAGTGCAATAAGCATAGTAGAAAAAAGGTTAATTTCCTATGATACACAGTACTGTTTATGATAACAAGTATAGGAAGTAATTATAATTAGTACTTATCTGAGGCCAGATACCCTAGAAATAGAACTTAAGACAAATATTTATGTGCAAGGGAGTTAGTAAGGAGATATCTTTAGGGAGAATTAAAGGAGGGATATAAAAAGTGTAGAAGAAAACTTTCTGAGACTTATGTGTGCTTTCAAATGGACTCTCAACTTATCTGAATTCTTCAGGAAACTAAGGAATGAAAAGTATAGCTCAGAATTTTACTGCTGGGAAAGCAGCTGGGCTTCCATGGTTCTTAAGTCCATTGTCTCTGGCTTATCCCAAGGAGGACAAAAACTCCCATTGGAAAATATCTCTAGTAGCACCAGTGCTTAAAGAGTCACATTAGATTGTGATCCTCCAAAGGACTGGAGTATAGAGCAGTGTGGAAAATCAGTGACAAACACAAATCTGAATAGGAGGAGCCTGGCATATTTTCCTTTGATTCAGGAGACACAAATGGAATTCAATTTATGTAACTTTGGAAGATAGGAGAACTTAACATAGTTACTCTCTGATGGCTTCTAATTATTCAAGGAGGTAGGCTATAACTTCATTTATTGGGCAAAAGTGGCATTGATGCATTAAGAATATTCAGTGAACAATTCTAATGTTATCAAAATATGACACATATGTGATAATATATATCTGCCCATACATTTCACTGAACAAATTTGAGAATCTGATTAATAAAATTAGGGAATTCTATTATCTTAACTGGCAATATACCTAAAATCACTAACTTAATAGGCTCTTTTGATCTAAATGTACATTGTGTTCCTCTCTGCTGCACTTTCCAAATGCTCAAGGTAGCCAAGATGTAATTATAAAACTTGAAAGTGGTGAGGTGTCCATAGATGGGTTTAGAATATTTGAAGCAGTTGGCTGGGTGTCTGTAGTGATAATGATTTAATTGTTTCCCTACTCTTCTTTCATGGGCAATCAATCCTCCAGGGACTATTGTTACTCACTTCTTAGTCCCATTGAGTGATACATTCCATTAAGTTTCACTCATTTTCCTCCCAGGAGGTAACTTGTGTCTCCTTCTGATGACTTTGAACAATTATGTTTGATTTTAATTTTTGAATAATTCAGTTATCAAGAGTAACATGAAGAGGAAGAGCTTAAAAATATTTGTATGTGATTTAAAGGCATGGCTTTGAAAATCTTCATGATGATTAAGCTGGGAGTCTTTGAAACTGGTGTTGTCATTGTTCAGGTCTTGTTTAGACAACCATATCATTGAGAGTTCATGGAAAAGCTTCCCTGTCATATAAAAAAGAGGCCATCTCATAGCAGGTCCTCTGTCACAATTTTTCCTCCCATCTTCCTTGATATCCTCTGAGGTGTAAGTATACATGTTGTGTTTTAAACTTTAAGTGGACCCAGAAGGTTTTATTTATATATTCATTCGTGTATGCCTAAATATATTCATATAAACAATTGCTGTATATATAACAATAATAATCAAAGAGGAAGAGCTCATGAATTTTTGGGTTTGGGGTTCCTGGAGTGGTTTGCGGGAAGTAAGAGAAGGAAATGATGAAAATAAAGAACATATAACTGAAATTTAAAATTAAAAAAGACGAAGAGAGGTTTAAATGATGTGGTCAATACTCACTAACAAAGTGAACATTATTATATTGTATGTAGCTCAAATGGTAGAGCAGGGGAGTTAGAGGAATAAGTTGGTGCTGGAAGTTTAGTTTTAGAGTGAGGATAAGAAGCAGAGAAAGAAGAGGAATGGTAAGATGCTGTCAGTATAGCACAGTCAAATGGGCGTCTCCTGAACAACCACCTCTGATTGCATCAGCCCTAATCGCCATAGAAATTTCCAACTTCTGCCAAGTTTGCAATGGTGAAGAAAACTGACTGATTGAGACTAGTGAGAATTATAATAGGAAGAGTGTTATAATCAGAGATTAGTAATGGGTTTCTTATGATGTAAAATGAGTCATCAAAATGCAAGGAAATGAGAGGATTGGTATGCAGATTATGGGGCCATCTGCTGAAAAGTATAGGTTCATTTTCTTTATCATAGATGCATATGCTCTGTGAAATGAGCTCCCACTTTCTGAAATGTCTATATGACTACACACACACAAATGACAAAAAGTAAGCATACTAAATGATTTTTAACCTCAATGGCCAGAGATCATTCAACCTGTAGTTTCTCTGTAAAACAGGAAAATTAGCTTTAATAATTAATATAATATAGCACAGTAATTTTCTGAAAACAATTGTAGAATTGTAACAAGGAATTTACAGATATGACATTAACCTTATAAAAGATTAGAACATTTGCATCGTGCAGAAATATGTACAAACTGAAGATTTCATGTATGCACATTGACATGCTAGAGTTTTATGTCAGTTTTGGTCTTTGTAATACACTTTAGGGTGCCAAAGTAAATATACAAGTTTTACTCTCAAAAATAACAGAAGATCAGCTTGTGTCATGGGTACCTTCAGTTTCCTATACTATAAGTGTGGCATCTGTCTAGAAATTTGTTTTGGTTCAAAAGCATAGGTACTATCTGCTTCCTTCCTGTTGCTGAAGTATAAAATAAAAGGGGATGTCTTAGACCTGACCATAGTGCATGCCAGTGATACCTTGCTGCTGCTGGTGGACACATGGGAAGTCTATTATTAAACAGATATCAATGCAATCGGAAATGATCCCTCACTTTCTGAAACCATATCATCTGATATTCAAGCTTGGTGCTGCTCCATGAGATCACATACTCTGAGAGCTGCTGTAAAATTAGGTTTCTCCTATCAAAATTATTTGAGCTGTAGCATTTATTATTATTAGTTTATCTATGAGATGCACATTAACATTTAAGGTAGCTTTGTTAAGAAATAGACATTTTGCATATGTATGTGGTATGCATTCAAGTGTATATGCAAGCACACCTACATGTGGATGCCTCTGCACTGTAGGAGCATGTGTTTGGAGGCCTGAGGTTGACATTAGTGTTCTTGGAAGACTGCCATGGATAGTTTTTTTTTAATTGTTATATAATATGATTCAGGAATCATATGAAAAAAAATATCTAGGTAAATCCTGGAGGTATAACATAGTTGGAAAAGAAATTACCTAACAAGTTTGAAGCTCTGCGTTTTATCCTCACCAATGCGTAAAAGGCATGGTGGTACATACTTTTAATCTCAACACACAGTACACTAAAAAAAGGAGTCACTTACTTTTTGTATTTCCACCTATGTTTCAAGAAACTAAAGTAATATTTTTATTCCTGTTTGCTATTTCTTATTTCATATCATAAATTAATTACCGCTTATTTCATATCATAAATTAGTTACCAATAGAAAAATCAGTGTTGGCTGCTCATAACTGTTTTTATTGACATAGTAAGAAATACATAAAGTAAGAAGTCAGTGATAATTAGTGGATATGCATTTCAATACTGAGCAGGCTACAACTTAACTAAGTTCAGTTGATTCTGTTAATTTTCAATCTAGGGTTTGCACTCTTGAGAAAGACTTACTGTGTAATTAATAATTTACATTAGATATAGTTGCCTGTACACATTTAAAAAAATGAATAATATATGTTTTGTAATTAATTTATTTGTATAATTATTAATAGTAGTTTATATAAAATAAAATACTTAGATAATAATCTTGATAGCTATCGATTACATTGCAATTTACCAGATATAAGCTATACTCATCTTCAGAGATAGTATCATATGGTTGGAAGGTGAAGACAAGAACCTAAATGACAGTTGAATAGACTTGGCCTTGATTATGGATAATTTACATAACCTCTCTGTCTCAGTGTGTTGATCCACTTGAAATGTTAACTGTAATGATCGTGGTAGTATATTGTGCTCAAGATCACATTGCTAATGAAAATGTAGTATAAATATGTGCTAATCCACATTTTATGTAGAGAGAATTGTAGAATGGTTTTTAACTTATGTGATCCTCCTTCTGATTTGAGTACTCTTCATTTTTCAAAAGAAAAGTTTGAAGCAAAAATATGGGTTATGATTTTAGCTGAAGTAACTGTGCTTGGTCAATATGTCCCAAGACTAGACACTGAAGCAATAAATGGATATACTGCTGTTTTCACTACAAATGGATCATAGACGAGATTGTGCAGAATAACACTCAGCAGAGGAGGTCCCTGCAAGCATATATAAATCTGCTTCACCATTTCTGCTGTCAGTGTGAAGTCCGCTTAAGTGCACAATTTCATGGTTGACTGGTCATTGTCCTTGCTTGAATTTATTTTCAGTGATGGTAAAAAGATCATTGGTTTTCCAGTTCCTGCTCAGCAGTCATAAATCTATATGGAAAATACCAATTCCAGTGCAGTCTTAAGCTGTAGATTACACACGTATCACTAGGACAAGAGTATAACCATCCCAAACTCATCAATGCTCAATGATGGAACTTGGAAATGTACTTTCAGTTAATACTTGCAATATGATTCTCTATTCAAACAATCATCATTAAATAAATTTAATGTTTAAATATAGGTAGTAAGGAAATAAAATCCATGAATACAATTTAACCACAGCAAAAAGTGTTAAAAATATTTAGGTGAATTTCATGTTAAATAAATATTTAGGTGATGTATATTTTACTGTTTTGGTTTGTAAGGAGATTTGATATGAGACATTGTTTTATCAGTTTTATTACATTTTTTGGTTCTGATATACATTATCTTTATAAAATATATAAAAGACTGCTGATATTAAAGTAAATCAACAAAAAAAGAAAACAAAATACCCTAATATAGTTGGATCTCTATGACACTGAGATCATGTTTTACTCATAAATCAAGAAAAGAAGTAGTCTGGATAGTACATCCTTGTAACTCCAATATCTGGAAGGTGGGTGTGGGATTTCAAGGTCATCTTCAACAAAAACCTAGATTGAGGCCATCCAGCATTACATGATACCCTATCTCATAAATACAAAAGCATGTCCTTGTGTTTAGCACTGTCTACTTGGGATGCATAAACTATTATGGAGCTTATCCTTGAAGAAAATTGATTCTCCTTTACTTAGTTGCCATTGATTACCTCTAGCTATTTCTTTGTCTAGCATCAGGCCTCTGTGAAATATCAACTATCCACACTGTCATATCAACTGGTGTTGTCATTATGCAATTTTTGTTTGGGAAGCCACATTGTAATTTCATGAGTGGAGAAATCCTGTCATGTCTAGAAGACACTACAACATTCTCTAAAAACCATTAGATATAAAAATAAAGACATAAATAAACAGAAGACCAAAAGTTTAAAAGTAATAAGTTTTTGGGACCTACTAATAAGAATTTCCCAGAGAGATAGTTGTATACTTTTAGAGAAAAATAACAACAAAAAAATCATGTCACTTACCTAAAGACATACAAGATGAAATTTTTATAATAGAGTTAACAGTGGATAAATACCAGAAATAAATTTTGTTTTCAGTGGATCATAAAAACATGTTACTTTTAAACGTTTACATTCTACTTGTGCTTAAAAATATTATCAAAAATCCAATGTTGCCAATAACTACCACCTCTGGATGGAAATGTTAGTGACACAACAAAGAGAACATGACAGTACTTTATATGTACTACATATGCCTAAATATTCTTCAGACATATCTTTAATTTTTAAGACATCCTCATTTCAATATATATTTTGTTGTTTTATCCTTTGATTTCCTAGGGGAAATGTCATATATGAACATCTTTTTAAGAGTGGTAACTTGTTCTAATATAGGGCAGTTACTACCAATATTTCACCTTTTTGTATACTCTATCTCTGAGTATTCTTGTTTTTTATTTCAACACTTTATTATGAATTATATTGATAAAGTCACATTTTTCAAAAAAATAAATAACTTACTAAAATGATTTGGGCACACTTTTAAGAGCCACTCAATTACTCCTTGTTGTTTATTTTTAATGTGTTTATTTTCGATTGTGCTATTTTCTGATTGTACTATCTTGGCAAGGCAGTTATAAGTTCATTATGTAGACTATGGACACATGCTCAGATCATTCAGAAGTAAGGAAAGCTTTTAGGTGTGAACTACATAATTCAAATCTCTATGGCTTAATTTTAAGAAGATCAGAAAATATTTGTTGCACCGGATTTGTCATTGAAAAATAAACTTCTCAAATGCTGAGGACCTAAAATTAAAATCTCATCCTTTTATAAATGACTTAGTATGAGTGAAAATTGTTTCTATCTAGCTCCCTGTACTAAATTAGAGGAGATACTTCCATATACTCAAACATGTACTTTGAACATATATAAGTTCACTGTGTATGATACTTTTATAAAACAAAGGTAAAAACTGTATTTTCTAATGGTTAATGCAAAACCAAATTATTATATGGAAAATAGGAGAGAACTGTCTTATCATATGTAAATTTGAGTATCAAAGATTGCAAAGATAAGCCCTCAGCTTAGCAGGATAGTGAAAGTTCTGCATTTTTCAAATATAATTTGATGGAAATAGGTTTTCTATAAGAGAGAGCAAAATATTCACACTCCTCTGAACTGTCAATCAGAGTCACACATCAAAAGAATTTCTGAAAGAAAAGTTTTTCTAAAACTAAATATTCTAAATTATGGAAATTCACTTCCAAGGAATGAAAAAGAAATTATAATGAAGTTGCTTTTCTGTTTGAATATATTCTCCTAAAATGTTACAAAATAGAAAAGATAATGCCTCATACTACAGTTTGGATCAATTTCTTCCCAAGTCTCTTCTGTTAAAGAGCTGATCCCTACAGTAATAATTATGATTGGCATGGTCACTCACCTAACATTGTGATGGGAAAGTCTTAAGTTATTACAATGCTATCCTCTATTGGGATTGTGGAAGGATGGTACATTTACGTCTTCTCTCTCCTTCTCCCTGGTATGGGAACAATATTGCTCTACCACATACCCCTATCATGATCTTCAGCATTATTATAATCCCAAAGCAAAAATATACTTGATGTTACCATATATCCCCCCAAATACAACTCAAGATCATATTTGTGCTTCTACAGAAAACTGATTTCAAATAATTTTAACAATGACAGAGATTTACATTGCCTTAAAATATTCCTTTAAGGTTCCTAATGATATTCTGTTGTACTCATAACACAGGGCCTTATTCAGCCATCATCAGAGAGGCTTGCTCCTGAAGCTGATGGTTACAAATACAATAACTCACAGCCAGACATTTTTCTGAGAGATAGACCATGGAACAAGCAACTCTAAATGAGATATCTCCTTCAAATCCCTCCCCTCAGAGCTCACTGAACCCCCTGGAAGGGAAGGCAGAAGGAGTGATGAAGAGAGAAGGGATGGAGGATGGCAGGAGAACAGGGACTTGTAAAACAATTGAGCAGAGATCATGTGAACTCATAGAGATGGAAGTAGCAATCATAGAGACAACATGGGTCTGCACCAGGTCCTCTGCCATGATGAACACTTTTATGGGACTCCTGAATGTATATGGGAGTGAGTCCCTGATTCTTGTTTTTTCATTGGGCTCTTCTGTTTTTCTCTTGTCTTGTCTTATCTAAATTTGATACAATAGTGTCTTCATTAGGGTTTCTATTGCTTAGAAGAGACATCATGACAACTGCAGCTCTTAGAAAGGAAAACATTTAATTAGAGAGGCTTACAGTTCAGAGTTTTAGTCCATTATCATCATGATGGGAAGCAAAGCAGCTTGCAGGCCGAAAAGATGTTGGAGAAAGAACTGAGATTTCTGTATCTTGGCACTGAGTGTAGCTTGAGCATGAGACCTCAAAACCCACTCCCATAGTGACACATTCCTCCAACAAGGCCATACCTACTTCAACCAAGCCACATCTCCTAATAGTACCACTCCCTATGAGCTTATGGGGGATAATTACATTCAAACTACCACATTCCATTCCCTGGCCCCCATACACTTGTAACAATATCTTAATGCAAAATGTATTTGTTCATCTTCAAAATTTTCTGTATTCTATCACAGTCTGAAAAATGCTTTAAAGTGCAAAGTTCAAAGTCCCTTCTGAGATTCACCCAATTTCCTAACTGTAATCCCCTATAAAATAAAAACTAAAAACCAGATCAGGTACTTCGAACATACAATGGTAGAGGATATGCACCACCATTCCATAATGTAGAGAAAGCAGAATAGTGAGGAAATACTAGATCAAAGCAAGACATAAATCCAGCTGGGCAAATTCCAAACTCTGCATCTCCATGTCTCATGTCAAAATGCTCTTCAGATCTCCAACTCCTTTCAGCTTTGTTGACGGAAACATACTTCCTTCTCTTTGGCTGGTTCAATTCCCTGTTAGAAGTTCTCCATTGCACATATCCCACAGCTATGTCATCTCTAAAGTATTGAGGTCGCCAAGGCTTCACTTTCACAGCTTCACACAGTGGCCTTTCTGGGTATCCATTCAGGGACACCCCTGATAAATGCCTAGCTGTAGCAGCTTTCCTTAGTCCTGGAGAAATATTCCATAACCCCTATCTTTTATCCTTGTCTCTAAAGCCAGAAACACATGTCCAACACTAGCAAGTTCTGTTGGTCCCTGGGGCAGGAACCTGCCCCTTGCACTCAGCAGCTTTCTATTTTTGATGGTTTCCTTCACTACCTAAGCTTGGCTGTCTTTGAACTTGCTCTGCAGATGAGGCTGGCCTCAAATTTAGAGATCAAACAGCCTCTGCTTTCCCAGGGCTGAACTTACAGGTGTGCCCCACCACATCACCTCTAAGTTTTTCTTTAATTCCTTTTCACAAGCCAGAAACTTAGCTGGGTGGGATCTTGCCCTGAGGTTACCACACCATTTATTCCATTTCTTAATCTGTTTATCTCCTTGAACATAAGGTTGAGCTACATTCTACTTCTTGATGCCCCCTTTTCTACTCAAATTGTCTATTATTTTCTTTTTCTTTTTCCTTGTTCAGTTTGCTCCTTTTCATTAAAATTTGTTATAAGACTGAACACTAATAACCACACAACAGAGTCTATACTAGACCGTTTTGAGATTTCTTCTGTCAACAGAATCCAAGTCTCCAATTTAGCCTCAGGCAGACTCTTCAGACAAGGGCAGAAAGCAGCCATGTTCTTCTCAAAACACCAAAGTCCAGTCTCAAGGCCACATACTAACATTCTTCTCCTCTGAAAACTCTTGAGCCAGATCCCTACTTTCTTCCTTGCTTCTATGGATATGGGCAGCACTTACAGCATTCCACTGCTTTCCTAACCCAAACTCTCAAGCCAAAATTCCTCCAAACAAAAGTACCATCAGTCCTACCACAGCAATATTCCAGTCCGCATTACCAACTCCTGTCTTAGTTAAGGTTTCTGCTACTGTGAAGAGACACTATGACCAGGGCAACTCTTATGAAGGGAAACATTTAACTAGGGTGGCTTACAGTTTAGGGGTTTACTCCACCATCATCACGGCAGGAAGCAAGGCAGCATGACATCAGGCATGTTCCTGAGAAGAATCTGCAAATTTTACATCTTGATCCCCAGGCAACAGGAAGTGATGTGTGTATACACTGAGTGTATCTTGCGCATAGGAGACTTCGACGTCCACCTTCATAGGGACAGACTTCTTAAAACAAAGTTATATTACAACAAAGACATGTCTTCTAATAGAGCCACTCCTTATGAGCTTATGGGTGTCGATTACTTTCAAACTTCCACAAGCAGTTTTTGTTTTATCTTATTATATTTTATTTTGTTCTTTTTTTTTTCTGTTATCTTATAGAAACGTGTTCTTGTTTAATGAAAGACAGAAAAGGAGTGGGTCCAGATGAGAAAGGAGATGGGGAGAACCAGGGAGGAGAAGAGTGAGGGGAGACTCTATTCAGATTACATTCTAAGAGAAACTAATCTGTGTTTAATAAGAGGGAAAATATCCCTATTAAGTTGAACATTCAAACACTTCAGATAATCAAAAATGCTGACATTAATTTTGTACAAAGCAGATTTTTAGGCAAAATGTATAATCTTTTCCTTTATCATGGAATTTATGAACAGGATTTTTGTTTTCAATGCAATTGAAGGGAACAATGCTATGTATATCTGATGAAATTGTCATACAGTGCACTGAAGTACCTATCCAGAGATGCAGAAAGTTAAGGACTGAGGATGATGTGACAGCAGGTAGCAAACACTTCAATATTTTCACATCCATAAAACCAATAAAGACTATAGAAAAATAGCAACAAATTAATGTCTATCCAAACTGTCTGTAAGTAGCAGGAGAAGATGGTGATTTGCCAAACCGTCAAAGAAAAGTGAAAATTCCTTCTGACTGAAAATCCCATAGCTGCAACTGATGATATTCTTGGGATTTTTATGGTAGGCTGCTTTTTGAGCAAATGCTAAGATTATTTGGAGGGAATGTTAACAACCCTACATTCTCTCTAAAACTTGAAAAGTGAGGATTGCCTTGATTCATTAAAGACAACAATTGCATAGTATATATGATATTGAAAGTGAAGTTAAGTTTGAATTTTTGTGAAATGCCTCAATTTTTCCTAAATTCTTCAAATATCATGAACTTCCATCAGTCTATACTTGAACATACACATGTTACATGAATTTCTATTATTCAAATGAGATTTTTTTTTAAACATGCTATTCGTGGGGATTAAATTAATTTACATATCTCAAAAACCCCATTACATTAGAAAACAGGAATTGTACTAATTCATGTGCTGCATCATTTGCTCTTTAAGATAGCCTAGCCTGTGAAGAGGTCACTAATAATTTTATATTTCAAAACTGATATTTATGCTTAGATCCTATGTGCATCCAATGGAACATTCTCATAATGCTGCCAACTGTGTATAATACTTTACTTCCTGCATCATAAAACATATTACGGCTTTGTATAAAATAGAGATAAGATGTGTTGTTGTTGTAGTTATATCATTGTGCATCATTTCTGATATATACATAACTCTGATAATTTATTCTTCTAGTTAGCTACATTCCCAAGGACATCATTATGATTTTTCAGAGATTGAACAATAATTTTACTCCCTGTCCTCCCAAGCTTTTGGATTGATTTCCAAGTATGTTCTGCTTCCTTTGCAACAATGTAATTATCTAACAAGTACTTTTGACAAAAATGTTATGACCCCCTTAGAAGCAGTTTCATCTCTGCAGCTAGTTTTTAGTCAGAGAATATAAAAGCACTTTGATGAGGCCATTCTCCAGGGAATAATCAAAGAGATCAAAATTAATTAATTATAACTGTTTATAAATGAGGTATTTGTTTTCAGATCTCTGCTTTAAATAGAACACATAAAATTACCCACATTGCTATTCCTGAGCCCAAGCATATGATAGGCCAGCGATAATTTAAGACATTACGAAGTTTCCTACTCTTGGTGTTATTTTATTGAATATATATTCCCTTGATTGCTGTAAAGCTCTCATTAATTTCCAGCAGACTGAAAATAGTCTGGTGATTTTTGTCTATAAAGAATGTATTGCAATTTTTAGAAGAGTTTGTAGGTCTTACTTCAGCATTTTTTAACCTAACAATTCAATTGACTTTAGAAGAATAATGTCAAAACAATCAGTGGTAGAAAGAAGGAAAGCTGACCTTTCTCCTTTCCTCATCAAAACAAGCATAGAACAGACAATTAGAAGACAATCTGGATCACTAAATGTTCAATTGCTTTATGGTATTGGAGATAGAAGGAAGGACCTCGCACACGCTACACAACCAATTCGCCATTAAGCTATGTCCATAAACCCAAGACATCTCTTAATATCAACTGAGTATATAGAAGCTATAGTAGTATCAATTTTTAACAAATAATGTATATACTTATTGGCATATCTGTATATGTGATTTTGTCTGACAAATAACTGATTTGTACTAAAATGTTGTTTTTGTGTAATACACGTTATAAAGTTTGTAGTATATGTGTGCAGGATTGAACTTGCCTGTAATACAAATGCAAAGTTGTCAGAGGCAGGAATTTTCTTGAGTTTAGGGACAATTTATGCTATACAGGGGATTCCAGAAGAACTTAGGCTACAAAGTCATATTCTACTGGAAAATCAAATTACAAACAAAAGATTGTTAACATCACTCAGAGGAAACTGCAGATTTTATAGGATGTTTAAATGAAAATACACATAATGTATTATTTTAGGTTATTTTTAATTGAAAGTAGAATACCTTTTCTTACATAAAATATCCTGATAACAATTACCCCTCCTTCTCCTTCTGCCTCCTCTCCATTTCCCATCAAATCCAGATCCCTTTCACTTTCAATCTCTCATTAGTAAGCACACAGGCTTCTCAGGGATAGTAGTAACATAAAGTAATACAATAAGAGAAAAAAAAGCTAATACCTTGGAATTGGACAAAAGAAACAAACAAAAGGAAAAGAGCCCATGAAAAAAACAAAAGAAACAGTTTTAAATCTAATAATTTCTGATTAATAGCCAATGTAGTTCATTGACTATTCATTGTACTTATACTAGATTATATACATATGACTAATGTGCAACATATAAGCAAAATAAAGAAATAGTTTTCTTCAATATAGATATAATTCTGTTGCTCTTCTACACTGTTGTTATTGTTTACTCTTTTACTTTGAGAAAGAATGATACTTGAAATTAAATTTTATGTGTAAACATATCTAAACCAATTAAATGTGTGTTGCTGAAAACATGTTAAAGCTAAAGCTGAGAATAATATGAAAGAATACCTTCTGCTTTGGGAATTTCTCCTAATATATGATATTGTCACTAGTTAACCAAGATTAAAATCTTAAAGGTAACATACTGTATTCTTGATTTTCTAAAAATCTCAACAATATTTTGTGTTTGGGGTATATTTAAAAAACTATACTACTATTTCTACAAATATTCTATTTATGCTACTTTGAGAGGTTTACATTACATATGAATGGTGTTTTTATGAAGGTTATTGATATCAAAGAACAATTTTGAAATTATATATGTATATATATACATATATACATATATATGTATATATATATGAGTTGTTAATTTGAAATCATGAAAAAATTTCCTGAATTGTATTAATGTCTAATTGTGGTTTTAAATATGTAAGAACAATAAAAACAAAAGGGTTTCATTTCAGTTGCTGAATAAATATCTATGTTTAGCATGTCTGTGCAAGATATTGATAAGTCAGAACTTTAAACACTTTCCCGGTGCTAAAAGAATAATTGATTCCATTATTACACATTTAAAATATGCATGCACACACAAATATATAAATATAATAAATCATAAACTGCTATAAAGATAAAATATACAGAATTGCTAAAGACTATGGCTGAGAAAACAATGAGTATATTGCACATAAATTTCATCATCAAAATGCTTTCTAGGTAATCTCTGAAAATATGCTCTGCAAATCTGTTCTCCAGTAAGGATATTTCAGTTACTCAATTGTTTCTTAACTACTTGTCATGGAAAGAGAAGATTTGGATTTAAACGTAGTTTTTATATTGACATATTGTTCAAAAGAAATAATAGTCTAGACATAGAGAGATTTACCTGTCATTTAATGCAGCAAAGCTTTTAGGAGCATCACAATGCATTTCTGTTATGAATTTGTATAAAGAAATATAAGTCAGTGATGATCTGGTGCAGTCTAGCTTAATAATAGAATTGAAATATTAGTTGAAATTGATATTGTTGAAACTTTTTTTCCTCAAAGTTTATCACATATGCTAAGATAAAACTGTGCTCCAATCCTATAATAAAATTTGCAATGAGAGAAAGCAAATCGTTATCCAGAAGAATTTCCCTAATGGAAGAAACAGAAACAGGAGAGGATAAATAGACTGCTAGCCAAACTTTAAGAGGCTTTCCTCCAAAGTGTGCTTTTTTCCTGTTGTTGAAACTTGTTTTATTGCTCTTTTATTTTCATCGTGCTAGACTTATGCCAAAAGCATTTTCCATTTAAATAATCTATTTTTGAGTAAAGGAAAAGTGTCAAAGTAAAGTTACACAAAAGTAACACTCAACAATTCAAAATCTGTATTACTTTTAAGATTTGTGGTGTGAATTTGAATTAAATCTTCCACATAAGAAGCAGCTAATGAATTTGCCCAAAAGTCATCCTTATTATTAGTTTTTTTTTTTTTTTGGCTCCTGTCAAACTCAGTCCATTTTTCATATGAGTCAGACAATCCCCCTGAACAACAGCTCCAGTCATGTAGTTTTTCAACTAAGGTGTAATGTCACAGATATCAATAAAGTAATTAATGTTTTCCCACATGAATTTGAGGAAGTTATAGAGTAGATGAGCATAAATACACTGAAAATTCAAAATCCAAAATCTCCCAAAACCTGAAACTTGTACAACAACAGGTAGACCATTGTTTGTTTTATCCTTTCATTATTTGATGGGGTGCTGATAATCAAAATACTCTAGGATAGTATCATAGTTAAGTTCTTTGTGTGTTTAATTTTTTACTTTCTATTCCATGATTGATTGAACCTTACAAAATATGTTTATGAAAATAACAAATTTTATACTGGAAATAGCTACAAATCTCAGATTGCTTTCCTCAGAAGACTGAATCTATTGGTGGTTTGGAAACTTTAGCATTGTAGGTCCTTTAAAGAGTAGATCTACTTGCATGATTTATATGTAAATCCTTTGAATTAACGTCAATAATGTCTAGAAATTTATATTATTTTGGTTTTGTTAAGGTTGTAGGATATGAAATACATTATAGAACATAATAACCTAATGTGAACATACCATAAACAAGGATTATGTAGTGACCCATGTCCTGAAAGTGGTAGCATTTTATTAGCTTTATTGACACTTGCATTGACTCAGATATGACTTACTATTATGAAGGAACAGCTCACATGTATGGTTGCATTACTACCTTTTATGTGTATGAATGTGCTATCCACCTACAGTTAGAATAACATATTATAATAAATGTGGTCTCTTAAGTCAATAACAAAAAACATCCTGTGTCAAAATCTATAAGCCCAGAATTCAGATATGTTATTCCCGTCTCTGCCTCATCATCACAGGGATTACTCTTGTGTTTCTGCCTCCAATCTCTCCCTTTCTTTCTTTCTCTCTCTCTCTCCCATCCTCCCTCCCCCTCTCTTTCTTGTGTATGTGTGTCTGTGTGTATTATAATAACTCATGATTGTATTTTATTTAAGCACCTCTTTCAAAATCTGAAACAAAGCACCTTTTCTGCATTTACAATATAATTTCTTGATTAGTTACAGTATGCATGATTCAATCCTTTCCTTATAAAATGGCATCAATCTTTTTTTGGAGAGTAGAATCCATGCTTTGTGGGGCTATCACTTAAGCTGCTACAATAATCATTTTTTAAAACATGGGTCTGGGCATCATTGTAGAATATCTTTTATCTAGTTCCACTTACACTAATAAATAAATTAAGTACATTAAAATACTATTGTATCAAACTTCTAGTTAGCAACAGTTATCTACATTTACAAGCAAAAGAATCACCGTATAAGCCTCAGTATACTGTGTACTGAGACTTCTTTTTTCAATCTTCAATCTTACTGTTAGATTTAAACAGTTTATTATTAAGCGACTTACTTTCATCATCTGTATAATGTGTAGATATCTGTGATAGTCAAAAAGAAAGTCTAATGATGAGAAGTTTTTAAAGTAGCTAAGGTAACTGATGAGGAAGGACATACAGTAAACTTAACAGGTAAGCATCCATTTGATGAAAAGAGCAGTAATTGTCCTACTCATGTCTGCCAAAAAAGAAACCATAATAAAGGGCATTTGAATGTTAAATACGAGTCTTATCATTTTGCAAAAACAAATATCAATAGTATAAATCACAGTTCATATTTCTCCACATAATGTGTAGGTACTTATATATGTATTAATATTACATATATCTACTTTGATACTTTTAATTGTGCATACATTTTAAACATTAATGTAAATAATCTTTTATCAATACTTAAATAATTACAACAATGTTTTTAGAGTGCATTAAAATCTAACCTTTCCTGTATGTTACATCATTTACATGAACACAAGTAAAGCCTTCCTATTGTCACCAAACCCGGATCTCCTGAGTGAAGTGTTTGCTCCAACTTTCAGTCAATGATTTAGCTTGTCCCTTTCCAGCTACATTCTTTGGTAAATCTTTCCTTGATTCCAAAATAAATTCACGCCTGCTTGCCTTTTTTTATTATTGTTTGTTTTTATTGAATTATTATAGCATCTATCATATTATTCATATAGCTTAAACTTGAGATGCAGCATAGTCAGAGAAAAAGTGATTCAAGATTTTTATGAATTAGTTTCAGAATAAAGGAGGAGTCATGCACAAACCTTTTGGTTGTTTGTAAAATCAGATAAACTATACTGTTAGCCATAAGGATAACATGATTAGATTTCATTTCATACTGTTCAAAATGAGAACAAATATATTCAAGCTGGTGCCAGGCAACCCATATAGTATCTGGAAACAGACTTGACATTCATCCTAAGAAAGACCAAAGTCATAAAGCACTTCTGTAAATTTGAAGCCTTTACTAAATAAGTGACTTCATCATTGTAGTTGATAACAATTTTAAATATTAATCTCAAATAATAGCCTAAACTAATCAAAAAATGGTGTTACTCTCTCATTTGTCTATGCTTGTTGACTGTCTTTCTACTAGGCTTAAGATATTTTATCACATAGTGTATGTATTTAAAGAAAGAAAAAATAATAAATGGCCATTTTTATTTTAAAATTGAGCATGTGTGTTTTCATAGACTGTGAAAAATGTACACCTGTTCTGATTCTGTCCACCTCAATTCATTTGACTAACAAAAAACCACAAAGAATGCTTATGCATCACTTTGAGTAAAATGACAGAAGACAGAATAATCAACTTTTAAAAAGTCGTTACTTTTTGTCTAGATGTTTGGAACTCTTCTCAAATATTTTATTTCTTTCTGAAAACCAATAACAAATCTGTAAAGTGAAGACTTGGTCCTACTTTATTCCATAAGAAATACAACTTATGCTTACTTTCTATGACCTGTTTCAGACCCTCTGAAAAATTCTATTTAGAACCACCTGAGAGCAGTCTACCCTTGTGTTCACATTGAGGATATTGGAAACCCAGAGACTTATTCTTATCTTTGAGCTGGGATTTTTATTATTTATTTTCATTATACTTTGTTATTGATTATATTAAATGGTGCCTGTTAAAAGAGAATTTTACTTGAGTAATCTTCAACCACAATAAAAATGTTTAGGTTGTTATGTTAGTACTTTTAATTGGAACATGTTAAGATTCTCTTTTTCTTTTTTTCCCCATGGCAGGTAGGGAGGAAGTGTTTATTTCACATTTCCAGTAATATTTCATTACTGGAGGAAATCAAGTTAAGAACTCAATGCTGGAACCAGGAGGCAGGAACTGAAGCAGAAAACATGGAGGACCACTTCTTATGTGCTTGCTTCCCATAGATTGTTTATTCTACTTTCTTATATACTCCAGGAACAGGATTGGCACCATCCAAGATTGGGTGGGCTCTTCCGCATTAATCACTAATTCAGAAAATGCCTATTGTCTAATCTATCTTTACTGAGCAAATTTTTTTGATAAGATATGTTTTAAAAAATACTAATTTCTTCACTTTTTAAACCTTTGTTTGACAGCCATATATTTTAAATTCATAAATAAGATCTATTTTATAAATATCTAAGAGTTATACATTAAATGTTAATTTAATAATCTTTAACTTTTTATTATTTTAATTTCATGATATTTTCTTAATAAGCTTCTTTTTTTTAGTGATTGCTGGATTTATTAAATGATTGACTTCTAACAAATGGCAATGATAATTTTTATAATTAGTTATTTATAAGGACATATGCTACTTGTTTAACCTATCTTGGGCTGGAGAGATGGCTCAGTGGTTAAGAGCACTGGCTGTTCTTCCAGAGCTCCTGAGTTCAGTTCCCAGCAACCACATGACGGCTTTCAACCATATGTAATGAGATCTGGTGCTCTCTTCTGGAGGGCAGAGGTACATGAAGAAAGAACACTACACGTAATAAATAAACAAATCTTTATCTTTCAATTTTCTCCCTCCCATTCATATTTATAAGTAACATAGTTTGCCCTCAGATGAGTGTTAAAGAAGATGCATGGTGGTGATTTACTGGTGTCTAAGCAAGGGGTGGATATTTGTAGTATATGGTGTGAAAGTTCCTCTTAGAGTAGAGACAGCTATTTTACAGTCAGGGTATACCAGATGTGTCTGGTGTGTGTGCATCTCTCTATGTATGAGAGAGACAGATAGACACACACACACACACATACACACACACACACACACACACACACACACACACATATATATATATATATATATATATATATATATAGAGAGAGAGAGAGAGAGAGAGAGAGAGAAGAGAGACAGAGACAGAGAAGCAGAGAAGCAAAGGAAGAGGAGGAATCGTGCTATAGTTCAAGCTGTCTTCTAATGTTTATCAAGTCTATTGGTTATTCCCAGGAGATTATAGTTATGTTCCTTAGCACTTTCCTATTTTTATCATTATGTCAAGATGTATTCTGATTATCTCAAAGATAGACTGCTGTATATATAATTTTATGAGAAAAATCCAAAACACCATGCAAAGGGAAACTGGAGGTGTATGGTACTATCCTGTGAAGAGCATAGGGTGACTTCCAAATCACCACAACAAACACAACACAGAACCCCACTACATCACTAAGCCTGATATTCACCTAATACATGATTGAGCAAATGTTACAAATAATCCTAATCCTCTTTCTATTCTCTCTCTCTCTCTCTCTCTCTCTCTCTCTCTCTCTCTCTCTCTCATCCCTCGAGTAATTGCTTTCTGCTTTACAGAAGAGTAGATTGAAGCCTACAATATTATGCATTAAATTTCAAGAATTGCCTGTTATAAGAATGATGTACACTTTATGACTTTTTTTCTATATTTGAAATCATCTTCATTATAAAATATTTCTTATTTGATAAGCTTCCGATCTGCTAAATAATAATTATTCCAGCTTGGCCAATCACATTTGACTACAAATAATTACTAGGTTTTTTTTTTAATTAAGTTTAATGTGTGTACACATATGTAGGTGTGTGCAAAGCACATGCACGTGGAGTCCAGAGTGTTGCATAAGGCTGTCTTTCTGAAATGCTTGCCTTCTATAGTTTTTGAGACACTGTCTCTTTAAGCCTAAAGCTAACTGCTTAACTTAACTGGTTGTCCAGGGATCCCTGACGATCTCTAATGGTTCTCTCTTAATACTGCTTCTGATAGAGTTAAAAATCATCACAAACTCCCAATCCTTCTGTCTCCATCATTGTGAAACACACTAGCTAGTTTTTAATTTTTTTTCATTTATTTTCATTGTTTAGGGTTTCTTACGTGTCTACACTTTGGTTTCTAATAAGGATTTGTGATAGTTTTATTTTATTCATTTGCCTAAACCACCAGGAAACTAGTGATTCTTGGCTTAACTTCTATTTGTTTGTTGTATAAAGGTGCTAGACGAAAAGAACTAAAGAAAAAGAAAGAATCTTTGGACTTCATTTACTTTGTTGTTGACATTTTTATTTATTAATTGTTTAGTGAGTTCTCATCTTTTAAACTAAAATATCTTTATTTCACACTGAGACTTTCGGCTGCTTTAAAGGCAAATTCAGTCCTGAAGTTGTTGGTTTTTTTTTTCCTTAACTCTCATCCAGTGACTGATGGAAGCAGATGCAGATTTCCATGGCCAAGCCCCAGGTGACGCTCCAGGAGTTCAATTAGTGAGAGAAAGGAGGGATTATATGAGTAAGAGATATCGAGATTGGAAAAAGCACAGGGACAAATAGCCAAACTAGTGGAAACACATGAACTGTGAACCAATAGCTGAGGAGCCCCCATGGAACTGGACCAGACCCTCTGGATCAGTGAGACAGTTGATGAGCTTGAACTGTTTAGGAGGCCCCCAGGCAGTGGGACCGGGACCTGTTCTTGGTGCATGAGCTTGGTTTTTGGAATTTAGGGCCTATGCTGAGACACTTTGCTCAGCCTTGGTGTAGGGAGGAGGGGACTGGACCTGCCTCAACTGAATCCACCAGGCTGGGCTGACTCCCCAGGGGAGACCTTGCTTTGGAGGAGGTGAGAATGGGGGTTGGTCTTGGGAGGCAGGTTGGGGGGTGGTAGGAGGGAGGACAGGGGAATCCATGGCTAATACATAAAATGAAATTAATTATAGAATAAAAATATTTAAAAAAATAAAAAAAAAGCAAATTCAGTTGATCTGATAGTACATACTGCTTAATTATTACATGAGAAAATGCTGAGGGCTAAATCATAGTTACACTTATGTAATGGTGGCTTTGTCACTTTTTTCATAGGCATTAGTATTACTTACTAAAGGTCATACTTGATTCAGATACTAAATTGAAACACACTTAAATCACATGTCATCATTCCTTATTAGAAATTTGAATTTTCAGTGCATTCTTTAATAACGCCAATTTAAGAAAAGTGTTGTGGTCTGTAAATATATTCTATCTTACCATATAGAAAAATATACCAAATAAGATGTCCATGAAAAAACATGTATGTATTCTCGATAGTGTGTATGTATATACGTCTGTCTGTATATACGTGTACATGTATTTCCTCTTCAGAAAGGTATAAGACAAGACTCAGAAACAGAATAAATACTTTGCTTTTAGAGCAAGGCTATTCCTTCACACAATGTTCAAACATTGCTGCATAGGGAAGCAATAAAATGAAGACAGTGGCATTGTTCTCTGCATGCTATTTTTTAGTATTGTTGAAAATTACTTTCCTTGTGGAATTGACTGTCAATTAGTAACCAGCAGACGGTAGCCATCTCCTTGGTTTTCAGTTTTACTAGAAATAATTCTCATATACCGCTGCTCCTTTAACAAGCACCTTTACCATGCGAGACGCATATAAAAGTAATTAAATTTAATAGTCTCATTGCTTTTAAGCAAAGCCATATGGTGTACTTAGATTGCAAATTCTAATTGAAGTCAATGAGATTTTATGTAGAAAATACTTTTGAAAATCTAGCTGTGTAATCAAATATTTGTATGTACAATGCATGACTTTTATCTTGACAAGAACATCACCAAATACCTTTTTCATTGTCTTTTTTTTTCATACATACAATGGAGTATTACTGCCAAGCTGAGTCTTGCTATGAAAAATAACTTTAAAATTAATGATAATCGTTGCTTCTTGTATGTTCAATGCATCTTTTTCATTACCCTTCTATCTAAATTTTAATATTGCAATAATCCCTGGGACTGTGTTTTGGATTACAACAGCAGTATGTAACTGAGACATGGCCCAATTCATTCACATTTATTGGTTCTATTATGCACTGTGAAATGAAAGCTCCATAAAAAGCTGCAAAGGCAAAGGGAAATAACACAGGCAAATGAACACGGAAATAGCCAATAGCCTTATTGTTTTTCCTCATTTTGAATAAATATTTAGAGAATTTAGTACTCTCAGTGTGTAAGAGAGGAAGAAGGGAGAGAGATTGATTCTCCAAAAACATAAATGAATGCAATTACAGAAGTATGAAGATAATGTATCTTGCCAATTTCTACCCTATGGTCATACTTTTATATTTAATTTAGAACTCACTTGACAAGTGTAGTGTTTTTTACCTGCTTCTAGCACAAGAAAAACGCCGTAAGCATAGATAAGATTTCAAGGTGAACACTTCACATAGTCCCTGTGTAAATCTTAATGTCGGCCATTTTCTCAACCAGTACTGGTTCACTCCAATACTGGAAACTATCTAAGCCAGTATTTGGTGCTGCATGGACTCTTCGCAACAAGAAAACCTCTGATTTTAGGAACATTCAATCAATGGTGAGTTAAATGTGGAGTCATACAAACAACCCTAGTTTGAATTTATAATCACAGATGTTATTCAAGCTTTCTTTCCTCTTGTTATCTGTAGACAGTCTCTATTCAAATTTTTCAATCCCAGGACATAAGTGTGGATTATCTTATGTTTGTTCATTTGGACTCTTGAATTATTATTATGTTTACCTTATTCCCCTCTCCCATTTCATTCTCCATTCTCATTTTCCTTCACTTGTTTATAATCTACTTCCTCCAACCACTACTGATCCTGTCTTCATCTCTCTTTTCTGCCTATTTTCAAAACTTGTACAAGTGACCACATTTGCTATGTGCTCACAACTGCAAAGGCCATGACATAGTCAGATATCACACTTTAAAAATGCTTACTGCTTCAGAACAATTTTAATACTGCTCAAAATACTCAGGAATCAGGGGTAGTTATGGAGGTAAGCTTAGATCTAAGAGAAGTTAAGGGTAGTAATGTGGAGTATGAAATTCTCCAAGAATTAATAATAATATATATATTTTAAAGATGAGAATCAAAATGAAAAGGAGTTCCCTTGTCTTGCCCACAGTGGCATGGAGATCCTGTGTCTCCATTCTTGCCCTGCCCAGTTCAGGCCATATCATGCAATATTTTGCTCTCTTAGCTTCATAAAACAAAAAGTAGTAAAATTTTTATTTTAATTATTATTAAAAAATTCTCAGGAATGTAGTACATGCCTCTCCTTTTCCCCCTCAGTCCTTTATGTTGGATAGGTTATAATATGAGAACAGCATCACAGAGACACTACAGTAGCATCATAATTGTTTCAAGACCTGCCTGATATTCTGATAGTTTCTTTTGATTGACTAGGAGTGGAATGAGCTAAATAGGTATTTATAGAATGTTTTTGAAAGTTCTGTATTTCTCACATCGTTCAGATGTTGTTTATTTATATTCTTAGATGTGTGAATTGGACCACTGAGACATGGAAAGATACCAATGAAATATGTTTTCTGAGCTCCTATGAAATGAAGATTTTCTTTCTGCAGCTGTATTCAGATTGGCTAAATTCCTTCTTCAGAGCTGGAACTGCCTGGAAGCTTTTCAGTCCTCAGTGCTTCTCTGCACTTTACATCCTTTTTATTTTTTGTATCTTTATCATTTACAAAACTCTCTGAGGACACTCTAGTGAGGGTTGGCATTCAACCATAAGGGCTTGAGTCAAAAAAAATCACCAAGTTGTCAGGGAATGGATTTATCATATTTAATTTTATTCTCACACCGAACTGAGGCATTATGGCATAACATTTTATTTGATTCTCTAAAACTTATGATGAGGGAAAAAACAACCACTTGATCAAACCTCTATCTTAGCATGATGATAAACTTCTCCAGGCTAAATATCCTCCATGTCCATGATGCCTGAATGAATAGGCATCATGTCTCAACAAAGTGTTGCATCCCAGGGTATGAGGAGTAGAAAAGAAAATTGTTATTTTCCTAATTTAACCCAAAAGGTCAAAGATAAATGAATTAAATACAAATAGAATCAATTTATGTCTACCATTGCAGCAAAGTAAATTCATAGAAATGAGGAAAAGAGGAAGAAAGCCCAAGAATTGACTTATGTTTATTTTTTTATACTATATCATTTCAGTAGTGTGGCCTATAAAATGCCTTTTAGTTTAATGTATATCATGTAAATTATGTGTCAGCTTCTCACATAAGCTAAGCACAACTTAAGTTTATTTGAATTGGCAGAATTATGCAATTGAAAAATATAAAATAATAGATTATAGTATTGGCTGTATGATGTTGACTATTAAGCACCATTTTATGATTTGCATGCTATGAAATTACCTCTAAAATTCCTTTGTTGTGTGATGTGGAAGCCTTCTTTGACTTCATGTAAACTCAAGAAGCTGCTTCCCTGTTGTGTGAGTTCATTTTTTGGTTGTTTTCATTGTTTTGTTTTAATTTGGGATAACGTTTTAAGGTATGTGTTAGTGTCAGTTTTTCTTAAAGTTGGTTTTTGAAAACTTTCAAGTGTCATATATTTCTACATCTGCTCACATTTAAATGTGAAATTTCTATCATGTTTTAAAATAAAGCTATAAATTTAATAGTAATTATTAGTTTTATGATCAGAAGCTTTATTTCTTTGTTTGTTTTGTTTTCTTTCTCTCTTATTTCTCTTTTAGAAACTATAATGCACTCCCAAAAATCTCTGTATTATTCCTTTTGACCAATGTGCTTGTCTTTAATACAGAAAGTAGACAAATTAATTCTTTCAGCATACTTGATACTGTAATCCCCAAAACTATTTCTACTAGTGTTCAATATATTCCCTTCCTAAAAAAAATATTGATATTAGGCATAGGGACTTGCGCTTGCTTACTAGAGTGTAAGAAGACCTAGGGACAAGTACAAATTCTGAAGAATACAGTGCTTGTGCAGTAAATATAGTAACATACAAATTGAAAGACTCAATTCTTCTGGTTTAGTTCAAGATACCTATCTCTTAAGTAACACAGAAAATAGAATTTATTACAATTATGTCCTATCTAACTTTAATTTTTATTAAATTAGATCTATGAAAACTCTCTCTTACACTCTCTCTCTCTCTCTCTCTCTCTCTCTCTCTCTCTCTCTCTCACACACACACACACACACACACACACATATATATATAAAATTTGGGTTCTGATGACTCTCTCATTCTCACTTTACCCTCACAGAAGTCAGCCACCCTAAAATGTTGATCTACTTGTTCATTCCAAATCATCATAAATTGTAAAATCCCTTATGATTTTTTCTTAATGTTTGTTTTACTTAATGCTTGCACTAATATTTATTCAGTAAAAGGGTATAAAACTATGAAGAAAGCATTTGTTTTGTTTGGAAACACTTTTTATCAAAATCATCCACGTATTCTATGATGCATCATTTTTTAAAATACTTTTACCTAATACATTTGTTTTATGGAGATAGGAATTCCATTTCTCCCTTCTCTTTCCTCATTCTGAAACATCCCATATACCCCTTCCTGCTCTCTTTCAAATTCATTCCCTTTTTTATTAGCTGTTATTGCATGCATAAATGTTATTATATGCATATATATTCCTAAATATAACCAAGTTATTCTGTGTAATGTTGCATGTATCATTTAAACCCAGAGAAAGGAATGAACAAATCTTATAAATCAACATTGGTGTAAAATTATTTTTCATTATAAAATTATTTTGTTTGATTTATAATTATTAACTATAACGATAAATATTTATTATTAACAATCAAATTATTTTGCTGCAATTTCATATGATATCAAAGGAGAGCCTAATATGTACACTGTGGGCATTATGTTCTATCAAACCATTCTTTACAGCTCTCTAGATTAAATCAAAGGCAAGATCTCTCCACAAAGTTCACCTGAAAATGTTTGTAGAGGTAATTAGGATACTGGATCTGTTCATTAACATTTCAAATCTCATTTAAATGTAAATGGTAATATTCTCTTTCTGCAACACTAAGTAGTTAGTGTCTTTCTTGAGAAATAAGTAATTTGTTCCCCATAAGGTATAAGAATAGATAAAGAGATAAATCATATTCTGATAAAAGTCACAGTTAGAGTGGTTATCTGCTTAAGAATGGTACGATTTAAAAAGATAACTTTTGTTTTCAATATTACTTTACTATGGAAAATGAAACACATTCAATCAGGGCGTGGTGGCATACTCTTATAACCCTAGCATGTAGATTTAGAAGCAGGAAGATATGATATTTGCAATAAATTTTTATGTGCCTATGAAAAAACTCTAAATTGTCTGAGAAATATGCTTCACATCACAAAATCCATTTCACATTAACATGTACAGATTATAAAATCTAAAATAGGTTTACTCCTTACCATCATCACATCTCTGTCCAATATTCAATTTATCAAACAACTAACAGGTTTTACAAAACAGTCTTCCTTTTATGTGTCTTATTAATTCAAATTATTTATTTCCATCCTTTTCAGATTTAAATTCTTTGTGTGAGTAAATTTAACAGTATGAAATAGTAGAGATAGTATATTTTAAATATTTAAAATCGTTTTTATGTATTCTTTGAGAATTTTATGCATGTAAACAATGTATTTCGCCATATTCACCCCAGCTTCTTCACACCTCCTACTAGATGCTAGTCCACCCACAGGTGTTTCCCTCTGTACTATAAATATATTATCATTGCCTAAAATAACAAAAGTTGAGTGAGTGATTTTTAGCCTTTTCTACTTAGATTTGGAGAAATAACCATAGTCATGGTAAAGCATGATACACAGGAGTATGACCACGTGTAAAGCCTTTTAGTGACTTTGTTCATTTACTTTATTCCCTTTATACTTTTTTCTCATAAGAATTATGTGAATATTGCATATCTTTCCTTATGGAATTGTTGAGATGACAAATTCCATATATTATTTTGCCATTAAGTGTGCAGCAAAAATATTTTGAAGTGCTTCAACAACCCTCAACATCATTGAACATGTGTAAACGTGTATGTACATAAAAACATCTTACTTAGATTTTTTACTTTTTAACTTCTTTTGAATTTTAGTGTTATATGTTGTTTTTTTTTTTTCTGGAAGCTTACATATTAACATGGTTGATTATGTCATGTGTGTCTCTATAGAGTTACACAGAATGCTGAATGCTGATTTCCTAATGTGATGACATTAGCAGGTGTGGCACTTCGCTGATGAGCAGATCTTAAAGGCTGGACCTTCATGAATGAGATGAATGCCTTCATGCCTTCAGCACTCCTTAGTTCCTTTTAGCAAGGGTTACAGGGAGAAGAGATCCATCAGCAAGGAAACAAGACTCACTCAGTACCAAATCTGTATGAATATTGATCTTGGTTTTCCAAGCTTCCACAAAAAAAAACAAAATCATGTGGGAGACACACACACACACACACACACACACACACACACACACACACACACAGAGAGAGAGAGAGAGAGAGAGAGAGAGAGAGAGAGAGAGAGAGAGAGAGAGAGAGAGAGACTGATTCTTTTGTAGACTAGGTCTGTCTCCATCTCATGATCCTACTATCCCTGCTTCTTCCTAAGTACTGGAATATCATGCATGTGCCAACATATCTCTTCCTGTTAATGATATTTTGATTTTGAGACATCCAGTACTTATTACATAGTATACATCTCACATTTAAATATCCTTTTAACCAAGGGGGAGGGCAGATTCAAACTAAATTGTAGCACACATTATGGTATGCCAAGAAAATAGAGAAAATGAAATGTGCTTCTGCCCCTTCCAAAATGGTTACCAATTGTTTGAGATCTACAATTTATATATCCACTTTAAGTGGATATATACTGTTGACTGGCATATGCCACAATCAGTGAACAGTAGTATGAATTAGCTCTCTCTCTCTCTCTCTCTGAAATATACAAATGAATCATCACATGGAAATGATTTATAAAGAAGATGGAATCTATCGCTCACTCTCCATTTGTTACTTGCATAGCAACTTTGTTCATAATTGAAAAAAGAGGAGACAGAATCTGAATGCAGATTTTTACATCTTTAAATTAATCTCCTTATCCAGAAAAGGTAATTGGTTTGTGTAAAGTCAAGGCACACTTTACAGTGTTGGTTTCTAGGTTATAGCCCAGGAATTTATCTTTTACATTAAGTAAATTAAATGGAGAAGGATCTTAGTGAGGGGCAGATAGGGCTTTGACAACAATGAACTGACAAGGGTTGATTGCAACACGAATCTTTAAAGGTCTTGTTAATAAAAACAAACCCAGAGCCAGGTATTGAGGTGAATGCTGAAAGATCAAAGAAGCAGAACAGGCCACAGCCACCTCACCTCACCAACTTCTCAGCCAATCTTGTTTCCTCAGACTGAAAAGCCTCTAAGTCCTCATCTGAATGGATCTCAGCTGAACTGTTGCTAAAAGCCTAAAAGCTTAAAAGCCTCTGGTTCCTGGTCCTCATGCTTTATATACTCTTCTACTTCCTGCCATCACTTCCTGGAATTAAAGTCATGTGTCTTTCCCAAACAAGACATGAGATCTCTAGTGCTGGAATTAAAGGTGTGTGTCACCATGCCTGGTTGTTTTCAGTGTGGCCTTGAACTCACAGAGATCTGGATGGATCTCTGCTTCTGGAATGCTAGGATTAAAGGTGTGTGTTACCACTGCTTAATCTCTATGTTTAATATAGTGGCTGTTCTGTTCTCTGAACCCCAGATAAGTTTATTGGGGTGCACAATATATCAACCACAGTTAATGATGACATATAATTTACAAAAGAACTGATTGTGACAAACTGATAAATTTTATTAGCAAAATATTAAAGACATAACTTTACATAACTAAGTGACTATATAACTGAGATAAATTAAGAATTTGATAGTGAGCCGGGCGGTGGTGGCGCACGCCTTTAATCCCAGCACTGGGGAGGCAGAGCCAGGCGGATCTCTGTGAGTTCAAGGCCAGCCTGGGCTACCAAGTGAGTTCCAGGAAAGGTGCAAAGCTACACAGAGAAACCCTGTCTTGAAAAACCAAAAAAAAAAAAAAAAAAAAAAAAAAAAAAAAAAAAAAAGAATTGGATAGTGAGAGGGAAGTTAATTAATGTGTTTATTATTTTATCAGTGAATCTATCAGGTACATGTGCCACACAGATATAAAATCACAGTGTCCACTGCTTCTCTTCAAACCCTTAATTCTGTACAATTTTTTTTTATCTATAAAACCATACCCTGTCAAGGAGCTCAGCTGTGGTTGTTCATTTTAATAACCACCATCTTTAAAATATTTCTATCATTTCAGGGGTGTGTTAGTCTAGGAGCCTATGAAGGGCACCTTTGTTTATACAGGGATATGTGCCTCTGTATGTTCAAGGAAAAGTTGTCAGGTGTCTCCTTCTATCACTCTCTGCCTGTTTTCTGAGTCAGGATTAGTCCTTTAACTTGGAGCTTGGGAGTTTTTGTTTTCTTTTGTTTTTGTTGTTGGTGGTTATTTTTTTTTTCTGCTTTACTGAAAGCCATAAATCCCCAGACTTTTCACATCTCTGTTTCATTGGTCCCTGAGCTACTGGCCTGTCGGCACCCTTCTTGCTGTGTTCCTGCTAGGAACTAAACTTCAGGTTTCTGATAGCAGAGCACACACTTTAGCAGGTAAGCCTTTTCTCTGCCTCCATAGTACATTTTTCTCAATATTGGAGTTTATTATTTCTTAATAGGCAACAGCTTATCATTTATAGATTATGTGATAATATGTACCCTACAAATACTGTTTGTTAGTAATATTTTTCAGAATAATGATATAATTAATGAATTTTTTCTATTAATGCATAATTTTGAATACACTAGTCTTATGTTTATGGAATCCAATAAAAATTGAGAATTTCTTACAATTCAGATACTAAAACAATGTATGCCCTGGAAAATATGTGTAACTTAGAGACATGTAAGTTTTCTAAAGTGCCTCATAAATGATTGCATAGAAGGAACATGTGTTGGGGAATATTATTTGAAGGTGTGTTACATTTGTTTATGTTGCATTTGTTTAATTCTGTGAAGCTGTGTTGCTGTGCCTGTCTAAAGCACGTGATGGTCTAATAAAGAGCTGATTTACAGAAGTAAGAGAATGGGAAAAGCCCAGAGGGAAAGGCGGACAGGAAAATTTAAGTTAAGGAAAGCTGGCAAGAAACTAAGCAAAGCTAATTTCGGGCATTCATAAGTAAGATTAAGCCTCCTGTGTGATTTATTTGGGATCTGGGTCATGCCCCCCCCAAAAAAAATAACAAAAACAAACAACAAACATGAAATTTGTATTATAATGGTGAGCTTCTGTATGTTCTGGCATTAATTATCTGCATGTTCTTGTGTATGTCAAATAAGCTTTCAAAGCCGAGTGAGCCCTTATAATGCAATGGCGATGGATTAGGGGCCTCTAATATCTGCTTGGAGTACACCTGCTGTAAAGAGCCCAGATCAACACTTGACACATTGCTTCAAATAATAGTTGCTTTCAATTTTGTATGGTTGATTACATTTTAGGAAAAACAGGAAATTTCCATGAAGTTTTCAATGCATAAACAATAAAATGGCCAACATCATTTTAAAAAACATGCTACTATTTTAACACGTTAATTAAACCTCCAAATATATGCTTATACATGAACAGGAGGAACTTAAGTTTGTGTTTCTTATATAAGTTCACTGTTAAATTTTTAGAACCATTTTAGCTTAGTCATAGGTGTGGAGCATTATTTATTTCAACACTGGTGAGAGACAATACAGCAGATATAAAACAGGTTGTTCAAGCTACCAATGTAAGATTAAGTTTCTAATCATTAAAGTACTGAATTCTTTAGTGATGTGTCAGAAGTTATCATATAAAATGATACTTTTGCATTTGAATACAAATTTCTACCTCAAATTTCATTTTATTTTTTCTTTTCAGAAACACTCAACAGATGAAGAAAGTGTTACACAGATTAAGAACTGTAACATGCCAATGCAATATATAACACATCTGTAAGACTTTTGTTTTGGATATACCATGTGTATATTTCCAAACACAAATTGAGTATTCTGAAGAATAATCATTTGTAGTTTATATGCACTATCCACAGAAGCAGAACATATCCATGTAGTGCAGCCAGAGAAGGGAAAAGTTGATATCTATGTATAAAATGATTCACAAATTGCATATAGAGAAACATCAGTATTCATACTTTTTGCAAGAGAGGAATTTAATTATTTCCATATTATTACATTTTTTCTGGGGAAAGATACTAATTTTCAAAGGAAAGACTGTTTTTGTAAACTACTGTTTTGTAGATGGTGTATTTTGAAAGTCCCCAATTATTTCAGTTACTAAAGTCGTTGAGCATCTTGAATCCTCTTTATGCTCACCCATTTCCAAGGACTTTGTTCTTGATGTCACACATTCCTTGTGAAGCATCTGCCTCCTTAACTTTGAACACATCGTCATACACATCTTTGAATGAGAAAAGGTTGTACTGCTCCTTGGAAGCATCACACAAGTGGTGACTGATTTCACCACACCTTTCTTTTCCATCACTGCGCTTTTGTTAGGAATCCAATTTTATCCTTTCTAAACTAAGCTTTCACAACATGATACTATTTTTTCTCTATTCATGTTCTTTTCACAGTTATAGTTAAACATCTGCTTCTTGGTTGGCAAAATGCCATGCATTTCTAAGTTATTCTCACCCAAAGTAGCATTTTTCATTGCCTGGCTTCTATGCATTTGTAGAGTTTGAGCAACCTATATCTGCCCATCACAATACAGGAATGGTTTTAGAAATGAAGTAATTATAACCCATGCTAACAGGCAAAAGAAAAACCAGCAAAGTTATTTGATGCATCAATTTACTACCAGGTTAAGTTAATAAGGAAATCATAATTTTTTTCTTATTCTTTATTTACATTGTGCTTATTTCTCAATATTTGAATAAAATACATATATTAACAAATTGCTAAATATTAGGACTCTTCAATAAAGAGCTTATTCACTGAAAGAAATGTGTTTCAGTAATTAAGGCACTGTCCCCAAGCCTTCACACCTAAGTTTAATTCCAAGACCCATATGGCAGAAAGAAAGAAGCAACTTACAAAAGTTTTTCTCTGACCTCCATCCCCCCAACACACACCTTATATAAATGTAACAAAAATTATGAAAAAATGTCTTTTCAAGGTTTTTCTGAATTCTGTATTTGACATCCTAATATTAACAAATTTAAATATAAAAATTGCCAGTATTTTGCTTAATTTATTAAAAATGACAGCGTATGGTTAATTAAAGTAATTTTACTAAGTAAAAAATAGTAGCTTGTTTACTATGGTGTACAGGAAAGCTTCCTGGAACAAGCAACATTGTGGAACTTTAAAAAACAGAGTTATTAGGGACAATGGAAATGAAAGATTCTAACCAGCAGAAAAAGAGAATTCCACAGATGTTGATGAATGTGGCATCTGCTGCATGTTATTAAGCATGAAATACATATTTGTTCCTTGGATATGTCTACTAAATGTTTAGAAAATGCTAATTCCCCCAAGAGACTGCATTTGGTGTGTTTTGTTACCAAAGATTCTCCCGAGTGTCACTGGATCTCTTGCATTATTTAACAGCTATGCCTTTATCCCTACAGTAGAGACTAGTTAGCTTTGATTACAATCATATTCATTTGGTCAGCAGAAGTCAGTTCTACTGAGACAAGCAGTGATATCACTTGTCATTATTGGGATGCTTACTACACAGGCCCTCCGAGCAGAAGACTTGACTAATTCAGAATGAAAAAAAAACTGTCTAATTTTTTATCATTGTTTATGTTTATTCCACATGGGAAAAAATTCACATTCTGATACCAGCAAATATTTTTTTATGTTCTAGGTCTGTAAATCATTAATCAAGTTATTTCCTTCTATTTCTAGATTATTATGTATCCATAAACTGTTCTGCAGTTTCCATAGTCAGAGTTTGTAGTCTATGAGACTGTAATTAACAACAAACAGTGTTAAGACTAAATTATGGCCTCCTAAAATTCTGAAATGGAAAATGGCACTTTAGCTATCACTGTGGGCTGAATATATGTTTGTGGGTGTAGACATGATTTAATGATTAGCTTCACTCAAAATGTTGAATCAAGGCTAAACATTTTTTTAATGAAGTAGATTAGTCAAGGGGCAGGTCCACATATTTTACAGTTAATACTAACTTCTTATGAGATTTAATTTTAATGTAGTATGTGTTTCGCCAATATGATTGGTAGCTCTTGTGGGTTATGCAACATTGTATCGTATTAATAAACTATGATATACTTAGTAGTGGTTAATCAAGAAGGTTGTCTGTCATGTATTTGGTTTAGTCATGTCAAACAGTTTTTCCAAAGGACATCTGGCAATATTAAATGTTTCTAGCAGGCTGAAAATAACTGACAGTTTCTTTTATTTAACCTTTTTGCTAAAGCTTGTGACAGTCTAATGTTAGACTGCCAATTGAGTCTCTTTTTATATGGTTGTTTTAATTCATATTTCCTTAATTAATCGTTATTGGAAAACTTTCCCACATGGTTATTTGTCCAATTAATAGACTTTTCACAAAGATCTAGAGAATCTCTATTGGCAACTATCTTTATAGAATAAAAGAAAGCAGGGGGGAGCTATATAATGACAATTATTTCTATTAATAATTTATCAATGAAAAAAATAAATTTGAGAAAATGTTCATTTCTGAAAAATTATATGTATTCATCAGAAAGATGACTGACAGGATTTAAGAGATGTAGAGGAACTCCTGTAACTTCAGCAGTATCTGAAATTAATTAAAATAGAGTAAGGACATTCAAGGTTGAAAACATAAGGTGCAATCTTACTTAATGCCACCAACTTTAACAAGAAAATGTGAGCAGCTGATTTTTAACATGAAGTTTAAAATCAAGTAAAGACAGTAGCACTACTAAGGACTGGACATAAAGCATATGGCCATGTTCATAGTTTTTCCATTATCTAAGCAATCTGTAAACCACTACTTTCCTGAAAGTGAACTATTACTTTAATTTTGTTCAACATCTGTGATTTTTGCATTAGCGAATAACCTGGCAGTAAAAAGAACAATGGTGTATACCAGGGGTGCTGTGTGGCTCTTTTATTTTCTCACATAGCATATTTAAAATAAAGCAAGAAGATTGCGCTTTTATTAATGCGACAGACTGACAGTGGAGTGTTCATGGTTCTCATCTTTGCTTCTGTTATTTCCAAGTACCCAATTATCTTTTCCTGTATATGGAATTGAAAGGTACAATGTATTGTGAATGAAGTGAGACGCATGCACAAGGGGTACTTCTAACAAATGCTAGTATTTGTGCTTCGATTCTTCAAACGTTTATAAAGCTACATACTCCAAAAATATCTGTTGATACTTTGGTAACACGATTGAAGGTCACATAAAAGGCAGAGAAAGAAGGAAAATACAACTCAGAGAATTGGAAGTGAGGTCACAAATAATTCATTATATTGTTCTCTCTCTTTTTCTGTGTGTGTGTGTGTGTGTGTGTGTGTGTGTGTGTGTGTATGCGCACATGTGCATGCGCATGGTACTAGTTGATTTCTGGTGTTTGACTAAGCCTCATTATTAATTAAACTTTCTATTTCAGACAGGTCTTCATTATTCTTTAGCTTTACTATGAATTTTTAAATTTCAATTTTAATTTATATACATTCCAATAAAATTTTATTAAAGAACATATACCAGCTTACAAACATTAGTAATAAATGTCTATGTTCATTTTTCTGTCCTGCTCTGGAATCTCAGATGGTAAGAATTGTATATATTAATTTTTAAGAAAATAGACTTTAGTTATTTCAAGCAGGGATTTTAGAGCCGAGTCCTTTTGTGTTGTTGTAATAATGATAAAATTTATGTGCTCTTGAGTTAATTATCAAGGTTTTTTGCTTCAACATTAGTGAAACATAGTATTACCAGACCAAAATTAGTATGTTGTGATGAGTATTTTATTGACATTTTATTTTTCTATTTTATATATAAATATCCATCTAATGAGTGGTATTTGGTGAGAAATAAATTATTTTTAACATGCATTAGCAATATTTAAAGATGATATTTAACCTTATAAAATTCTAATTCTGTGACCTAGTACTATCAACATTTATTTGTATATCTAATGATGGCATCAAGTGGGAAGATTTAAAAAAGCAGGGGAAGAGTGTCTCCTAGTCTAAAGGAAAGCAACATTAACAAAGTTTAATTTGTTTAATTTTCTAAAATAAGAAATGGGCTAATATGAATGAATATTCCTTATGATTGGTGACATTTCATAAATTTACTTCCATGAGTAGAAGTATCTTTTGAATATCTCACCAGTCTTCATTTAGTGATAGGTACCCAAAATAATCTGTTTAACCAGATGAAATTGCTACTGTGCTTTATTTCATAGAACATTCATCATAAATATGTATTGCCTTCTCCCTATGGACATATACTACACTAAAAAGATTTCATCAACTGAGCACACAGATCCAAAAAGTCATTTTTTAGTGGACATTGACTTATCCAGTACCTTTTCACTGCTTCGGATATTTCATGGACATATTGTCAGTAGTCACAGTGTCTCCTGTCTCTGCTTACAAACTTTAGTTATTCACAGGAAAGAAAGGATGTTTTTTTTTCTCTTTGGGGGCCCACCATACAGCTCCCAAATAAATACACAGAGACTTATTCTTACTTATGAATGCCAGCTTAGCTTGTTTCTAGTCAGCTTTTCTAATTTAACTTAAATTATCCTGTTTTCCTTTAGCTATGTTTTACCTCTGGGCTTTTTATCTCTCTTTACTCTATATGTCTTGTTTTCCTTCTTACTCTGTGGCTGGCTGTGTGGCTGTGTAGCTGTGTGGCTGGCCCTTGGCACGCTCCTCTCCTTCTCCTTTCCTTGCTCCTCCCTTTTCCTGTTCTTCTTTCAAGCCTAGATGTCTCCTATTTATTTTCTGCCCACAGCCCCACCTATTCTTCTCTCCTGCCTAGCTATTGACCATTCAGTTCTTTATTAGACCATCAGGTGGTTTAGACAGGCAAAGTAACACAGCTTCACAGAGTTAAACAAATGCAACATAAAAGAACACAATACATCTTTGCATCATTAAACAAATATTCCACAGCATAAACAAACGTAACACACCTTAAACTCATATTCTAAAACAAGTACAGTGAGGGACAAATGGAATAGAATTAGGATCAAGTCCAAATCAAAATGACACAAGTAGAAGGGTCTAACAAGATTGGAGATACAAATCTTTTTTTAAAATTATATAAACATATACTTTATATATAATAATATAAATAATCAAAAATAAAATATAAATATATATATAATGATATAAAACTTAATCATTTATAATGTTTTTATTAATGTCTGTTTATATATTTGGAATTGTATGACAACATTAGACAAACCAGACAACATAGTATGAAGTCTAGGGCAACATTGGGAGACAGTAGTTTAGTCACCCTAGGTATCAGGGCAATACCTCACAGAAAGCCAATATGAACCATATTATAAGGCAGTAAAGATAAAGCAGAAAAAGGGATGTTAGGATATAAGTTTTGGGACTATGGAAGAGATTATTCAGAGATCACAAAATGGGAAGGCATAGAGAGTGAGCACCCTTGTCTGACACTGTGGAGAGACTTGGAGGATGGGAGGATAAAGGGGTTAGGAGCAAGTGATACTGAACACATCATTAAATCTTCCACATAGCTTATGACATTCATCAGGTAAATATTTCCCTTTCCAGCAAAGACATCAGTGGATACTGTTATAAAAACTGACTGTTATTTTGGAAGAATTAAGAATAAATGTTTTAGTAATGGCATTTCATGGGACTAACACATTTTAGCAAAATAATTTTATATCTTCTGTTAAGAGTATAAAGAGGGGGCAAAAAAGTCAATGGAGGCAATGTTGGCATAAAGAATTAGATACACATTACTGAAGGACTCCAATAGGATTGAAGAGGTACAGTCACACCAGATATATAACCATGTGGAACTTCTCAGGAAAGACCTTGCCACATGAAAGGACTGGATCTGGTGTCTCTGAAGGTATGATAATACATAATTTTATTTATTACTGTCTTGAATAAAACATTATAATTATGAAACTATTACAAAAGAAAACAAGAGGGAGAAACACACTAAGAGGAGATGATATGATCGAATGCATGTATATGAAATTATCATGACAAAGCCAAACAATTTCTGCAGTTAAAATGTACCAGTACAAAAGAACAAGATAAAGTCCCCTCTTTTTGTTTTCCTTCTTTATGGGAAAATAAGTTTGTGCTCATGAGACTATTGTCATGAAGTTCTTGTCTGAGTTTTGTAATGCATGCTAGTGAGTAAAACATGCAAATGTCATGCTGATGAATTTCTGAACACAACACGCAAAATCAAAATTCCTACATTCTAGAGATATGTTTCTTGGCAAACAAATAGGGAGGTCTAATTTTGCAACTTTTCTACGATGATAGATTCTGTAAAGAAAGCAATATAGTGTTTGATAATAGAAGGTGGATTTATATTTTAACCAATATTGTTAAAATATCTTTAATGATTAGTGGTGATTTTGCTGGTGACGTGGGGAGCTGAAGAAGAATCCAGTGTAGATATTCGGGAAGTTTATTACATGAAGTATCTACAAAGAGAGCAAATATGTGGAGGGATTGAAAGAAAGAAAGAAGAACTGGTGTAGATATAGTGTATTGTAAAGAGAGGGACATGCATTTGACTGGCACGCAGCAGATTGGGAGGGAGAAACCCATATAGCACCTTTGGTCATAGCAATCATTCTAGCATTAGCTTGGAATGATATAGGACACCATTAAGCTATACTTACTTAATAAGACAAGAAACACTCTGTGAGGTTTGTTGTGCCTATTATATTGAGAATGGGCTAGAGTGAGGTGATGGCACACTGGAGAAACCACCACAATAATCAGGAATTAGAATGTAGATCAAATTTTAATAGTGCTTGAGAAATTAGCCATTTTCATATTTGTAGTGTATTTTAAAAGGCTTATAAAGTAAGATAACTTGCAACTTTCTTTATTTGAAGATATTTGTAGAGGGCAAGATGGGTGAGCAGGAAAAGGTGCTTGCCAAAGAGCCTGAGACTTGGGTCCCAACCTGGAAGTGACATGGCAAAGGATAGAATGAATACCTTAATATTTGTCTTCTGATCTCCTCATAAAATTGTGGTATTTGTGTGCTTAAGTATGCACACACATGCACACATACACACATACACACAGAGAGACTGTGCATGCACGTTTAGAACAATGAATGCAATTTAAAAATAGTTTAAATAATACTTGTCTTCTTTTATATAAACACACATGGCACAACACAGTTTTTAACAATAAAATTTGTTTATGATTTATTCACTACTTCATAACTATAGTGGTAATTTTATAATAATGATAAGATTAAATATTTTGTATAAACATCATATATTATTTTCATGTGGCATTATTCTACACAGAATAATTCATATAAATTTGTATTTTAATATAAATGCACTATACAATAAAGCAACAGGAATAAATGGTATAAGCTTGAACTCTACATAAGTCAATCACATAGTTCAGCTCAAGGATGGTGCAACAAGAAAAACAGAAAGAAAACTTTGTGGCCTGTGATTCAGAGAATGAACCCTTAACAGTAGTGATAACAATAGTATCATTTACAATAAAAATAACAGCATATTCACCACAGAAAAAAATGGTAGCTGAGATGATAATGTTTGACCAATAAAAGTATTCTAAAGAAGAGTGTCAGAATATACAATCAAACATCCCTGTTCTACAGGATGTTACATCTTATGGACAACTTCATGATTTTCTCAACAAGAAGTTAAAGTTTATGTTCGTAAAAATTTCTTTATGAGCGATGATATTTCTGGCTTGTTTCATATATTGCTTATATGGCCACTGAAAATGTGCTTCGTGACAATGGTGCAATGTTTTGAGTGATTGTAATGCTATGGCTCCAACTGTGACAATCCCTATAGCCTGGTGTGTAGTTGCAGTATCTACCTGCTCTTTTATAGATGGTAAAATTACCCAATGATTCCCTGTGTCACCGGGTCACAAATCTGTCAAGAATTCAAGGCCTGCCTCATAAACACAATGCTTAACAATGCTTAGAAAATATTTGTTTTTTATTGGTGACTTATAAAATATCACTGATAGAGGTAGAGAATTTTATGTTCTTGTAAAGCCTTAGCAAAGAACACTTTATTTTTTCCAAATTACACTGTTGTTGCTTCGTCTTTAAAGCTAGGACTTGATGTTGCTGTAAGCAATATGTCCAATGTTGATTTTTAATTTTATGATAAAACAAATAATGCTATGATTTTCAATATTTATTATCAGAAAATGACATTTTTCAGTACCGAAATATTCTTTAAGCATTCATATATTTCATAATATGTTGACTTTCACATTTACATATCAAAATCCAACTCTCACCTTTCTGTAGCTTCTAAGTCACTGACATATTTTAGAATTAAGAGTAAACTTGTTCACCATAATGATAATGATTTTATTATTGTTATAAATTATGAATGTTGTAAAGGTACGATTTTTACCATGGTTATAATTACAGATGTGAATCAAATATAATCACAATTTGTTAGAAAGAGACTATTCATTCTAACTGATAAGGAAATCATAACCCATCTAATTACATAGATATAGCTACTAAAATTAACAGAATTCTATACATTAATATCGCTGTGAAATGTAGCTTAACTTGGTAACAAAATAAACATTGTAGACCAAGATTAGTCTCACACCATAAAGACAATCAATTCTGTGTTGTGGACCCTCTTGGTTACCATTCTAATCTGAATTTTCTTGTCTCAGGTACTGGTTGTAATCCAAGAAGGAAATGTGCCCACTTCTTGGCCTATTTGCTTTGAGAGTTTCAATATACCTTCTTGAATAGTGATTATTGCTATTTAAGTATATTCTCCATAACATGGAAAATCATATTCCATTTATTTTATTTTATTCTTGGGAACGTACGTCATTTCCCAATTTAAAATGTTTATGCTAATTATTATAGAAAGCTCATACTTATTCCCTGATAATCAGATATTGAATTCCTCCTGAAAACTGATAGTACAATCTTTGTTTTGGATAGAGATGTGCTATTCAGGAGTTTCAAATTCCATGCTTTACCTACATATCCTGATATGTTTTGGATCAGTTTCCTCACTGCTTCTGATGCTACCTCCTGAAGCCTAAGTCCCAGGTTGCATGCCTTGGATGCTGTTATCTCATTGCCCTTTAACTTGGCAGTACTTTTACTTATTTTGCAGTATCTACATTTCATCTTTTTAATGCCATTTTCAGCTTGCTTTTTTTTTTTTTTTTTTTTTTTTTTTTTTTTTTTTTGAGACAGGGTTTCTCTGTGTAGCTTTGCGCTTTTCCTGGAACTGGAACCAGGCTGGCCTCGAACTCACAGAGATCCACCTGGCTCTGCCTCCCGAGTGCTGGGATTAAAGGCATGCCCCACCACTGCCCGGCTTCAGCTTGCTTTGGGGGATCATATTTTATTTACCAGATGGTTTCCTTACAGATTTTAGAAGTATGAGTCCTTTCCTATTCTTGTAAGTTACACTGTCACAAATTATATCTTTCTGAGTCATCATCATAGCTTATGTCTTATTATAATGTGGAATTTCCTTATCACGAGTCCTATTCTTTTTCATGTTTATTCTCTCTGCTAAAGAATGAAGGACAAGTATATATTATTAATAAAAGCATTGCTTGTCCTTTTCATCAATATACCCTTTTAGGCTCTCAAATTTCACTGAATAAATAAACTGTTAATATAAAACCTATCAACATGTAAATACACCACTCAAATATATTTTAAAATTGAATAGTAATTACAAAAAGTATCCGAAATTTAAAACAACATAATTCATCAGCACTTACATAATATTCTTCAATCATAGCAAGCTCTACTTAGAATAGACATGGAACACTTTTTTCTAGAGTTAATTTTATTAAGTGGACTTTCAACTACAAATAGAAAAAAACCTGGATTTGATCATAATTATTCATTGAATTTAATCACTGACTAACTTTCAAAATTAAGAGAAAATTATATGATATTTATGTGTTTTAAACTCTTTTCTATACATACTGTTGTTCCATGAAAATACCTGTAGTAAATGTGAAGTTATTCTATATTAATTATATTATCATCCTGATGACTTAAAGATGGTTATTTATTTACATATGAAGTGGAGTATAAACCCCTGAAATATATTTTATACAAAATAGCATGATACCTTGTAGAAAACTGTTTCAATTTCTTTCTGTATAAGCATCTGTGATGGTTATTATTTTGTCCTAATATGATATAATATATATCATATTAGGACAAAGAAGAAGGGATCAATTCCTTTTTGTTTACTTTCCCTCATTTTGTTATCGTAACTATTCCTTCAACAACATTGGAACTTTCTTCTTTGAGGTGCCAACATATAATGAACATAAGCTGAGATACCCAGCCTTGAGGACTGAGCAACTACTGGGTTGTTGGACTTTACAGTTACAGCTAGCCATTGTTAGATTAGCTGGACCACAGCCTGTAAGTCATTCTAATAAATACCATATGTATATGAGAGAGAGAGATTCAGTCTATAAATTCTGCTACTCTAGAGAACCTTGATTAATACATCTTAGTTGATTTTCACCAAGGCTGTTTTCCAAAGGTACACAGGATGAAGGCTGTTAGCTCTGTTTGGACATGGTGCAAAATTTACAAGGTGGTGCCTTGTGAAAGAAAACTTTGTTCTTACAGCCACAACTTTGATGAGGACAGTGGTTTTGGGGACGTTGTACTGTCTAGCCACAAAGTGTTGAACAGCCTCCTGTTATGATGTACTGTATGTCTTCATGTCCATACATAAATGCCAGCCTCTATGGACACAAAGGTAAACCACTGAATCTATGAGCCAAAATGAACTTTCCATCCATACATGCACTGAGTTGTTGTCTGCTTAAAGTTGGCATTTTGATAGAAGGATAAACAGAACTTATTGTCTATACATTGTGATTATTTTTCTTATCAATAATCTGTTCATACATTTTTAAAATAAACACAAAAAATTTGCATGAAGGGAAACTCAGTTTTAACTTACCGCTGATTTCATTCACACTGCATTAGGCATATAACTTTCTTATCACTCTATGTGTTAGCTGACAGTATTAATCTCTCCTTTTTCATGTTATGGTCTTTATGAAAATTAGCTAAAATCCTCACACTGCAGAAAAATATTAAGATTAAATTTTATGTTTAAAAACAAACCTGTCCAAGGTATGAATTCTATGAATTTCTACACAAAACACTTTTTTAAAATAAGAAATAGATATATTTCTAACTTAACTTTGAAGGTCATTTTCCAATGGTCCTTTATATGGGAACAATTTATTAATGGACTAAACTCTCTGGGTTGGTGATAACACATATAGATTATGCCTTCTCTGTTCCTGTCAGTTTGCTCTGCTTTCCGAGGGGAGCTGCACTGAACAGTGGCTTCTATCCCATAGCAGATGTTGTCCATTAGCACTGGTCACAGTCCTTTCCTCTCCTATGTGTTCTTCTTAACTTGTGAAGAAGACAAAGATGCAATCTAATCCACCTAGGGCAGTGTTCCAAAGTACACCCTGCTTCTGTCATCTCTAAACACATGTTTTCTTCATGTCCCTTTAATGACTTTGTTTTGGATATATTTTAATCAGCATTGTTGTTCTCTCAACGATGCTGCAGATTCTCTTTGTTTACTCATTAATTTTTTACTGTAACACATTCTATTTTGAAATCATATTCTAATTTACCTTATGGTTTTAGCAGATTTTATCCTAGATGAAATATTCAAGCACAAGGACAAAGACATCCTAAAGAAAGTACCCACCGTCCTCAGCACAGGATCATCCTATAACACACAACTAGATTGTCTTTTAATAAACTTTACCCATTCCAGCATCAGAACTATAGTATTGAATGTGAGTATTTCAAAGTGTGATCTAACACTCTGGACTTCCTCTTGGACTTGTTGAAGTCAAGTATAACAGACAATCCCAATTAGTCTTCAGACGTTTGATACAGCATTGATTCTATGGAACTCTGAAATCCACGTCTAATAAATAGTCAGGAACCTGTGTATTATTATGAGAACCAATCATTTATTTAAAGTAAGGCTATGAGTGATTGTTTTAGAAAACAATACAAGTCAAACATAAGCCATTTGTATTTGTTATGAATGAATAAATAATTAATCAAGGGCTAATTATCTGATACCTATCATTTTGACTTCACTAATTAATCATTCTTTTCATTATTTGTTTATGGATACTAAACCAATTTCTTTTAAAATGTAATAGGATAATACAGTCCTTCAGTATTGATATAGTTTCTGTATATGTAAGACTTCTTTTTATTTTATTTAAAATTTTACATACCATCCCTAGCTGCACCTCCCTTCCCTTCTCCCACTCCCCCCCAACTTCCCTCTATCTCACCACCCATTCACTCCACAGAGGGCCTCCATTCCATAGTCCATAAAGTCTGGCATAACAAGTTGAGGCAGAAATGAGCCCCTACCCATTGCATCAAGGCTGAGCAAGGTATCTCATCATAGGGGATGGGCTCCAACAAAAGAGTTCATGGACCTGGAATAAGTCCTAGTGTCACTGCCAGGGGACCCACAAACAGCCTTGCACCTGTCACCCATATTCAAAAGGCATAGTTCTGTCACATTCAGGATCTGCAGCAGAGTCCAACAAGCTTCCATTAGCTCAGGTCAGTTGTCTCTGTTGTTTTTACCATTTAGATTTCACCTCCCCACTCCCATCCTCACCCTGGCTTGCTCATATGATCCCTCCTCCCACTCTTCATCTACACTCTAGGAGCTCAGCCCACTGTAAGACTTCTTCATGTAGATATAACTCATTCTGACACATTGTAAGTACTCGCTCTATGCTTATTTTTCCTATAACAGATTCAATTTCCTTTACCTCTACCTTTACCTGTATTTGTTTCTCTTTCTTGTAGCAAGAGTTTTCCTGCCTTGCCCACAGTCAGGACAAATCTCTGTCACCTTCCAGTCCTACAGCTGCTCAGGCCCAACCAAGTAAACACAGAGACTTATACTGGTTACGAACCGTATGGCCATGGCAGGCTTCTTGCTTACTGTTCTTATAGCTTCCATTTCCATAAATCTATGCCTTGCCACGTGGCTCCTGGCTTACAGCCATCTTCATATGCTGCTAGTCATGGCGGCGGCTGGCAGTAACTCCCTCTGCCTTCCTATTTTCTCTATTCTCCTCTCTATTAGTCCTGCCTATACTTCCTGCCTGGCCACTGGCCAATCAGTGTTTTATTTATTGACCAATCAGAGCAATTTGACATACAGACCATCCCACAGAACTCCCCTTTTCTTTCTTTCTTTTTTTTTTTTAAGAGGAAGGATTTAACTTTTACACATCTCCAAAGCCAGGTTGGTGTATTTGGGAATTTGGGTGTAGCTTCTCTTACTACTTCCTGCTGGAGAGGGGCGCTCTGTATCTTATGGGGACACAAAGAAAATTTTAGGGTTATGGAGTAATCCATGAGGGTGTATCATCTGAGCCAGTTGCCTTGAAACGGTTCTGGATGTTGGATCATCTGGGCCATGGTGTCATCGGAGACTTTTCAGGGGGTCTTAGCTAGCCAAACCTGATGTATCTTAATCTGGAACAAATCCATAGCCTCTGGCTTTCTGTGGAAAGAAAGAGCCTCCTTTCCAAAGCAACATAGCCTTACGTCCAAATTTTGAAGTCAAGGTACCTTTAAAATATACATTTTGGCATAACTCAACAGCTTTGCAATCAAATGTTTTTCTTCAGTTACAAATATCAAAGAGAACATAATCCAGATTCTCTGTGTCGTAGCCATCTTTATGTGACTTATTTTTTATATTACCTTGAACCTATTGCTTTAAACTGCAGCATTCTAAGACTGAAAAGGTGCTGTGGGTGCTGGCTCTGCCCACTTCAGCTTCCCAACATGGCAGTGGTACATTTTCCACCAGCTCTGGGAGCCATCAACTCTCAGAAATAGTGGGTCTATGCTTCTATCCAAACAGCATGTAGCCCAGAAACCTCTTTTTTTTTTTTTTTTTTTTTTTTTTTTTTTTTTTTTTTTACTAGCAAAGGCTAAATCCACAACGCAGCTTAATGTGCCACTTGTAGAGGCCTCATTCTGCAGGTGGAGCTTGCACACCAGGAACCCGCCATAGTACCTCAAACATGCAGGCTGCCACTAGCTTGAAAGAGACAACTAGGAACTGTTTTTAGCTCCATTTTAGAATCTTTTTTCTCAGGTTTTAGGTGGAAACTCTTGCCAACACGTTGGGTGCCATTTGTAGCTAGAGATTTCCTGCCTTGCCCACAGTCAGGACAAATCTCTGTCACCCACCAGTCCTACAGCTGCTCAGACACAACCAAGTAAACACAGAGACTTATATTGCTTACAAACCGTATGGCCATGGCAGGCTTCTTGCTTACTGTTCTTATAGCTTCCATTTCCATAAATCTATGCCTTGCCACATGGCTCCTGGCTTACAGCCATCTTCATATGCTGCTAGTCATGGCGGCGGCTGGCAGTAACTCCCTCTGCCTTCCTGTTTTCTCTGTTCTCCTCTCTATTAGTTCTGCCTATACTTCCTGCCTGGCCACTGGCCAATCAGTGTTTTATTTATTGACCAATCAGAGCAACTTGAAATACAGACCATCCCACAGCACTTTCTATCTTTCATTCCTAGCTAATTTAACTCACCAATAAAGGAAATTCAGTCCTTATACATTAGATTTTGGATTTAGAATCATAAAGAGTCACACATTCCACAGGAGTCAATGGAAAGACATGGCGCATCTCTAACTGTGGTATTAGCTGTTGATGGCTACAGGGGAGAAATAGCCACTTTTCTTTAAAGAAGTGACTGTTAGTAATTTTTCTCATGCCATATTTGATGACCCTAGATACATGTGCATATGGTCAATATTAATTGAATTCAGTTTGTTGTTACAAATATTGAACAAGGATATGAATGAGTAAGGAAATGTGAGCCCTGAGAGAGTTGTATGGAAGAAGTAGATGGTAGCTGTAAACACGGTATATAATATGCATTTATTAAATTTTCTGTGAATAAATTATAATCTGTTTTTAAGAAATAAAGGTCTTTATACAAGCTGGAAATGGCTCAATCTTGTCTAAGAAGACAGATTGATTACTAGTGCTTGGAATCCAACTAACTCAACCTACTTACTGAGTGTCTAGCTGGAGAGACCCTGTCTCAAAGAAAATAAATAGAGAAAAACACATGAGGAGAACTGATCCAAAGTGTGTTCCCTAGATTACACAGAACACATACACACAAATTTATTTTTTCCCATTTATTGAAAATACATATTTTTCTCATATATCCTGATTACGATTTCTTGTAGTGGGTAGCCATTTCAACTTTGATCTGGAAGTTCCAGCCCCCATTGAGGCTTCGGTAACTGTCACACTTACAAGGCCGGACCAAGAGAGGACCGTGAAAACCTGAAATCTGGTGCTCATGTGGGGCAAATTCCAAAGGCCCGGCTAGCTGAGTTGGTAGAGCATGAGACTCTTAATCTCAGGGTCGTGGGTTTGTGCCCCATGTTGGGTGCCAGATATTGGTGAAATTATTAAGGCCACTCCACATAGTTAAAAGGAAAGTTTATTAGTGGCGCAACTTACAAATGAAGGGATAGGTAGGTCGCAGGGTCTGGGGAAGGTGTATCGCAATCCAGTGCTGTTCTCTGGAGCTCTGCTCGGTCAACCTCCACTGTCCAGGGTCCCGGAACAGAGAGAGCTGGCCCATCCATATCTTGGGTATTCAGGGTCTTCTCTTGGCCCCGCCTTGTAGGCGAGACAGTTACCAAAGCCTCAATGGGGTTTGGAACTTCCAGATCAAACCTGGAATGGCTACCCACTACAGTTTCTCCTCCCTCTAATCTTCCTAGGTCTTTGCTATGTACTGTCCCATCCAGTTCCATCCCTTTTCTGTCTCTCTTTAGAAAACAGACTTCTAAGGGATAACAATAAAATGATACATAATAAGATAGAACAACAACAAACAAGGAAAGGAGCCTAAGAAAAAGCACAAAAAAACAGACATAGAAGCAAAGATTCACTAGTTCACACACTCAGAAATTACATAAAAATGCTAAATCAGAAGCCATAACATATGAAAAGGACCTCATAAGACAAGACAGTTCCAAAAAATGTCAGTAAGTATTTTATTGGCCATCTACTGTTGGGCATGCCATTTACCCTTAAGAGTACTTTGTTTTCCTGTTGAAATCCCCTTGGAGAAAGCAATACTTTCATTTTCACATGGTTGTCAATCAGAAATAGCTTCTGGGTTAGATATGGAGGTGAAGAGTGTGTCAACTTTGCCTTTCAGATCTAGGACCCATCTTGTAAAAATCATTGATACCCTGTATATATGCTGCCTTAGTCTCTGTTGAGTTTGTATGTTCATTGATCTTGATTTAGAGATTTTTGTTTTCCTTGTTGTCCATCCCCTTTGATCTTGTACTCTTTCTACCTCCTCTTCACAGGGATTCCTAAGCCGTAAGGGAAGGCATTTGAAGGAGATACCACTTTTAGGGCTGTGTGTTCCAAGGTTTCTCATTTTCTGCCTGTTGTCTGCTGGTTGGTCTCTGTATTTGTCCCCATCTGTTGGAGGAAGGTTCTCTGATGATTCCTGAGCAAAGCACTTATCTATGAGTATAGCAGAATACTATTATGATTTATTTTATTGCTACATTCTTTTAGTAAAAGAGTAGTGTTTGGTTTTACCCTGTGTCCCTAAGCTATTTAATCTCAGTTTCTTGGTGGAGTATTGATACCATATTGTGGACTGGGGCTTAAATTAAATCACATATCATTTGGTTGTTCCCAAAAGCTTTGTGCCACCATTGCACTAACATATCTTGGAGGCAGGACACCACTGTAGATCAAAGGTTTTGTGGCTGGCTTGGCATTTACATTTCTCTTTTGATAGCATGAAAAATACCTTCTAGTACCAAAGACACTAGCCAGTAGTGTTGAAGGCTCTGTGTAGGCACCAGCTTGACTTATCCAGGTTCAGTGAGATATGTAAGCATTCTTTTCAGCAATCAGGCCTAAAACCCAATCTGTTGAGAGCAAGCAGCTGTCTTGAAAATATCCTCAGTTGTTTGGGTGTTCTCAGGGGTCCCCTTTGGTGAACAACTCAATTAGATTTAACCCATTCCCTGTATAGAAACTTCATTTGGTAATGAGATGTCCAGTTGGGGTTCTGTCTCCCCATTATTTGGCAACTTCATTATTATTGCATTCATATATGTATATATTTTAGGAAGCTTCTAGTGTATTAGGCTTTCATACTAGCCCCCAGAAGACGACCCTTAATTTTATCTGTATCCCCACATATTTTCTCTATTTTCCTCACCTTCCCTCTCCCTTTCCACTTGATCCTCCAATTCTTGCATAACCCTACCCTCACATCCATCCATAGCTATCTATCCCATATCCCTATGCTTGGGAGCCCTATCTGTCCAGCCCCACAGTACCTGACCATGTGGTTCTACATATTGTAGCTTGGCTATCCTTGACTTAACAGAAAATATTTAAATGTGACTTTCTTGTAATATTTACTTGTATTCAGATTTTGTTTTTTTGAACCTTATAACCGAGAATTTCACATAAGAGTACTGTATTTGCATCCTTTATCCATTTCCCATCCTCCTTTCAATCCTTCCTTTGTGAAGTTTTTTAATAGACTTGTAAGCATCTAAAACTGTTTTGTTTCAAAATTCTAAATTTAAACATCTATTGTATTGACATAAGAGACTGAAGAATTATACTTATTGAAACCAAGTATTTTCCATTTTCAGATTGGTATCCTTTGTCAAGCCCATATCAGTACTTTGCTGAAAGAGAGGCATAGTGGCCACATTGGATTAGTTATACTTGATGCTGAAATTACCCACACCTAAGGGTAAGGATAATGATAATCCCAAACTGTGGATGGTCCATCTTTGAGCAGATATCATTCAAAAAAACCCTATTAATCAAGGATCACAAAAAAGACGAAATAAGTACACAGACTTTATCCAAAGTGAATATCATAAAAAGTATAAAAATGTTGATCCAAAGAAGATAAAACAAACAGCTTAAATAAATTGCACAATCTGAAATAATAACAGTATTACATCATAGGTTGAATGAAGGAATATATAGAAATCACAATGTATGAATACAAACAATTCATTTGTTATAACTGAATGGTCAGAGAAGACATTTGAGCAAAGGCAAATTTACTACATAATTACTAGGTGGGAAAGAAGTAATCACACTTTGTTCTGGATAAAATTATAAGAACAGATGTTTTTATTTCATGCAGTCAAAAAATCACTTTTCATATTTTATTTTGAATATAACAAACTTTTGATATCAATAAATTTTGACATCGTTTTCATGTCTGGGGGAATTGCATGCTCCATTCAGGGCAAAAAATGTCCAACTCTCCAATGCAGTGTGTTATCCTATCCTCTGATGCCTACAACTTCCTCCCACAAACACTCTTCATTTCGCAATTCACGGCAGCTAATAAGGCAGTCAATAAGAGCAGGATTAATACTGGGAATTGCAGTTGGGGAGGAATATAAGGGGTTTTGCAGCTGCCACTATGTAGTCTTTTGTATAATTATAACTTTAATTTTCTTCTGCATTTCAAAATCAGGACTTTACTTTTTCTCCAAATTATAAGAACTAAAAACAGTCCAGTTGCGACAAGTCACATTATTATATTCTTACAGGCTCTTTCTGGAACCTATTCTTCAGCATCAGGGAGAACGAGTGCACCATTCCTCCGGGAGGCTCTTTTATGATTCTTTTGTGTCTAAAAGAAATTATGAATAGTGTTTTCCTCATTTCTTTCGTGTTAAGCTGTACTTCATAAGGCTGGATAAGCATATTTTTTCCAGCTGTTTCTATGGTTGCTTATTTTTTTAGCACGGTTTTTGCAGTGCTGATTTCTAATTCATAGAACATTCATTGCACATTGTTCTAACTCAGTATGCATATTCCTAAAAGACTACAAATTGGTTTCAGAAAGTTTAGGTACTTAAAACTATAATGATGGACATAAGCCTATGGAAATCATTATTGTACATGAAAATAAAATTTTGCTAATATTCTCTTTTGATTTTCTGCATTAGTCTCCCTTTTAAAAATCCCATAGGTGAGGAGATTTAGTTTAATTTTAATACACACACACACACACACACACACACACACACACACACACACACGATAGATCATTTATCGACTGTTGAGAATTGGTTGTCATATTGGTAACACTAGGAAGTTTAAAAAGTATAAAACTTTCATTTGAAGACTTATGTTCCTTAATAATCATTATTAACCTAATATTAGTAATAATCATGATGATATTATTGATACAATTTCCATTTTCATTAAGTCAGTTCAAAATTAACCTTTATGTATCATAAACAGTAGATTGGACAATACCATGCAGTGATTTTTAAAGACTTGTACAATGATTTTCAAAAAACCCTTTGTGAAATCACCAACTAATTTATTTAGACACTTATTGTTTCTCTCAAGGAGATAAGTCATATCAAACTTGTTTGATTTGAGCTCCATTTTCTCCAGATGTTCTTATAATCTCATACATATTCCATTTTTTTTCTTTTATTTTCAATACTTTTAGTCACAAGTTAGTTTGGGGTGAAGATGTGGTTATAATAATATTTATTCAGAAGAAATGATACAATCTATATAATACCTGGGTTTTTCAGTGTAATTTTTCCTTGTGTGTTTGTTTATGTCACAACATAATGTGACTTATCTCTTAGAGATTTTACCTGAAAGACGAAATATTGCCAGCTATTTTTATAAGATAAATAAATTGCAAACATTAGATCTAAGTTTTATCACTTTAATTTGAACCTTCAAATTAAGTAAAAAAAAGAAAAGAATATCTACCAGTTTCCATTACTATTTTTAAAATTTGGTTACAAAAAGAGTTGACGTCATGTGAAGTTACAGGAATGAAGAATGTTCTCTGATTGCCAGTTGTTGTTCAGATCCAGGCTGAGTCACATTTATTTGAAGAGAAAAAAAAAAAAAGATCATGATTTTTATCAAACTTGGGTGCCTTTCCAAGCACTTGTTTTTTCACTAATTATTTTTGGAATCTCAGGGAGTCGGGAACATTAGAATTGACTTAGGAAGGGACTGAGGATGAAATGCTAACATCTGTTCCTGTCAATATTCTTATTTTGCAACAGCTTTGGATCTGGAGAAGACAGTTTTTTTCCCTTATTGATGTGATTATTTCTAAAGATTTAGTCACCAAAATTAAAGATATATTAATATTTACAACTATATTGTCAGTGTCGCATTGAGAGATTATAGGATGTGAAATCTAGAATTTCGGTACAAAAGCACTTCTGCTCCAAGAAGAAACAGAAAACAAGTAAATAAAATAATACCCCAAACATTATCTTCAAGGGAGAGATCAAGCCAGCAAGGAGTTTCCCTCTGTGGCTTCTGTTTCAAGTTTCTTCAGGCCATCAATATAGTTACAATTAAAGAAAGGAAGATGTTATATCTGGAATATCTCATTGCCATATTATAAAATCTTAAACTGACTGCAAGGCTATCTTAGTTACTTTCCTTCTTGCCAGCATAAATAAAATAGCAAAAGCAGTTCTAGGAAGGAATGGTTTGGTTTGCTCACATTTTGAGGAAAGACTCCATCCTCACAGGGAAATTATGGTGGGCAGCATCCGACACATAGTGGCCGAGGAGGAGAGAGGTGGATGTTTCTGTTTCTTGTCACCTCCTCCCTTGGGTTCATTCTTGGAATCAAGCACAAGGGTTGGTGTCATCCACCTTCAGGATAAGCCTTCCCACCTCCATTCAGCCTCTCTAGAATGTTCAAGTAGACATACCCGGAGGTGTACTGCCTAGATGGTTTCAAGTTCAGGAAGATTGACAGCGAGAAGTCACTGTCAGCTAAATGTTCTCCCTCTCTCCTGTCCTTAATGTAAGTAAAATTATAAGTAGATCATTTGTAGATAATCATACAAACATGTATGAGTTTGGGCAACACATATATGTTCCTCTAATACAAATTAAAATGAAGATAAAAGTTAGAGGATTCAAGAATCATCTTTTAGTCAGCAATACATAAGAGAGTTTGTTTTATGTAATAAATACTGATATTGTGCCCAGGTGAGAAATTTACAATTTCAGTTTTACTATTTAAAAGTTATGCATGTGTTTCAATATGTATTTTAGTCACTAATATTTAAATAAAGAAATTGAAGGGAAATAATTTGTTTCCAGTGTTTTGTGATAGAAATTTATATTACTTAATGTCTGTTAACTGTGATTAAATATCATGACCCAAGCAACTCACAAAAAATAAGTTTATTTAGACTTAGGACTCCAGTAGGAGAGTCCATGAGTGACAGGTGGAATGGAGGTAGGTAAGCAGGGCATGAAGCTGAGACATCGTATCTTCAAATGTAAGTAAGGATTGGAAAGATAAAAAGAGAATTGGAAGTCAGACCAGCTTTAAACTCTGAAAACTCACCCTGAAGTGATATACTAATTTCACCAAGGCCACACCTCCTAAACCTTCCCAAATAGTGCCAACAACTGAGAAAGAAGTATTCAGAAACATAAGCCTATGAGGCACACTTCTCTTTAACCACTGCAATATTATTATACCTTTTATTCAAAGCTAGGAAAATGTGACTATCAAATCAAACAACCATTATGCCATTATCACATCAGATTTTAAAAGTCACAGACTTCTACAGTCACATTCTATGATATATTATATTTTCAGGGTTACAAACTGTTGGATGAAAAAACATTTCACAGATAAATAGGCTTGATAAATATTTGACTAAAAATATTAAATGCTTCCTAATTGAACGTTCCTCAGAACTACTCATGTAATACATTTTCCGATACACAATGTAAATGTGACATGCGATTCACTGAGCTTGTGTTCTGTGTGTCAAATTTTGTGACAACTAAACTTTTAACCTGTTGTCTTTTCTGTATCAAGCTATAAAACACACTTCTAGTACAAACTGAATTAATGACACATTCCACTATCAAAAATCCACATTTCTAAATATATCTTGTTTAGTTTTCTAAATAAGAACATTATAAATCAAAGTATTGCAACCAATAATGCTACTATAATTTAACTACTGTGTCAATTTTTTCTCACCTTTCAAATTTTATCATGCATATATTGTAATAGTCATTTCTTAAACCTACCTCTCCTAACTCTCCCATACCTCCTCTCACTCTCAATTTGATAACTATATATATATATATATATATATATATATATATAACTGATAACTGTATTAGACAATTAATAACAGTGCTCAGCCTTGGGAGGTGCTTCCCTTGAGGTATAGATGCCGGAGATCTGCTGTAGCTGTATCCATTGAGGTAGGCTCCACACAGTCTAGTGAGCTCTGAATTTTTTTTTTTAAATTTTTATTTTGCAATACAATTCAGTTCTACATATCAGCCACAGATTCCCTTGTTCTTCCCCCTCCGGCCCCCTCACCTTCCCCCCAGTCTGCCCCCCATTCCAATCTCCTCCAGGGCAAAGCCTTCCCCACAGACTGAGATCAACCTGGTGGACTCAGTCCAGGTAGGTCCAGTCCCCTCCTCCCAGGCCGAGCCAAGGGACCCTGCATAGGCCCCAGGTTTCAAACAGCCAACTCATGCAATGAGCACAGGACCCGGTCCCACTGCCTGGATGCCTCCCAAACAGATCAGGCCAATCAACTGTCTCACCCACTCAGAGGGCCTGATCCAGTTGGTGACCCCTCAGCCATTGGTTCATAGTTCATGTGTTTCCGTTCGTTTGGCTATTTGTCCCTGTGCTTTATCCAACCTTGGTCTCAACAATTCTCGCTCATATAAACCCTCCTCATTCTCGCTAATTGGACTCCCAGAGATCCACCCGGGGCCTAGTCATGGATCTCTGCATCCAGATCCCTCAGTAGTTGGAGTAGTGATTTCCTGTGATAGTCTCCATTTGCTGTAAAGGGGAGTGATAGCTACACATATCAGTGAATATAATAATGAAGTTTAGAATATAACAAGGAATGATAGTACTCTAGCAGAGCAGCAACAGTAGATTACCTCACATTCGTTACCTCATTATTCCTGGAAAGCTGACTAGGTTGCAAGTACCACACAAGATTTAACTCATGTTGAGTGGAACTGAAGTCCAATTAGACAGATGTTGGTTATCACCTATATATGAGAACTACTTTTTGCACCTTTATGGATATCTTGCCAGGCTGGGAAACATGGTTTATAAGACTTGCAGTTTGGGAGGGTCCTTTAATTGCTTCTCACCTTTGGCAGCTTGCCTAGTAATTCTGGTACCATGAAGGCTAGAACACAGGAAAAAGTTTTTCAGGTTAGGCTCACCTTGAGATAACATAATCTTGTGTCCCTTGTGTGCTATATGTGCAGTGTCTACAGCAGTAGGGCTCACTCCCAATCACTGAGCAGCAACCAAGGAATACATTATTATTCTATATTGTTTTGGGAGTCACTTGGAGTATCCCGACTAACAATTCAAATGTGGATTCTCTTATTTGGTAGTACTAGTGCTTTGTTAGTATATACAACTTGTGGGGTGCATTGTCAACCCAAATGAATTAACTTCCTGTAAGTTGTGTGTGTGTGTGTGTATGTCTTACATATGTAATTCATAATACAATATGAAATCTCATTCTTTTGAGGCTTAATCAAATAACCTTGGTGTTATTTGTTCCTTGACCCTCCTTCTCAATGTGTACTGACCCTCACTCCTCCTTCCCAGTTGGAGACTTCTCCCCATTTCTCCATTTCCCACTTCATATCACCTGTATCCTGATATTCCCTTCTCAAGCCAGAACATCTATCATATATTCCCTTTGTACTTTCCTGGTTCCTGTGGGCACTGTAACTTGTACACTCATAACTGAGGACTTGTAGCTAGGAATCACAGATGTGGAAGAACATGCAAAGATTGTATTTTTGGGACCGAGTTGCAGCTTCACTCAATATAATATTTTCTATGTCCATCCATTTACCAGCATATTTCACAATTTTATGTTTTGTTTACAACTGAAGATATACTTACATCATATAACTATTCAATTTTTATATGTAGCACATTGTCTTTCTCCACTTACTTGTCAAAGAACATCTAAGTTGTTTCTATATTATGGCTGTTGCAAACAAAACAGCTATGAATATTGCTGAGCAAATATATATGTAGTAGGATAGTTATTCCTTTAAGCACATCCCAAAGAGTGGTATAGCTGGGATATATGATTGATTGATTTTTTTTCTTTTTGTGGATTCTCTATACTGATTTTCAAAGTGTCTCTACCATTTGGCAGTTCCACCAATAATGAGTGAGATGTCTACTTTCAATCCATTCTCTTCAGAATTTGTTGTGAGTTGTTTGTTAATGTTTGCTACTTTACTGAGATGAGATTGAATTTCAAAGTTGTTTTAATTTATACTTCCCCAATTTTTAAGGCTGATGAGCAATTTAGTGAGATAGTTCTTAGCCATATTCATGTCATCTGTTAATTATTTTTTGTTTAGGTCCCTAATTCCTTTTAACTGTGTCATTAGTTTTCTTGTGTCTTTGGATTTGTTTGTTTATTTGTTTGTTTGTTTGTTGTTTTTGAGTTTTATATTCTGGATATTAATCCTCTGTCAGATATGTAGGTTCCAAGTCTCTGTCTCATTCAGTGGGTTTCACTCCTCACTCAATTGATAATTCCCATAGCATAGCAATGCTTTTTGTTTTATGAAGTCCCAGTTGTCAATTGTTACCCTTAATTTTTGGTCCAAAATGGAGTCTTGTTCAGAAAGTTATTGAACATATGGTATCTTATTCAGTGCTCTATTGCTGTGAAGGGAAACCATGATCATGGCGACTTTTATAAACGATAATATTTAATTGGGGTTTACACACAGTATCAGAGGTTTACTCCATTATCAATATGGGAGGAAGCATGGTGGCACTCAGACAGACATGGTGCTGAAGAAAGAGTTCAGAGTTCTACATCCAGATCCACAGGCAGCAGAAAGGAGGAGACACTGGTCCTGGCTTAAGCACTGGAAACCTCAAATCCCACCCTCAGTGACCACTTGCTCCACAACAGGGACACATCTGCTCTGACAAGTCTACACCTCCTAATCCTTTAAAATAGTGCCACTCTTTGGTGACCAAGCATTCAAATTTATAAGCCTGTGGGGGACATTCTTATTTAAACCACCACACAGTATATCTAGTGTGTTTCTTGATTTGTTTACTCAGAGATTAAAGGTTTTCATTGATGTGATTAACTTACAAATGCCAAAGTATTTATTGTCTTTGATGCAATTATAAATAGGAATGTGTCCTTGATCTTTATTTCAATATATTTGCTGTGGTGTATAGAAAGGATGCTTACATTTTTTTTTAAGTTGAATTTGTACCTTGCCACTTTTTTAAAATTACTGATTGTTTATAAAAGTTTTCTGGTGGAGTTTTTTGTGATATATTACATATAAAATATCATACCTTCTGCAAATAAGGAAAATTTGACTTCTTTTCCTATATATATCCCTTTAATTTCCTCCTCATTCCTTACTGCTCTGTCTAGTGCTTCCAACACTCTTTAAAAGCTGAGGGGTTTGTTGGAAGCCCTCATTTTAAATTATATATATTTTTAAAGACCATCTCTGCACATATTGACAGTTAGTTTAAAGATACACTGGATTCTAAATAACTCTATATAATTTTTTTTATAAAAAAACAAAACAAAACAAAACTCTGTTAAGGTCATTATCATAATAGATTTTACATATTGGAATAATTTAGATTTACAGAAAATATAAAAGAATCTTTTATCTAGTTTTCTCTCAATTGAAATATTACATTAAAATGGATCATTTATCCCAATTAGTTGAGCCAAAAATTGACACTAGTATTTAAAACCAGAATGTTCCATAAATCATTGTTGTTTCGTTGTTGCTTGTTGTTGTTTTTGCTTTGATTTTATTTGCTTGGCAGCATGTCTGTTTTCCTGGATGCTCCAGGTTCACGTGTGCAATTCAACTATGTTGTTCTAAGAAAGCCTTCAGGGACTTAAACAAGGGGAGGGGTTGCACTTAATTGGAATTAGTTCCTGATACCATTATTTTCTCTTTTGCCTTTGTTCAAGAAGAATGTGAACTCAAGAGTCACATGATAACATTCACGTTAATGAAAAAAAATGCAATATCAACCTAATTTAGTCAGCTAGTAATTGAAAATATCTACATGAAGAACCCAGAAGGGAGATTTGGTGTTATGCCATGTAAATCCTGCTGACAGTTTTCCTCCTATGATCCCTACAGAGATTCCCGGCACATGTGATCTTAAGGGAGGAGGAGGAACCCCAGAAAACATTCATACATACATGCAAACATACATATATACATACATGTATATACACAAACAAATATATATATATATATATATATATATATATATATATATATGTATTTGTGAAAATGTGATTCTCATAGATGTCAGAAGTACTGTCTCACAGAAGTACTGTCTCACTTTACCTTCATTTTGCAGTGCTTTCAGGCACAGGCTGTATCGTTTTCTATGAAGCACTTAATCTCGACTCAAGTCCCTCAGGAAAAGGTAACAGCAATCAGTTAATAACAGTACAGAATCTGTTGATTACTATGGAATAAACTAAAATGCTTTCCACACATTCCTAACTGAGAACGGATTGCTCACATAACTTGTCCTGTTTTAATGACATTTTGAATCTAAGGCCTGCATTAATCAATTCATTATATGATGTTTTCCAAAGATTTTTCTATGCCATGCTTCAAAATCTAAAGAGCTAAATATGGTGAGGCTCTTGTTAGGAAATTAAATTATATCAGGATTGATAAACATCAGACACTTGATAGAGAATATGAAAAAATAGGACAGCTAAAAAGAGGCAATCAAACATAGGCTGAAAAAAAGGAGATAATGATTGAGCAAGAAATGATCAGTCCTATGATTCTTAGTTTCATAAGCAGCCTGATCCCCATTTCTTCTTGGAAATTTTCCCTCTTCAATTATTATTACTGTCATACTTTCACGCTTGTATATAATACATTCTGGTTACACTAATCCTTCAACCCTTTTTTATTCCTTCTTTATCATACCAACTATCCTGATTCATTTTACCAAACCCTCACCCCCTTCTTATCTTTCTGTTTCATTTTGTTTTTATTTTTTGCTTTGGGGCCCAGTAAGTTTAGCAAAGATCCCTTGTATGCTCATGGCTGTGAAATTAGCCAATGAAGACTGAATTTCTCATCAATGGACATATCACTGTACCAGTGATTTCCTTTTTTCTAGCAGTCTTCCACTATCGTAAACTCCCTCGCTCTGGGATGTACTGCACTGGCCCACTCCCCCATATGTGACTAAATGTTTAGTGCTTCAGTCTTCATAAGGCTTAGGCAGCTAACTGCAGATGTGCGTTCATGAGTGTCATGGTCATGCCCTGCTAATCAGACAGTATTTCAAGACCCTTCTCCATATTACTCAGCTATTACATTCTCTCTTTCCCTGTTATAATACCCCTTAGGCCATGGAAGGTGTGACATGGGTATCTTGTTAGATGTGAAACACTCAATAGTCACTTTTCTTAGCATCTTGATGAGTTATGACACATTTTTGAACATTTGCTTCAATGAGAGGCTTCTTTGATCAAGGCTAAAAGTAGAATTTGCCTATAGGTGTAATGTCCAGTAAGTAACACAAAGGTAGTTCGTTCACCTGATAATGCCTATGACCTTTCAAGTCATGGCCTGTTGATGATGTCGGGATTTAGCCACAAATCAAGTCAGAAAATAGTTAATTATACAAAACCCAATTTCCCACTACTTTACAAATAAGCATTGTGTGTGTGTGTGTGTGTAAAGTCAGTATTGTAGCATACAATGGTCTAAAGTCACTGATGACTTTTCTTCTTCAGCTACCTTCAGAGAAACTTCATAGTGGTTAAAATTAAAATGTTTACCACAGCTTTGGATATCTGAGCATTCAGTTACACATTGGCAGTATCATTTGGAGAGGTTAAAGGGGCCATACTAGAGAAAATACATCAGCGGAGGCAAACTTTGGGAGTTAAAAACTTGTGCTATTTCAGTAAGCATCCTCAATCTCTCTCTCTCTCTCTCTCTCTCTCTCTCTCTCTCTCTCTCTCTCTCTCTCTCTCTCTCTCTGCTGTCCCTCTTTACTTTATTCTAAAAGAGGTGAGCATTCAGCCCCCTGCCCCATGCAATCATGGCTTCCCCTGGCTGCCATATATCCATAAATGATGGACTCTTATCCTTTTTTTTTTTATGTTGCGTTTGAACGTGCTGTGTTTAGCACAGCAAAAGAAATGTAACAAATACATATAAGCTTCCCACATTGTGGCACAGATCCAGCTAGAGAAGCATCCAGCTCAGTTCCACCATGGTTTCTCTATATTCTGCAACCAAGGTGTATGGTGTTTTCAGTAAACGGATGCTAGCATCTAGTTTTTATGAGCAATAAATGGCAGTGACCTGTGTGGTTTCAGAGGCCTGGTTTCTGGGAGCTACTATATCAACACCTATAGAGGTGTTCTCCACATGGTGCTGTGTTTTTCAATTAGTAACTCAGGATACTGGAATTGGCATTACCCATCAATGTGTGGAACTTCCTTTCAATTCTTTTGCTTTAAAATATGTTTATAATTAGAAAACAAAATAGTGGGGTTTCATTGGACTCCTTCATGGATAGTTTTAGTTAACTTTCCCCATTTTTGTCTTCAACTTGTGCTCAATATTTGATTAAACTATGTAACCTCCAGTATTGCTTCCTTTTGCTTTCCTAGAACATATGTCCTCTCATCTCCAAACGCGTTGAGACATCTTCTCATGCTCAACTACCATAGCTCATTTGGTGATCTATGCTGACATTCAATTCAGATAAATAAGTGTTAAAGAGTTGAAATTATGATCCAAATATGGCAGAGCATGTTGGGGGTTTTCTGGCCTAGCTTTGGACCAGTATTTGAGTGCTTGTTCAATGGTCTGTAGATGAAGCAAAGCCTGCAGGGACAGTCTCTCTTGTCAAGGATCAGTGGACTTCAGGACAGCTCAGATGACTGCTGGGACCATGAGGCCTGAACAGTTTCTTCTCTTTCATGATATTGATGATTCTCTTGTGGGTTTTTAGTGTCACTTTCTCAGTCAGTCATGTATAGGAAAGATCTGATCATTTCTGAAAATCCCATTTTTTTTTCTCAAATATTTTCCCCTAAAATTATTTGAGAACTGATGTTTCTCAAGCTTCTTGTCTGGGGATGCCAGCTGTCAACAAAGACCCTGAGAACTGTTCTGACACAGCGTTGACAAGAACCAAGGCAATGAAAGTTAATGGGCAGCTGAAGACGTTCACACTCATTGGATATAGGCAGCTTATGGCTGATCACCCCTATTTCTGTAAATATATTTTGAATGAGTTTGTTGATTTTGAAAATGTGTGCCTATGTTAATCATCTTTTTGTTTTGTAAAGACAGGATGTACCTGGCTCCATAGTTGGCCAGTCTGGCAAAATGATATGTGATGTTTTTGATTTAAACATGTTCTGATGTAAAAGTTGGAAAAACCATATTTTATATACCTGTTTTTGCTGGAGGTTAATGTTGGATAGTGGAAAGAACATTTTTTTTTTTTTGAAACAGGGTTTCTCTGTGTAGCTTTGCGCCTTTCCTGGAACTCACTTGGTAGCCCAGGCTGGCCTCGAATTCACAGAGATCCGCCTGGTTCTGCCTCCCGAGTGCTAGGATTAAAGGTGTGCGCCACCATGGAAAGAACATTTTTAGTGTGGGAGAACATGCTTGTTTTTGAAGTATAAAGACTGAGATACTCAGGGCCTACCGCTTGTTTGAAACTCCTCTGGTGGTTGGATGGTTCATTTCTTTTCAGAGATTTCCCTTCCCTATAAATGGAGACTTTTCTTGTCCCATCCTTTCCTGAAGCAACTTGTAAATAACCACTCAGAGGTTTAATATTACTTATAAATGCTTGGCCAATGGCTCAAGCTATTACAAACTAGCTCTTACATTTAAATTAGCCCCTTTCTAATAATTTAAGTATTGCCATGTGGCCATGGTTTTACCAATTTGCTAGCATGTTGATCCTTGGGCAGCTGGATAGTGTCTCCTAGACTCCACCCTTCTCTTGTATCTCTGCTTGGATTTCCTGCATGGCTTTGTCCTGTTTTGCTATAGACCAAAGCAGCTTCATTTATCCACCAATGAAAGCAACACATATTTACAGTATATGGAATCCTACAGTACTTCCTCTTCTCAGGACCTGAACCCAGGCTGTGGCAGGACCACAAAAGCCAAAAAGGCATTGACTCTCTAGACATGAGTTATTCACTAAACGTATTTCCTGATGTATCCATTTTACTATAAATTCCATTAATTCATTTTCCTTTTTATTTGTAGCTAAATAAATTTCTGTAGTGTGCTTGTACCACAATTTCATTATACATTCAACAGTTGATGGGCATTGAGGTTGGTTTGGTGCAACAACAGCTTCCTTTTTGTTGTTTTGTTTTGTTTTGTCTTGTTTTTTAAAAGAGGTGCCAAATGCATATAAGAGAAAAGACAATATCCTTAATAAATGGTGCAGGAAAAAAATAGATACCATTAAGTAGAAAAAATTGAATCTTAATCCTTCACTCTGAAGAAAATTCAGTGCAAATAGATTAAAGATGCCAACATCTGATAGCTTTAAATTGCCCAGGGAATAAGACCAACCATTGACAAGCATAATTTCAAGAAATTAAAAACCTTCTGTACAGCAAAGGAAATTGTCAATTGAATATATTAATAAAACAAATATGACATTTATAAGGGGGGCTAAATGTTCAATGAATGTGATGATAAGACCCTATTACTCATAATATAATGTAGAGAAATCAAGCTGATAGTGACTTGGAAACTTCATTCTTGCTGGCAACTTTACAAGTGTCAGGTGTTTCTTTCCAGCTTGTCCATGTGTGGTATCATCAAACCATGGATTCTCTATGCTCTAATGATTACCCACATGGTAAAATATGCCCATTGGTGCATTACTGATATGAATGATTTAGGGGAAACCAAAACCATCCTGCATTGATTGCTTAACTCAACGGAATCTTTGCCTGGTACTATAATTCTGGCCAAGAACTTTTACCTGGGATGTCATAGGTTCAACAAATAATGTTCATAAAGGAATATGCTATCAAACTGTCTTTTTAATAATTATCCTTAGATTTATATATTTGTGCATCTCTCAGTCACCATCAGAAAAACCTTCTGTATGCAGTGGATATTGTTTTACACAGAGACTCACAGCCTAGCAAAGTGCAGATGATAAACCACTCTGAATGCTCAGTCTAGAACTGAACATTAACACCCAGAATCAGAGAAAAAGAGGAAGACGAGACAAAAAGCTTGTAAGAGCCAGAGGGTGGAGAAGAATGAAAGCTCTAGAACAAGAAGAGGCAAAATCACCCAGGAGGAATAGACGCCAGGAAATCATCACATTTTGGCCTGAAATCAATAAAATAGAGACAAAGCGAGCAATACAAAGAAGCAATGAAACAAAGAGTTGGTTCTTTGAGAAAATCAACAACTTCACCCAGTAACTGATGTAAGCAGATGAAGAGATTCACAACCAAGCACCCGGCTGAGCTCCAGGGCTCCAGTTGACGAGAGGGAGGGGGGATTCTATGAGCAAGGGGCATCAAGATCATAATGGGGAAACCTACAAAGACAACCAAACCAAATTAATGGGAACTCATGAACTGTGGACTCGTAGCTGTGGAGACCCCATGGTACTGGACTAGGCCCTCTGCATAGGTAAGACAGTTATGTAGCTTGATTTGCTTAAGAGGCCCCTTGGCAGATCAGAATCCATCCCTAGGGTATGAGCAGGCTTTTTGGAGCCCACTGCCTATGGTGGGACACCTTACACAGCCTTGGTGCAGGGGGAGGGGCTTGGATCTGTCTCAACTGAGTGTTTCAGGCTCTGCTGACTCCCCATGTGAGGTCTTGCCTTGGAGGAGGTGGAAATGGGGGTTGGGATGGGAGAGAAGGTTGGGGGTGGGAAGAGGGAGGGGAAGGGATCTGTGGTTGGTATGTAAAATGAATAGAAAATTTCTTAATAAAAAAGAATGTTTTTTTTTGAAAGAATACTTTGTCAAAATCAAACAGAACACATGTAAATTATAAACCATGGAAAGTGTCTTCCATAGATCAGTCATTAAAATCTAGAGTAGTGTTATATATCTCCCTCAGATTTCAATTGCTACACTGCTATAATAGTAGTAAAGATGCACCATCTCTAAATTCTGGGACAAGAAACCCATGATCATGAACAGGAGGGTTTGGTTTCTTCTGAGACTCCTCTATAACCTTGAAATTGTTCACCAATATTGCCCTATATTCTGATGTTTGTACAAAAATATATTATGTTACACTAGATCCAATATTACTTATTTTTAAGTTGGCTATCTGTTTAAAGGCCTTGACACCAAACTAGCCAAGTTCTAAATGAGAAAAAGAATTTTTGAGAAGACACTCAAGCACAGAAAATGTCCCTCTTCTGAGAATCATCTATCTAACTTAAAGATTCTCTTTCCTACTAGTGTGAACCTAAAAAAATTATATTCTTAAAATCATTTATTATATACTCTTTTGAGGTGATTTCTCTAAGCATAGTTATTTTGGGATTCATCTGAACTGAATCTTTCAAAAGCCTTATTAGCTTTAATAATTTCTATGATTTGTTTATTCAAACGTTTGTTGACATTTGGGTATTTTGAGATATATGCTAATAGAAAAAAATCTCTATGATATTTAATATATAGATTTTCATGTGAACATGAGTTTCTATTTCTCTTGTGTAAATATTTAAATATGGAATAGCCATTGCTAAGTGGTAAATAATTGCTTGTTATCAGAAATATTCAAGTGACTTGTTAAAGTTGTCCATTTTATATTTTCGCAATATATATAAGAGAATTTTAGTTTCTTAATTTCTTCCCCAATATTTGACAAAGTCTTCTTAAGTTCAGATACTCCATTAAGTCTATAAAGACATGTCATTCAGTTAACAAGCAATGAAATTGTTCTCTTCATTTGTAGTTTTATGTACATAGATTTTGTCAAATTACATAAAACATTTTCTGGGACTTTAATCTCAAATATTTGTTTATTTAATTCAAGAAGTATTTCTTTACTACTGAATTTGTGAGTTTTAAATATTTCTCAAATGTATATTACTGTCAGGTACACGACTTGCAAATATTTCTCCAGTAGGTGTCTTGTCAGTTAATTGTCTTGAAAATGTATCCCCCAAAGCCAGAAGTTTTAATTTTATTGAAGTAAATTTGCAAATAATTATTCACTGGATTTTTGATTTTGGTAATTGATTTAAGAATCATTTTCCTAACCCAACTAGAAAATTCACACAAATTTTTCTACTATATTTTTCTAATAATTTTATTTTTGGAAAAATAAATATGGGTATATTATTCATTTTGTGTCAACTACTGCATAACATATCAATTTTGTTGAACATTTAACTGTAAATTGTTCTTCCCAGACAAGTTTTTAGTCCTCATTCATTTTGTATAATATGATAACATATTTAATACATACAACGTACTAATTTTTTTCACCAGGACTTTATACATTATTTATTAAATTATACTCCTTCCAGTCTATGGTGTGTTGCTATTTTGAATTCTCTCAGCAATTCTCTCACATTTGTGAATATTTGTCTATTTAGTAACATCATATGTATAGACTGCTTTTAGCTTTGTGCTGGGAGTGGAACATCATATGTATCTTCTCCTCTCTATGTTGGAATGGGATCTATCTTGAGCCTGTGCAGTGAGTCAGACACACAATGAGCCATACGCACATACATACTCAACCACTGTGAGTTCAGATGTGCAGATGCCTTGTATCCTGAGGATGGGTTCCTTGTAGTTCCATTGCCTATATATATATATATATATATATATATATATATATATATATTTTACAATTTTTTTTTTTTTTGGTTTTTCGAGACAGGGTTTCTGTGTAGCTTTGCGCCTTTCCTGGGACTCACTTGGTAGCCCAGGCTGGCCTCAAACTCACAGAGATCCGCCTGCCTCTGCCTCCCGAGTGCTGGGATTAAAGGCGTGCACCACCACTGCCCGGCTTTTTTTACAATTTTTTAACTCCCTCTTTTTTTAAAGATCCTTGAGCCTTTGGGGAAAATGCAATATAAATGTTGTACTTAGGGCTGAACATTCAACATTCGCTTATTTTCTACACTTTGGTGAGTTGTGGGCCCATTTGCTAATCCCCATTTTATCTAAATAGAAGCTTTTCTAATGAGGAGCATATGGGTATAATGATAAGTGATTAAGAATCAATTTACTGTGTCTATAAAGCAGGATAATAGTCATAGGTTTTCTGAAAGGGTCTATAACCTGTGTAGCAATAGATTGCTATTATAATAATGGTGCCAGGAATGAGTTTCATCTTGTGGAATAATCCTGAAATTAAACCATAAAGCGGTTTGGTTACTCTTATGATGGTTTTGCCACTAACCCACAAGTGAACATGTCTTTCAAGGACAGTAATTACTGTAACTCAGAGAATTCACAGCTGAATTCGCTTTATGATTACATTTATCCTGTTGTAACAATCATAGCTCTCTCAAGCTCTATGAAAACAAGCCAATTGGAGGAAATCTTCAGGTTGGTACCAGGGTGATTTCTCCATGATCTATGGCTCAAATATATGGCATATTGTGCAATAGGATCTTACTATCAGGTTCTGAAGTTTTACCAAAAGAACTTAAAATACCTTGTGATATTTGTTGGTGTATGCAACCTCACCAGCTAAGAACTGTAAGTAAGCCAGTCCTGGTACTGGGCATTTTAATTTGATAGCATGTATGGAGTTTGGGACATTATTTCTTTTATAAGGCAAATGATGACCTTAATGACTGAATTTTAACTAGACTTATAAATTGGCAAGAATTATAAAATTGGCTAAAATGGTTTATGTTCAGAGATTATATGACTCTTCTTCATCACAACAGCATTTATACATGCATTCCATTGGTTCCAAAATAAATTACCAACCAGCTAAGGCACATTCATCCTCTTGAGTATGACTTTGTTAAAAGAGAAAGAGTTACCAAGCCAAAGAGAATTCACAAAGAAAGTTAAATTCAATTTATGGGTAAATAAAGAAATCAACCCAGAAGATTATATCCTTTGATTCGGTATACTTTACATTATGATAAAGTTAAATTATTAATTTGCTGAAAAAAGTCAGTGTATAGTGGGGGTTTTCTGTGCCTTACTTTAGAGCACTGTCCCTAGTTAGGCAGTAGGTAACTGCTAGGTACATGGGAGGGTGTGGCCTGGATGGGGACCCCTTAAGACTTGGGATGAGTAGTACTTGTTTTCTTTGCTACCTCGTGGTCTTGGATGCTGGAGCTGTGGATCAATGCAGAGCTCTTCTGAGAACCGTGTTGGACTGTGCCCCACCCCTCCTGGATTCGATCAACTCATTTATTCTTGTGAGTTAAACCCCAAATACATTTCTTTGACCTTTAAATAGACTCTATGGAATTGTCCCATTATCCGTGGTTGATAGATAAATGGGGTGGTTCAAAATGATGAGTAGGCAGAATGTAGGGATTAGTAGACATTGTAAAACTTTCTCTGTGACATGGAAAAAGCAGATGCATTTCATACATTTTCTTGTATTCTGTAGATTCCGTGATATGAAGTATAGACCTATAATACTGATTGATCATTTGTGAGGACTAGTTTTTTGGTATCAAAAGTATCATTCACGCTTACAAAGGAGGAAAACAGCCAACAGCCCTACTCATCGATGATGGTGCCTATGATTCACTACATTGACCCAGATAGCAAGGCAGCAGTGGATGGAAAGAATATCTTGGAGGTAACCAGCACCTCTTTAATTTTACTGAGGGAAGGTATGTTTGATTTTGGAAATCGAGACAATTATGTAGGACTGATGAAGTCATGAATCTTGGAGAATAATCCACAACTATTACTTTTCTAAACCAGAAAAATCCTTAACTGCATTTTAAATGTTTGACCTTACATACACATATAGAAATATAGTCCTCACCCCACATCAAGGAAATTTCTCTTTGCAAAAGATGGAAATCATTACAGGAATCTACAACCAATAAAAATGAAGAAGAATTATTAATCCCAGTTTCAATTACAAAGGATACATTTATATTGCAACTGGAATACTATGGGCTCAGGAATTATTGGAGAAGTGGGGAGGGGTTGTAAGAGACAGAGGTTAAGAGTTTGCTGTTAGGATAGATAGATGTTCCTTACTAAGGCCAGCAGCTAGACCCATGAAACAGATCCAGACCTACAGCCAAACATTAGGTGGAGCTTGGGAAATCCTGCAGAAGAAGGGGAGAAAGGATTGTAGGAGCGAGGGGGTTCAAGGACACCAGAAGACAACCCATAGACTCTGCTAACCTGGGCCCACAGGGGATCACAGAAACTTGAAATGACAGTCGGGAAGCCTGCACAGGATTGACCTAGGCACTCTGCATATATGTTACAGTTTTATATCTTGATCCTCTTGTGGTACTCCTAACAGTGGGGACAGGCATTATCTTTCTTGTACTGGCTGTTGGGACCCTGCTCCTCAAACTGGGTTGCCTTGCCCAGACTTAATACATGGGGAGGAGTTTAGTCTTCCTGCAACTTGATATGCCATGTTTTGTTGATATTCATGGGATACCTATCCTTTCCTGAACAGAAATGGAGGAGTGTATGGGGGAGGGAAGAGACTGGGGAGAGAAGGGAGAGAGGAATTTGTGACCAGGATGTAAAATAAATTAATTAATTAAAATAATCATTAACCAATATCTCTTAGATTTTAATGTATACTACATTAATGGAAGTTACTATTAACATAGAATGGTCATTGAAGAGAGCTAGATAAAAAGGACTATTGATTCTCTGTAATCTTTCCTCACATTTTATCTATTGTGAGAAGTGGATTCATGGATTTAGGGTTACAGATGCAATCGCTGTTATAACAGTATGCCATGAGGAGTCATTTACTTACTCATCAAATATTTCACAGATCCTTGAATATCCTGTGAGGCTACTTACATTTCCTCATCATTGTAGCTCCCTGAAATACGCTTACTCAAAATATAATAAAATAATTTAAAACTGCTAGTATATCTAGATACTTTTAAATCATACCAATGAAAACATGCTATGATAATCTAAATTAATTACAGATTATAGTAATAAAGCCATTTACCATTTTTTAGGAGTTCCTTGTAGACTATGCTATAATTTTTATAGTCCTTGATTTTATATAATTTAAAAGACCAAAGGAAGTATATTAATGATGGACTTACATTAATTCATCCCCGATAAGATGAATTATATTGAAATTAATTACATGTTAAGTTCAAGAACATTAAATTACATTCTCATCAGATTTTAAATATTGCTTTGGGTATTTTAAATAATTATAGAAATATTAAGCTACTTTAAGTATTCACTATTCTATCCATCTCCTACTAGTTACAAAGAATGAAATACATTTATCTGCTCTATAATTGCTACATCAAATTTTGATATAGTTTTACATTTTGATGAGACTTTCAGTAGATACCTAGCCATGTTGTCTTGCTTAAACACTTCATTGTTAACCAAAACACATTACTGCATTTTTTTAATACTGATGACTGAGTAACTCATGCAGATAATTAAAGAAGTACTTCAATTTTCATTACATCCTGAAGCATTCTCTCTTTTCAATCTAGATTAAGTTTAATTGAGCTATTTACATGCAGTTTTCCACTGATTTGGAGTTTGGTTTGCAAATAAATTGATATCACAAAGTTTATTGACTTACTTTTAGCACATATTCCCATTTTATTGATATATTGAAATGCTGCGAGTGTTATAACTGCCTTTCATAAAGAAAGCTACATTTTAATCAAAAGCTTCCTATTCTATTTATATAACAGTAAAGAAAATCTAATTTAAACCATCAGTAAATGTAGAAATTATTCCTGTAGAGAAGCTAAAATGAGTCTAATTGGTCTATTCTTTGATGTTGTATAAAACTCTAGGTCTACTAAAAGCACCATATTTTGATATAATGTGGTCAAAATTAAAATACTCACTTTTGTATACCATTACAATCTGATTTTTTAAATATATGTAAAGCACACTTTTCTTATATATGTTGTTTGATTGGGTCTTATAGTATGCCCCAAACATTTTGTGGCTATGTAAATTTGTATATCAAGGCAGAACATGACTTAAAAAGTGTCATAATGGTTTGTTAATATTTGAGTAAATTTTCTTGGCATTATATTTAAGACTATGATCACTAAAAAAATTCCATATTGTGTCATCAGCTAAAGAAAAACTAAGTCATTCTCATGTGCTTAGTCATCATACCATTCACTAAAATACCCCTTTTCTTCTTTTACAAGTACACAGTATTCACTTTAGGAAGTCACTGATTTAGAATGAGATCATAACACAGATGAAATGAGGTAATAAAAAATGTAATGGTAAGTAGCTTTTGAGGTTAAACTCCAAACTAACATTCTTTAAAAAATTGTTTTGCTTTGTAATTTCACACAATTCTCCCATACACTTTACTATTTCATCCATCCAACACCAAGTTAAAGTAAAAAATGTGACCTTGAGTCTACTATCACTGAGTGACAGAGAAAAAAAATTACACTATGAGCATAAATATCTTACAGGTTATATGAATGAGCAATGAGTACTCTTGACCACTGAGCCTTCTAGCCGGGCCAAAAAAGAAAGTTTTGATTACTGAATTATGATATCATGGTTAACTACTTTTCACAGCTGTTTTCTTCTTTTCTATGTACTTGGGCTATTGCTAAATATTTTACAAATATTTGGATATTTGCAATTTATTCTTTTTAAATATTTTTTCTAAGATACTATTGAAACTCGTATTTAACTTTAAGTCATATTTTCTCGTAATTCTATGGTTGTTTACTGATCAAGAATTAGAAAGGTAAAGACAGAAAGAGGGGCATATACTCCTACATTCCCGGGTTTCTCATTTCAATAGTCAGGATTGAGAAGTTGCTTATAAAATATTATTTTAATAGAAATTAAATAAGTTTCAATTTTAATATGAGTAGGATAAGTTTTCTTTGTAATGTAAATCTTGAGTTCATTTCTCTAGAATATATGTTGCAAAAATTTCTTTCGAGCGAATACACACCATCTACTCACTCCTTATAAGGTTCTAATTAGAAACAACAACAAAAAATGTTTGATTCCATTAAAGTTCTCGTTAAGGAAACCATGATTTTTGTGGGACTGACTTGTAGAGCTTGGATGAAGAGTTACAGAGGAGTGTGAGTGACTCCAAAGGCCCTTCACTAGAAAGTCTTCCCACCACTGGATAATGACTTCTTAGTGACCACCGTCATTAACTCTCCTTCCCTAATTGTCTCCAGGTTATGCAACTTTTGCTCCATAGGAGACTTGAGGCCGCATGTCATTAGGGAAGAACTGCACACACACACACACACACATCAGTGAAGAGTGGCTTGAGAATCCAGTTGAGAGTCCAGTGACTCTTCCCACCCACTTTTTTTCTTGCAGGTGCAGTCACCAGCCCGATTATGAACACTGGTAGGATAGTGCAGTGTTATCTGAAAAATAATAGTGCCACAAATAAATAAATAAATATGTTACAAAATGCCTGTTTTACAAGTAGGGATTTAAATGGCTGAAGTTTTTGGAATATATTACTATCAGTGTAACACCAAAGACTAAGAGAAAAAGGTTATGTTATATTGTGATTTAAGGATATGTAATATTTCATTTTTTTTAATTAGTTCCTCTGTGTCTCACACTTCAGATGTAGAAAGAATGGTCAGTCTCTTGTATTTTTAGATCTTTAATTGGAGTAGCTTTTCATTTAGAAATTCTGGCTATATGTTCTCAACATCAAGTTAAATGATGTCAGTCTGTCCTTGAAGATAAAATTCTTTGATATGATATGAAATAATTATTATTAATCTTAAAGGAGTTCAATAAACATACTTTGAATATTAGTGTCAGAGAATACGTCTTAATTATTAACAAAATCGTTTTTTGATAGAGCTTCCTACTGCAGTGGGTAAAGTTCAAAATTATTTTATTAATTTAACACAAATGAACATCCACTGAACTCAAAGTCAGCTTCTAACAGTATATAACATTTTATTTATCTATTTATTTTTTAGAAATTTTATAATTAATTTAATTTTACATATCAGCCATGGATTCCCCTGTCCTTTCTGCTCCCACCCCACTCCACACCCTTCCCCCAATCCACCCCCCATTCCCACCTCCTCAAAGGCAAGGACATTATTTAAGTATTACATTTAGACTTAATTAAATGTCTTCAAACTTCTTTAAAGGTTATCTTAGTGTGAGTGGCTGATTTATGTGGTTCATTCTACCTTTCAAAGCCCTTTAAATGCTCTGGAACAAACTACACATTTTCACTCATTACCCATTCTCCTCATAGAGAAATGATATGTATGTAGCAAATTTTTACACAGTGCAGTCTTGTGATCTACGATATCAAATAGGAAATGGACATTTAATTAGACTGTTGGAGACTGCCAGAACTTGTTGAGAGTCTTTTAAAATTCTGAGTAGTCTATAAGCTTGCTGTGTTTGGCAGGCTCCACTAAATGCCTCTATTCCCCTGCTGAGCCTTTGTCAGAAAACCTTGGAAAAAGAGATGAGGAACTTTGTGAAATGTAAGCACCAGGTAACTCATTAGTGTTAATTTTCAATGAACTTTTCTATATTGAAGATGCAAAAAGTAACAAAGCATTTGATCAAAGCATTTTAATAAAAATATTTTAAAAGTGAATTAGTTAACATAGTCTAGGGATGATTTTGAGATGTTTTATTGTTCTTTAGTTTTTTCTTCCAATAACACAATATTAAAACATGTAAGCCAGTTGCATACATATGCTTTTTGTTGTTGTTGTTGTTGTTTTGTTTGTTTGTTTTTGTTTTTTCAAGACAGCATTTCAAGACAGTGACTGTGTAGTTTTGGTGCCTGTCCTGGATCTTGCTCTGTAAACCATACTGGCCTCACAGAGATGTACCTGGCTCTGCCTCGCAAGTGTTAGGATTAAGGGCCTATGCCAACAGCGCCTGGTTATACCTATGTTTTTTACTAAAAATATGCAATTGCTTTTTCATCTTTCTTTTATGAGACATATTTAAGTATGAGTATCATCTTGATACAAAATGGTTGATTATTGAGGTACTTATTTTGTCTGCCTTCTGTGCACAAATCAAACCTATAAAATCAGTTTCAAGGACTGAAATATACTCATTGTTAAGTATCATTCCTTAAATATATGTTACCTTTTGCAACACCACTTAAAATATCTTGCAAAAATAAAATGAAATTGTATCTGAGGAAAATGCATTTCCAGGAAATAAGGGGGCTAATAAGCCTTCCATTAAAACATTGAGTCTTAAAATTGTATAATTATTTATGTGTCAGTCCATCATGTATATCAAAAACACTTAGAACCTAAAACTTTCAAACTATAATATTTCACTTATTTAGAAGTAATATATTGAAAATAACTCTCATAATGCCAAATTAAAATATTCCTTAATAGGTGGCCGGTTCGGAAACGTTGCTTGGGCGAACACGAGATGACGGGTTCGAACGAGTTCAAGCTGAACCAGCCACCCGAGGATGGCATCTCCTCGGTCAAGTTCAGCCCCAACACCTCCCAATTCCTCCTGGTCTCCTCCTGGGATACATCTGTGCGCCTCTACGATGTGCCCGCCAACTCCATGCGACTCAAGTACCAGCACACTGGTGCTGTCCTGGACTGCGCCTTCTACGATCCAACGCATGCCTGGAGTGGAGGATTAGATCACCAACTGAAAATGCATGATTTGAACACTGATCAAGAAAATCTTGTCGGAACCCATGATGCCCCTATCAGATGTGTGGAATACTGTCCGGAAGTGAATGTGATGGTTACTGGAAGTTGGGATCAGACAGTTAAACTGTGGGATCCCAGAACTCCTTGTAATGCTGGGACCTTCTCTCAGCCGGAAAAGGTGTACACCCTGTCAGTGTCCGGGGACAGACTGATTGTGGGTACAGCAGGCCGCCGAGTGCTGGTGTGGGACTTGAGGAATATGGGCTATGTGCAGCAGCGCAGGGAATCCAGCCTGAAGTACCAGACTCGCTGTATCCGTGCCTTCCCAAACAAGCAGGGTTATGTGTTGAGCTCCATTGAAGGCCGAGTGGCGGTGGAATACTTGGACCCAAGCCCCGAGGTTCAGAAGAAGAAGTACGCTTTCAAGTGTCACCGGCTAAAAGAAAACAACATTGAGCAGATTTACCCAGTCAACGCCATTTCCTTTCACAATATCCACAATACGTTTGCCACAGGTGGTTCTGATGGATTTGTAAATATTTGGGACCCGTTTAACAAAAAGCGACTCTGTCAGTTCCACCGCTACCCTACTAGCATTGCGTCTCTTGCCTTCAGTAATGACGGAACTACGCTCGCAATAGCGTCGTCATATATGTATGAAATGGACGACACGGAGCACCCTGAAGATGGTATCTTCATTCGCCAAGGGACAGATGCAGAAACAAAGCCCAAGTCCACGTAATCAGCTGGTGGAAGTTGTCTCTATGTGGAAGGAAAGCTTTGCCTCCTAGAAACACTTGCTTCCCCCCCGAGGGCTGCGTCTAGTCATTGGACACTCCGTCTAGTATGTGGATTTCTCTGTTTCCTGTCAACAGAACTGTCTCTGTGTCCTCCGTAATTGTGTGGGGTGGGGAGGCTTCGTGCCCTTGTACAGTAGTCGAGTTCTCCTGTCCCTAAGCAAGCCCTGTTGCTGTTAGTGTTTCAGTTCTTTGTAGCACAATCTAAAACTGTTCATATTTTTCTGCTGTCTAATAAATCAGAGTTTGGAACTTTTAAAAAAAAAATATTCCTTAATAAGCAATCAAATTTTATCAAAGTGAAAGATTTATACTACTCAAACTACACTAAAGAAACAAAGATAGTGATAAATCAGTTTTTCACTGAGAAGTCCTATTTATACAATCATCAACTCTGCTTACATTTAAATTCCATCAGAATGTGATTTTTATAGCATGTGCTTGTATAATATGTGAATGATAGAATATATGATGAAATATACAAATAAAAGTGCATATTGAACACATGAGCTTTTACTACTTATTTATTTAATACTTACACACATACACACAAACATATATATATATATATATATATATATATATATATATATATATATATATATATATAAAATCATAGACAGAGTAATTAATGTCTCCTACATTCTGTATAACTTAACTGCCTACACAGACTGAGTAATATAATTAGCTTCAATTTTTACTAATCATGTGCTCACATGGGTTTGTGCCTGAGTTCACCAAATTATTCTCTGTCCCCTACCTTCCACCAAAGTCCCTCAACATGAACACATAGATATGCTATGGAGTTCTATATGAATATTAGGATTCTTTTTTTTTAATGTTTCAGTGAGGAATGAGATGAAAATTTTGAGTGAGACTGCACTGAATCTCTAAATAGCTGTTGGTGGCATGGTCATGATCACAGTAGTAATTCTACCAATCTATGGCCATGGTCTTTCCATTTTCAGTGTATTTCGATCTACTTTCATTTAGGAGTTTTGCTTTTTAATTGTAGAAGTCTGTAATCCTTTATTTTGTGTATTTATGGATATTTTATTTTCTTTTAGGTTATTATAAATGAAAATTTCTCCATAATCTCTTTCTCATGTGTATGATTGTGGTGTATAAAAAATCTATTCGTTTTTGAAATTGGTTCTCTATTCTGCCACATTGACTAAATTGTTTATGATATCTTGGGGCTTTTTTTTAGACATTTTGGTATCACTGGTTTTAATTTCTTATCATCTGCAAATTGGTGAAATTGAGTATCAATTTTTTAGCTTTTCATAGAAATTTTGTAATATCTTGAGTATAATATATCAATTGCAAATAAGGATATTTTGATTCTTTCTTTTCCTATTTTCTTCAATTTCCTCGTGCCTCATTTCTCCAGCTGGTGTTTCCAGCACAATATTGAAAAGGAGTCGAACTGTAGAGAGTCATGTCTTGTTTTGGTGGGATTGCTTCAAGTTTTTCTCCTTTCAGGATTATTTTGGTTGGAGATTTTTCATACTTACCATTTATTGTGTTGATTTATGTTCACTATGGTTTTATTTTATTTTCTAGGACTTTTATTAGAAGCCATGCTGGATTTTGCCAAAGGCTATTTCAGCATCTATCAAGATGATCATGTGATTTCTGTCTTTAAGTGCTTTTCTGTGATTTCTCACGTTTATTGATTTGTGTATGTTGAATCATCCCTTCACCTTATTGATAAAGCCTATTTAATCTTAAAGGATAATCTTTTTGATATATGTCTGTATGTGGTTTATAAATATTTTACTGAGCATTAATCTAATTTTATCAGGGATATTGGCCAGTAATTTTCTTTCTTCCTATGTCTTTAACTGATTTGGGTTTTAAAGTGAGGTTGGTATCATAGGAGTTTATGTGTGCTCCATATGTTTATATTTTTGTTTGAATAGTTTAAGAATAATTTTATGTAGATCTTTCAAAATCTTGTAGTGCTGTTCTGGATATCTTACTGGTCCTGTGTTTTTTCAGCTGGAATGAGGGTTTTTATTCATTTCCAATCTCCTTATTGTTATAGGTCTCTCTGGTTATGTTGTTGAGCTCTTCTTTGTTTCTTTTTGGTGCTTCTACTCAATCTAAATATTCTTCATTTATTTTAGGTCTTCAGGTTAGTGGAGTCAGGTTATTAAAATATTTTTAGATGATATTCCAAATATCTCTAGTAAACATTATAATGTTACATTGGCCAGTTCTTATTCTTTTGGTTTGGGCCCCCTCTCTCTTTTATTGTTTAGATGGACCAAGAGTCAATCTTGTTTACCTTCTAAACCAACCTTTAGTTTGATGATTCCTTGTATGGTTTTCTTTGTGTTTATCTAATTGATTTCTGCTTATTTGTTGGTTTTTGTTCTTTCCTGCTTCTAATGTGTTCCACGGGTTTGGTTGTATTGTGATTTCATTTTTATTTAGTTCGGGAATATTTTAAATTTCTTTCTTGATTTATTCTTTGGCCCATATGGTAATAAGTTGTGTCTTCTTTATGAGTTTGTTTATTTACTAGAGATTTATTTACTGTTGATTTTAAGTTTGATTAATTATGGTCAGAGAGGGCATAAAAAGTAACTGCCATTGGTTCATAGTTCATGTGTTTCCATTCGTTTGGCTATTTGTCCCTGTGCTTTATCCAACCTTGGTCTCAACAATTCTCGCTCATATAAACCCTCCTCATTCTCACTAATTAGACTCTCAGAGATCCACCCGGGGCCTAGCAATGGATCTCTGCATCCAGATCCCTCAGTAGTTGGATGGGGTTTCTAGCACGACAGGGTGTTTGGCCATCCCATCACCAGAGTAGGTCAGTTTGGGCTGTCTCTCGACCATTGCCAGCAGTTTGTTGTGGGGGTATATTTGTGGATTTCTGTGGGCCTCTCTAGGGGTCACCAACTGGATCAGGCCCTCTGAATGGGTGAGACAGTTGATTGGCTTGATCTGTTTGGGAGGCATCCAGGCAGTGGGACCGGGTCCTGTGCTCAGTGCATGAGTTGGCTGTTTGAAATCTGGGGCCTATGCAGGATCGCTTGGCTCGGCCTGGGAGGAGGGGACTGGACCTACCTGGACTGAGTCTACCAGGTTGATCTCAGTCTGCGGGGGAGGCTTTGCCCTGGAGGAGGTGGAAATGGGGGGTGGGCTGGGGGGAAGGTGAGGGGAGCCAGAGCGGGGAGAACAAGGGAATCAGTGGCTGATATGTAGAACTGAATTGTATTGCAAAATAAAAATAAAAAAATTTTAAAAAAAGTAACTGCATTGTTTCTGCATTTGTAAATATAAGTTTTAGGATCCAAGATATGGCAATTTTGGGGAAGCTTTTATGTGTTACTGAGTAGAATATATTTTTTTGTTTTTACTTTAGTGGAATATCCTACATAAATGTTAAGTCCATTTGATATATGATGTCATTTAAATTTGATGTTTTTTGTTTGTTTGTCCAAATGCCTGTCTATTGGTATTTATAGGGTATTGAATTTCTTGTACTAATAATGGAATGGTGTTAATCTTTGTGATTAATTCCAGTAGTTCATTTTATTTTAGTGGAGTTAAGGTCACAAGCATTTGGTCAATATATGCTTAGGATAATAGTGTCTTCTTGCTTCAATCTGCTCTCGATTATAATGAAGTTACCTTATTAGTTTTGTTTGATTGGTTTTAATTTAGTGTCTCTTTAGTCAGATATTATCATAACAATGCTTGGTTGCTTCTAGTTGTTAAAGCTAACATGGTTTCTTGAAAATAATTGATAGATGGATTTTGTTTCTTTATTCAACCAGCCTGTGTCTCTTGACTTAGGAATTGAGGTCATTAATAACTGAAGTTATTGAAATGTGTGTGTTTGTTGCAGTCATTGTGTGTTGTCTTTGCTGTTGTTGTTGCTGTTCTCAGTGGTACTTTATGTTTCAATTATTATAGTTTCTTATATCTTTCAATAGTTATTTGGCTATACTTTTTTCCCTCCTCATTCTAAAATGTTTTCTTTTGTGATTTCTTTAGGTTAGCTTGTTAGATATACCTTTTTAAACTTTTTAAATCATGTGAAATATTTCTTTCTTTTTCATCTATGCCAGAGACTTTTGTTTAGTATATAAGTCTAGTTTAGACTTTAGTCTTTCAGACTTGGAATGAATTGCTGTAGGCTCTTCTGGCTTTCAATGATTTCATTGAGAAATCTTTCACTTTGGTAGCTTTTCTTCATATGTGATTTTTATTTTTGTTTTTGTTTTGTTTTGTTTTTTTCTTTCAGCTTTAACACTCTTTCTTTATTCTGTGTACTAAGTGTTTTAACTGTGAAATGTGGTGGGAATTTTCTTTTCTGGTCTTGTTTATTTTATGTTCTGTGTTCTTCTGGCTTCTGTACTGGTATGTCTTTCCTAGGATTGTGTAAGCTTTCCTCTGTGATCTTTTTGAAGATCTGGTCGGTGCCATTTACCTGGCATACTTTTTCCTCGTGTATGTTCATAATTCAAAGATTTAATTTTTGGTGCTGCCATACCATTCTTATATGTTACTTTCATGTTATTTAATTTTATTCATATTTTTTGCTTGTTTTATCTAGATTTTCTGCTTTATCTTTGAGTTCTGATATTTTTATTATCTGTTTTATCCATTCTACTTGTCAAGGCTTTCCTTTGAATTTGCTATTTGGGTTATTGGGTTTTTCAATTCTCACTATATTTCAGCTTTAGTGCTATGTAAAATTTCTTCCTTTTCATTGAATTACATTTTTCAAAACCTAAATTATCTTTGTTGTTTCCATAATCTTCACATGTCTGATTTGTTGGGCATTATTCAGGCATTTATTATCTCTAAGTTCTCTCTCTGAGTTTATTGGTAGGTTTCTTTGTATTGTGTTTAAAATATTAGAATCCTTTGGTAATGTTTTGGATTTTTTTAAAGGGTTATAGGGAGCAATGCCTGGAATTTTTGGTTAGGTTGTAATTTTGCAAAAGCTCTGGGAATAATGTAGTGTTCTTTTGCTGCTTTTATGGATAGGGTTGGTTGGGGCTAATGAGAACATGTATGTGCTGATCACGTTCATTCTAGAGTCTGCATATGGCCTGGAAAGAAGTCAGGTGAACACAAGGGACTGGTCTTGTGTGTGTGGTATGCATCATGGTAAGATTGGCGTTTAGGAGTAGATCTTTGACCTGGTGTAGCAGTAATGAGGGCAATGTCTGGCAGACTTACTGTGAACATGGATGAACATATCTGGCATGGCAGAGAAATTGGATGCGATCAGGAAGGAGACTGAAGTTTGGAGTAGTCAGAGCTGTCCTTGAAGGAACCTTAAGATGGGTAACAGCAAAGCCTGTAATGTACAAACTAAGATAGATTACTGTGTATGTGACCAGGGCAGAATACAGAAGTTGAGGTGGGTATACTGTGGGCAGGATCAAGTGGACTTACCACGCTAGATCCTGGAGAAATTTATATAGGGTCTGGCTAAATGAAGAGCTGGAATTTCATATTTAAACTATAGTTGGCATGTCCTTGTTGACTGCAGGTAGGTGCTAAAGTGTTGAAATTGAGATAAGAAACGTCATATTACATGGACATCATTTTACTTATCATGAAAAAGATAATTGCTGAGAAATATAGTTTTCTAAATAGTATTTCAAATGATTTTAAGACTGACTGTGGAATTCATCCCCATGGATTGAATAAGAATAATACTAGTCATTTAAATTTTTAGTTATATGTTGGCATTAAGACAATGCAAGTGGAAAAAAGTGTATGTATGTGTGTGTGTGTGTGTGTGTGTGGTGTATATATTAGTTAACTACATATAGCTCTATTTTATGTATATTTATGTCTATTTCTGTTAAAGATCTGGTACTAAGGGGTCACATGTGTTTTCAGAATCTACCTTTCTTTAGTCTTTCTTTAAAAAATATTGTATTGCCTTTCAAAGTGGAAAGTGGAATTGTTCTCAGACGTTGTTGCATCTTCAATATTATAATATAATAGCTATTTATAAATAAATGTCAGTAATTATTTTTATGTATGTTGGCTACTATTCTGCTGCTATGATAATACAGCATGGCTAGGACAGTTTATGGAAGAAGGAGTTTATTTGGACTTTTGGTTTTAGAGGAATATGGGTTTGTTATGGTGGGGAAGGAAGTATGTCAGCAAAGAGCACAATAGGAGAATCGGGCAACTGAGAACTCACATCTTGAACTGCAAAGAATATGAACTACATGTAGGGTCAGGACTTAAACTTTTGATGCAAATCCTCATTGACCTATTTCCTTTAATATGTCTGTGTTTCCTAAATCTCCCCAAACATCATCACCAACTGGGGACCAAGAGCCAAATATTTGAGCTTTTTTAAGACATTCTAATTCAAACTACATAATAATAAGAATGTTTAAAGTTGCCAGGCAGTGGTAGCACATGCCTTTAATCCCAGCACTCAGAGAGCAGAGCCAGGCAGATCTCTGTGAGTTCAAGGCCAGCCTGTTCTACAGAGTGAGATCCAGGAGGGGAAACAAAACTATACAGAGAAACCTTGTCTCGAAAAACAAACAAACAAACAAACAAAAAAGAAAAGAATGTTTAAAGTTTAAAGACAGTAAATATATGCTGTATACATACCCACATACTAACACAATCATACACACATACACAAACACACACACACGAATGGACACACTTACAAAAGAAAAAAAATGTGACTGCTTGATACCTGGAATTCAGAACATATTCACTTATTTTGATTTATTGCATTTTACTGCTTATTCACATTAAATTGCATGCCATTTTTTCCATCTTGAGCAGAAATAGAGTCATCACTGTGAATGAGTGTCTCACATCAAAAGCTCTGCACCTGCTCTTCTCCATCTGCTTCCCCTGCACTTTCACCTTTCTGAGACACCTGAGAAGATCCACAGTAACTCCAGTACCAGCTCCTGTTATTATGAGCTCTCCTTTCTACACACAAGGCTAAAGTAAATTTAATTTGTAAGTGGAGAAAATATTTATGTTTTGCATATTCATGGAAAATTTATTGCTTTTCTGTTTTACATTTCCATTTTACATTTCAAAAATCCAAAGTTTATCTGCACATTAAAATGATTTTTTATGAATTTTGTGTTTCTGAATTAAGATATTTAAAAATATATTTGCTATTAGGCTACAAAAATCCACAACACACAACTAATTGTCACTAAATTTACTTAGACTTTTTTAAGAAGACTCTATCAATATATATATATATATATACATAATATTGTAATATATATATTGTAGTCCATTTCACATTTTTATTCTTAGTTTAAAAAAATACTTATCTTCAAAGTTAAATTTGTAAGTTATAATTGTTTTGAGTTCCATAGTTCTTTTACTCTGGTAGATTTTGTTGCTTTGGTAGTAAAATTGAACATCTAAAATTAATGTATTCATCCTTTTGATTTTGTCAATGTTTGTATGGAATTACTTCATTATAATTGCCTTTAAGGCCAGCAGAGAGAAGTGTAACAATTTACCTGGACAGTGCCATCAAGTCATTCTCACACTCCTTAGTCATCCAATCATAATCACAGAATCTAAATTTATAAAACACAAAGTAGATAAAAATAAATGTATTAATATGTGCATATACTTTTGACTTGGATGTACACAATATTTTTATGTAGCCAAATTCAAAAGTGTCACTAATTTTTATTAAACTTCTATTTTTTTGTCATGTAAAAGTTGTAGCTTCAAAAGCAATTCCAAGACTTCAATTGGTATTCTCTTGCCCATAATTGTTCAGGTAAGTTTATATATGAAAGTCCTCCTTACACTTTTTGCTTCTGCTTTTGTACCACCAAAAGACTCAAAATGTCAAATGCTAGCTGTCCAATAAGATAAGCTTAAGAAGCATCAGATTCAAACAGCTTGGATATTAGTGCTGATTGCAGCCTGGGAAATCAATTATCGACAGATTAGAGCAACTTATGAGGATATATGCATAGGTAGATTATATTTTTAAATTGAATTTTAATCTTTCTTGAGAGGAGTCTCAGTATAACTCTACAAGTACATGTTCCTAAAAAATAATTCTTATATAATATGACCATGGTAATGTGCAAAAGTTCATAATAATGCTGAGTTAACTAGGACATCAAGCTATGTTTGTGTAGACAGGTTTGGTTTTCACTATCAACAAACTTCGTTTTTACTCTGTTAAACTGAATGCTACAGCATTAGCTTCTGGGAGTTGATCATTCCATTTAGGCGGTTTTTTTAATATTGCAATCATATATTAAGCATGTGGTGTATTTGTTTTAGTTTCAATCTTCTAATGGCCGTATTGCACTGTTATTGTCATTGGGTGTCTCTTTTTTAACTATGCTACTACATGGCAGGTGTGAAGGATGTAAGTTTTTGGAAGTTAAAGACTTGAAGTTTGAAACAGAGAATACTAAGTTACATAATGACAAGTATTGGTGACTCTGTTTTATAAGGCAAATCTCCATGCATACATTAGGCCAAAATCAGATATTATTTTAATGTTAATGGTTCCCAGAGACAGGTAGCACTCTTGTTACAGAAGACTCCTTTGCAAATTTTTGCATATGCTGGATCTATTGCAGTGATAACTGCAAAGTTGTCTAAGGTGTGATTACAGCCTTAACCAGCATATGAAGGTCCTTGAAGTGACTATTTTATGTAGTTGTATCCAACCGTCTTATTAAATAAGGTACACAGAGCCGATTCAGAGAAGAAAGCCAAGAGGTCAGAGCTAAGAGCCTCACCCTTCCTGCTTCAGTGATCCTCTTCAGTCAAGAGAGCTCTCCAAAAGGGACCTACTTCCTGTGTGTATGTCTTTATATAGTCTAGCTGTTCTGCCTTCTCATTGGTTGTAAACCTAAACACGTGACTGCCTTGTCACTGCCTGTATGTACCGCCCTCCAGGTCCTTAAAGGCATGCGCCACCACCACCACGCACTTGCTATGGCTCTAATAGCTCTGACCCCCAGGTAACTTTATTTATTAACATACAATTAAAATCACATTTCAGTACAAGTAAAATACCACCACAATTCTATCCTTGGTGGCATGGTTAATATAATTTTTAAATTAATCATTGTGTGTGTGTGTGTGTGTGTGTGTGTGTGTGTGTGTGCGCGCCCACAATGACCTTTGGATCTCTGTTGCTGCTAACTGTCTTTACTCATGCTTTCTCTGTTGCTGCTAGTTGTCTTTACTCACGTTATCAAGGGATTTTTAAAGGAGACTTTTAACAGGGGAACTGAGGTGACTCTCATAGGAAAATTTATATGAACATGACTGTGTTTGATCATTTCATTCAGTTTGAGTACATTGAAATTAGTTGTGTAATCACTCCAGGAAATATAGAACAATGTAAAATGTAGGTATAAAATCCCAAGACTTGTAGATACTACTTCTGTAGTAATAGTGCAAAACTTCAAACTGGAAGAGAAAAGGGACGTAACTAGGTAAATTAACACATAAAATGACCACATGACTTTCTAGGTCAGTGGATCTCAACCTATGGGTAGAGACCCTTTTGGGAGTCAGATGTCAGATATTATACATATCAGATATCTATATTACAATATATGGCAGTAGCAAGATTACAGTTATGAAGGAGCAATGACATAATTTTATGGTTTTGGGTTACCATAACGTGAGTATACACACTAAGGAATCATAGCACTAAGAAGGCTGAGAACCATTGAGTTATTTGGATCTTCAGGATACTATCAAGTTCTTGGTAAAATTTTTATTAATATTTCAAATACTCACCAAGATTTCTGATTTCATGTTCTTCATGTGATTTTAGGATTAGTATTGTGCAGGATAAACATGAATATAATCACAGAGCTCTTCAAGTTAAGAATGTTGACATTTTCTGATAACATCATTCCTAATGGGGTTTAAATGGTAAGTTTCTCTGATAGAGTTTTTAGAAGTTTTCTCTGGATTTGGTTCATGTTGATAATGTTTGGCAAAATGGTGAAATAATGGAGAACAGATTCTGTTTTAATATAAATATGTTTGGCTTTGCCTGAAATTTAGAACAAGGTTTTTCTCAGAAGTACAAGCTAACTTCCTTTTTTTTTTCAGTTTTCTACATTTCTCTTTTCACTTTTTAGAGCTTTGCAGAATTTTTTAAAGAAGGTATGGCATCATTGTGCCAATCTCAAAATGACTAAAATCAACAGCAATATTATTCTTTAAGTCATCCAAGTTTACACATGTCTGAAAACATTGTGGTGTATAGCTGCAAAAGTCTGTTTATATTTATGACTTTTCCTAAAGGGTGGAGTTAACTCAGTTAAATTCATTATCAGGTCTCATAGTTAGCAGATACATTTAGTATTATTGCCAGTAAATTGGATATTTCTGTGATTAGAGGGATTTTACAGTATCCAGGGCTTCAGAATAACAATTAGACACATGACTCCAGTCTAGGAATATTTCTGACAATGTAGAAGCAGCAATATCCCAGAGGAACATGTATAATAAGTTTTTACACATTAGTTGAATAAAACCCAAATAATATTCAAAGCAATTTCAATGTTTGGGTTTTCACAATGTCTCACCTTTACTTTTTTTTTTACTGAACTCATCATTATGATAGATAAATTTGTATCATGAACATGAATTTAAGAGTAAACACTAATGGATAGCATAAATTTTTCCTATTTCTTGTGATAGATGTTTGAATGTTCTGCCTAGCATATCTCTATCTATCTATCTATCTATCTATCTATCTATCTATCTATCTATCTATCTATCCAATATTTACCTATCTGTATCATCTATGTATCTATCATCCAACTATCTATCTGTATATGAAAAGTGAAAATTATATCCACAGGTTTATTATGAACAGTTTTTCTTGACATTGTATTGTAGCTGGAGTTTTCCTGTGTCCACCCAGCTCCTATAACTGCTCAGACCCAAGTAAACACATTGAGGCTTATATTATTTACAAACTGTGTGGCCATTAGCTCAAGCTTGTTGCTGACTAGCTCTTACACTTAATTAACCCATTTTTATTAATCTACAAGTTGCCACGTGGCTTGTGGCTTACCGATTCTTTACATCTTACTTCTCATGGCGTCGGAAGCTGGCAGCATCTCCTCACTCAGCCTTTCTGTTCCCAGAATTCTCCTCTCTCTTTGCCCTGCCTATACTTCCTGCCTGGCTACTGGCCAATCAGTACTTTATTTATTAACCAATCAGAGCAACACATTCACAGCATACAGATATCCACAGCATTGTATCTTATCAAAATTGTCACACAAATTAATATATTTCCACTGATTGATGAATATGTTAAAGATAGATGATAGGTACACAGATAATAGACTGTTATTCCAGCCTGTGTAGTTGGAATGATTTATTTTAATTTTACTTTATTTCATATGTGTTTGCAAGTATGTGTATATATATATATATATATATATATATATATATATATATATGTGTGTGTGTGTGTGTTCCATACATATGCACATGTTTATGTGTGTGAATGAGTAAGCATGAATGTATAAATGTGAGAGAACCTTGGGTGTCAGTTTTTTCTTCTACCATTTTGAGACAGATTGCGTTTTGTTCTTTTGGTTGGTTTTTGTGGTTTTTCCACTGTGCAAACACTTGAGCTATGGGATTCTCCTGTCTCTGTCTCAGATTACTCTATAGTTAAGATTACAGATACCTGAACTACATGTCCAGCTATTTTATGGGGATTATGTAAATTTTAATTAAAATTTCATACTTATACAGCAAGCATTTTTATTCAGTGATACATCTCCTTATCTTCCATTCATTTTTTATTTAATATATCTTAAGGTTTGATGATTAAAAATTTCATAATAAGTTTGAATCAGATATACTGTGTGAATATGTGAAAATTAATAGAAAAGCAATTTTTTTTTAACTTTTTCTTATACTAAATGAAAAGCCAAATCTGTTAACTAGCGATTATTTGGAAAACCTATTATTTTTAGTCAAAAAAATCACCTCTATACATTTGTATTGTCAATTTTACACTTGATTTAAAAAGAAGCAAGAATTTTCATAAGAAAATTTTGGAAGTTACCAGATGCTGAAAAACAGTTTCTACAGATAAAGTTCTAAAACCCTGCTGACAGCCTCTAAGATAATATGCCAGAATAAATGTGTCCTCCAACCAACTGGACAAATCAGAAAAACAAAGAGGACACTATCTTAAGACTAAGAAAGGAGGCTCTGTGCTGTGGGAATCTGGCAAGAAGTTAAATGGAAGCTGGAAACTTAAGAAGCTTGAAGATACTGGAAGTCAACTGAGAGAAAAACACAAGGTATGAGCAATTGAACACTGGCTGAGTGAATGGGCCTGAGGCTGGAGAGTAATGAGAACCTGGTGATCCAGCAGCAAGAGGCAATGTACTATCCTCATAATCAATATTTTTAGGTTTCATTGGCATATATTCAGTGTACAAAATGATGAGTCTGAAGGGTCCTCATTCGTTAAGTATATCAGGTATTTTGATGACTTCACTCTTATTAATGTATCCTAACAATACTACCATAGCTCTTCTACCTTTCAAATGTCTAGTTTCTGCTTTCATCCCATTCACTTGTGTGTGCACAGATTTAAATATTGCATTCCTTTTCAAAATGAACTAACCTTTTCCTAAATATCTGTGTTTTATTTATTTTATAATTAATTTAATTTTACATATCAGTCATGGATTCCCCTGTCCTCCCTCCTCCCACCCCCCAGCCTTCCCCCGCAATCTACCCCCCATTCCCACCTCCTCTAAGGCAAGGTCTCCCCTGGGGAGTCAGCCCAGCCTGGTAGATTCAGTTGAGACAGGTCCAGTCCCCTCCTCCCTACACCAAGGCTGAGCAAAGTATCTCAGCATAGGCCCTAAGTTCCAAAAAGCCAACTCATGTACCAAGGACAGGTCCCAGTCCCACTGCCTGGGGGCCTCCTAAACAGTTCAATCTCATCCACTGTCTCACTTATCCAGAGGGCCTGGTCCAGTTTCATGGGGGCTCCTCAGCTATTGGTTCACAGTTCATGTGTTTTCACTAGTTTGGCTATTTGTCCCCATGCTTTTTCCAATCATGGTCTGGATATCTCTTGCTCATATAATCCCTCCTCTGTCTCGTCGATCGGACTCCTTGTAGTATTATCAGAGAACATACATCAAGCTCTTAAATCAATTGTCAATTTATTTTTTTTTTTTGTAAAGCATGTGAGACAAGAACCCAGTTTCATTCTGCTGTATATGAATGACAAAGTTTCTCAACAATGAACATTTGAAAGGCTATATTATATATCTTATTGTATTATTATATCTTCTGTGTCTATTAGTGACATTGTTAGCAAAAACAAAGAGGCTATATATTGTGTAATTATGTCAAGGACTTTTATTCCATTTCTCTGGGTATCTGATTGTGTTCTAGTTCTATGATGTTTATATTGCCCTAGAATTGAAGGATATTGTGTAATCACATATTATAATACCTACAGCCTTGTTCTTTAGTTCATAATTACTTTGGCTGCTTTTGGGTGTTTGTTGTTGAGGCGGGTAAGTCCAGAAGCATTGGGCCATGCCTTAAGCAAACAAAGAGATGTTACATGTGCAGAGAGCCCTCTGGCTAGAGGAAACCTGACCCATAAACTCCAAACTGGAAGGTGATAATGTGCAGCCCCTGAGTCAACCAAAATCACCACAGTAGATAGGAGCAGAGCCCACCAAAAGTCCACATATATAAACCTCAGCCCTTTGTTTAATAAATGAGAGCTTGCTTGCAAACTTCCAGAGTCTGTGTCATTGACTGCATCTACCCACCCTCTGCCCCTAGGATCAGAGACAGTGAGACCCCAGCTGCAGAGACAGCACATATTGTTCCGTATAAAACTTATTTATATTACATTTTTAAAGAAGGACCCGAAAAATAGATGAGAATTACATTGAATCAGTATATTACTTCATGTGATGTGGTCACATTCTTAGTATTAATTCTGCTAAAATGTGAGAATAGAATTTGGAATATCCTTCTATCTTCAAGTATGGTGTGAAATTTTTCTGTCTACTTTTGTAAAGTATTTCAATTGTAGAGTTTTGTCACCTCCTTTGTTATATTTTTCTACATATTTTATTATAGTATTTATTTACTTATTTAGATTATTGTGAGTAAAGTTGCATTTTTATTCTATTTTTCACTATTTTTAGACATTAATATATAGAAGTCTCCATAATGATTCTTGTCTCTGTTACACAAAATGTGTTGCAAAACTATTCATATAATTGAAGTGTTTTGGAAAATAAATTTCATCTAGATATCACTAATAGAAAAACAATATGAAATAACATATTAGTATTTTTATTTAAAGTACTAATTAATTATTGTAATAAAAATTTTTAAAGAGTATTCATTTATTTATGTTTATGTGTATACATTTATCCCTGTGTGCAATAGTGTATGTGATTGAAAAAATAAGTAATCAATTTTAGAGTCAAGACTCTACTCATAGAGCCAAGTTGCCCTTAATTTAATCTTTTTAATCTAATAGGTATATTGAAATTCTCCATGAAAGTAAAATCTGACATACATGAAGATGTAAAGACTCAAAACAAAAAATAACATTGACAAAAAATAAATATGTTTTCAAAATATAGAAATGACATTTAAGTGTTGTATGGAGCATATATAGTGTTAGAAGTAACTGAAAATAGTAAAATTTTAATAAATATTTAAATGATCACAGCAGGTCTTGAATGATGTGTTGGGCTCTTTCATGATGTTTTATAGACTTTAATGTAAACAGACTCCTAAAATCAAACTTTATTATTACTGAGTGAAAAGTACTCACTTGAGAAATGTTTACATAAGGAAATCAAAACCATTGCTATTCATATGGACCATATACACTTTAAAATTACTAGCAGAGTAAAATTAACTAGTAAGGAGAGGTAGAAATATTGATATCCAAATATTATCAAACAAAGAATCATAAATGAAGTACTTTCATAATGCTACTCAGATATAGTTGTAATTGTAACCTTGTATTGTCTTATTGAATTGTGTATGTCATTGGAGAAGTGATGTAAATTTAGTAGTTCAAAATAAGCAAGAAAGTCTATAATAAAGATTAGTATCTCTAAATTCTGTTTTCTCTTTTTCCCTTCCAAAAATCTTCATCAATTGTACCAGCAATGTTTTTTTTTTTTTTTCCCGGAGCTGAGGACACCTTACTATACATTATTCCTGTCCAGTAAGATTACCATTATAAAGAGAGGAAGAAAAACAAATAATAAGAATGTATCTGAACTCCTCATACTTTGGTTGCTATAGTGAAAGAGAGAATTCAAGGTCAGCCTAAGCTACCTAGTGAGACTCTATTTCAATAATCAATAAAACAAGCAATATATCTAATGGATAACTAAATTCTATAGGATATTGGATGAATATTATTATAGGAAAAAATAACTCATAAAGCAAATGAAAAATCGTAATAGAAGATAGAGGGAAAACATTTTGAATAGATAGATCAGTAGCCAAGAACTCAGTAAAACATTGACATTTGAACTAACTTTTTTTAAAAAATCATACAATTGGTTATTATTCAGAAAGTACCATATGAAATTGCAGTAAAGGTACCCAGCTGAGAGAAAGCTTACAATATTCCAAGGTCAATAGAGCTCTGTGTGTATAGGATAGTGAACAGTGGTAAAGTTGCAAAAAAAGATGACATCAGAGAGATAGTGTGGGAAATTATTTTCTTTGGGGGCTCTTTTGAAAGCAGTAAGCGCAATGGCATTACTGACCTTGAAATGGATACTGAAAAATGATGTCCAGCACATGTGGAAAAGCAATCTATTCTATAGTTTGGGTTGCTTTGATGTACTTTCATATTGCATCTTGACTGAAAATGGACTCAAATTATTTGGGATTGATCAAGTGGGAGGTTAGGATTGACCTTATGTGAGCTCTGAAAGCTGTAAGTAAAAAAGTATTGACATAAAATTTGGAGATGAACTTTACTTAAGTTTTACATCTTACGTTCAGATACCAATTAGACAGTTAAATTGAGATGCACTGTAATCCTTTGGAATTTGAGAAAATCTTTATGATAGCAGATAAACTTCAGTATGCTGGGCTTACAGTTTCTATTTATTTCATGGGAATTGAAAAATTGCCAGGTAGGTGCTTATAAACAGAAATAACGGAGGCTTAGGATGCAAACCTAGGGAGAATGGCAAAATTAATAACATGCAAATCCTTGTTCAAAGAACAAGGCATTGATTTTCAGATTTATGAACTTGCAGTATTTCTTAGTGATGAATGTTAACCGTGAGATGGGATGGCAAGTGTAGAGTTACTTGAAGTCAATTATTTCAGGAAGACAATCAATGTATCAATGCGGCATTCACAGGAAGTCTGAAGCGAGTCCTTATAGAACTCTCTGAACTGGAAATAAAATCTCCAAAAATGATTGTCATTTTCAGTTGTTTTTTTTTTTTATTTGAAAAATAGAAGTGAATAGAAAAGAGCTCTGTGGGTTATTTTAATTATCACCTTGACCACATCCAAAAATACCAACGAATCAAGTCTCTAGGTATGTCTTTGAGAGGTTATCTATATTCCATTAATTGCATTGGGCATTTTCATCATAAATATGAGTTGTGCTACTCCGTGGACTGGTGTCATGAGTTGAATAAAATGAAGAAAGCAGTTAATGAGCATTAATCACTCACAGATTTCTGGTTGTAGATACAGCTAGGCTCACACACCTTTCAATTCTACCATATATCTACATCTTATATATTTAACCTATATAATTGAAAATATGAAAAAAGGAGATATAAAGATAACACATCTAATGATAACTTCAAGGGAATTTGCAGTCCTGTTTTTCAAATAAGAAGGATGATTTCATAATCATCACTGACAGGGTCTTCACAGAGTTTAGATCTTTGATAATATAATTTATGTGATACAAACAAAACTGTGTCATATATGAAACTGGTATGAAAATACCTTTCCAATTCTATAGATGTTGAAAAAAGATGATAATGATGTTTTAAATAAGTCAAAACTAGAAACAATATAGAGAAGAAAAAAGAAAATGGAAATGTAATAGGAACTTCACACTTGGAAGTAATACACATAGAAGCTAAGCCTGCAGAGTAAAATGGGCTGATTAAAACTGCAGAATTGTGGATAGTTTGGAATGGTGTAGGTAAAAAATCTAGTTACCTTATATTGGAATGATTTTAGCCATGTCCCCAACATACCCCTGACAACAGCTATTTGTTACTCACATCTGTGTAAGAATTGATCTATTAAAAACCTACCAAAGTTCATTAATTTGGCAGACTATTAACTTCCATCAACCCTAAAGCTAAGGATATCATCTGACAGTACCTTAGGCCTATAGAAAAGCTTTCCACATTTTACTGCAACATCTACTCAAATGAACTCACCAATGCATTTCAAACATGCCTTGATTTACGGATTACATTGTTCTGTAAAACTATATACTGCATGAAATTACTTCCAATTTTAAACATAAAATTTGAAGTAAACTATGTCTGTGTTCCCAGGACATAGTCACTCAAAATGGCGCCAGAATAAATTCTCTCATTTCTTTTAGGGAAGATGAGAAATGAGGTTTTGCATTGACAATACATTATGTGTTTATATACAAATAGTCTACAAATTATGATGAGGTTATGACCATATAAGTTAATGATTTATTTGTTTAAATGTATGTATGTATGTATGTATATATATATATATATATATATATATATATATATATATATAAAACTTATAAAATATAACAACTCAGTATGCTATGGACCTGAGTTATTGACACTCTCCACTGAGTAGCTGGCCTGGAGCTGGGACTGGTTGCAAGTTCACACATATACACGCAAAGAACTTGGTGGGTTAGTGGTATTCTGAAAAATACCCAAACTAAAACTATGCAGCATAGTTACTACTAAATATTGACTGTTCTTGCATCATCATATTCTTTTAAAAGTAAACGAACTCCAAAAAGTAATTTCATTCTATAACAATGATAATTTACATAACAATTTCTTTCTTCTCTCTTCTTTTATTTCATAATTCGTTGTTCATTTGTTGTGATATTTTGTATCTCAACCCAGCAACAAACTTATGCTTCCTCTGTTTTGGCCTCTTCAATGCCTTTTCTACAGGTGTAAACGGCTCACATGTCTGGCCTGCCTCTAATTTCTACCTCAGTAAGTTAAAGCAAGAGAACAAGAAGACCTTAACACATTTCCTGACTCTTCTACCAACACTATACCTGACATCACAAACCCTATAATTTCTCTAGACAAAATTGCAAATGTAATCAAGATTCCCATCATGTTTGCTCTCTCCATAAATTCCATCAATTGTCCGTCTTTAGTGCATTTTAAAATCATAGATATATTATTTTGATGTAAACCTGCTCTCCAAAATCTGGCTTCTGTAATCACTCACACAATTTGTTTGATTTAACATTTAAAACTCAACAGAGAATTTAGATCTTATCTAATTCTAATTTTTCATGACCACAAAGAAGACACGCTTGATATGTGCTTCAGATAACTGACAATTTATCACTGAAAATAGTAGACTCCACTATTTGATATGACTATATTTAACATAGACATAATATATAATATAACTACTTGACATTAAAGTATTTCCAAATATATTCACAATAAAAATTGTGTATTTTTCTTATAGTAGATTTTATTCAATTCCTGTAAAAAATAAATACCAAATAATGAATCAGCCCACTTTCAAAAGATTTCCTGTTAATATTAAAGACTACAACAACTTCTAAGTCTAAATATTGCCAACCATATTAGTCTGAGATATGATAAGAAAACCTACATATGCAGCACTTGATATTTTAGTCATAAGATCCAAGCACTAATATCATTTTTAATTTAAATGACAAGAGATACATTGCTATTATATAAGTACATGTTTTATATATGTATATAATATGTAATGTGTAATAAATATTATATAAGATTGATAGATATAAACAAATGGATGTGGTAGTTACATTGCATTTTCATATAAATAAAACCTTCACATATCAATCACCGTATTATTAAATTACTATATCCTAGTGTTCTCTATTAGCAACAATATTATAAATATTTAACATTTGCTAGAACTATTCTATTCTATATAGTTTACAAAAAAGGAATCAGAGTATTTAACAGAGCTTTAATTTTTGACATGATAATTTAGTATCTTATGATCATTATTTGGAGGGGGTTTGAAGCATGTTCTGTAAGCCATCCTAGAATTATGTTAATAGATATGAAGACAGACATTCTTCTTTTAACTGATTTCCAGTAATGTTGGCATTTATTGTCAGTCATCCATAATGTGATATGATACAATAATTATTGTGCTACATTTGGCATATACTCAGGGTCTCATTTACTGAAGTATTTCTTGATTTTTTTTTAATTTAAGAACCTTAATTAGTTAAAGTAAGGGAAGCTGGGTCTCTTAAGTTTCTAAGCAATAAAACAGTGAAGTTTTAAATATTTTAGGCAACTTAATGTGTGACTTGTAATTGTAGATTTATATTAATTTGTCTGACAATTTCTTTATTTTTAAAACACCATGAAAAGGGACTGGAGATATGACTCAACATTTGAGATCACTGGCTGCTCTTCTCAGAGGATCCAGACCTGATTCTGTCACCCACTGATAGCTCACAACCATCTCTAACTCCATTTAAAAAGCCTCCAATATTTTCCTCTGGCATCTAAGCACATTGCAGACATATGTAACATAGCCATACATACAGATGAAACATCATACACATAAAATAAAACTAAATCTTTTTTAATAATAGGCTATGAAAAACATACAAGTAAAGTTATATGTAATATATAAATATATGTGAGACAGTTTGCTGAAGAATATTCACATGAGTATTTTAATGTATACACAAATTTAAAAAAAACCCTTTCTAATCTTCTCCTGCCTTTTTTTGCTAGTGTACTTTTTGTTGTGTTGATTGTAGAATTCACATTGTTTCCTGTACACATTACAAGGCTCTACCACTGGGCACTATACTACCTGCTACCCTGCAGCTAACCAGTCATCACCAGCCTTGAAGGGTATTGAAGATGGACTGCTTTCATGTAATCAGCAGCTTTTAAATTTGCAAAGCAAAAACAAAGACTTGTTCTCTACTTCTGGATGTCTTACTGCCTGTCAATTTACTTGGACAAAATAGGAAACAGATTAGACAAGAATATGCTTTCTTTCAAATCTTGACTTGGGACAGGGAAGCAATGACTTTCAGTCTCAACTTCGTTTATTGTTCTTGTAAAGGAAAAGACATCATGATATTTATGTATTGATGAGTAAAAAGTTCCTACACTTGACCAAGATCTTCCATTCAAGAAAAGCCCTCTCATTGGCAGAAGAATTGGGGGACTGAGGCATCACTTATTTCTTCTTGAAAATCAGCTTTATGTTCCACTGTCTTTTTCTCTACTTACACTTTATTTTTTAAATGGAAATTTATGACAATTAAGGGAGAAGGAGGTACCACATTAGTGCCTCCTAAGTAACCGAAACACAATATGAAAAAAAAAGATAAAAAATACTACACATGACCTTAGATAAAATTTATAGTACTATATGAAAACAGAGCTATGTATTGGACATAAGGAAGAGAGTAAGAAACAAAAGAACTTTGTTTGAGGTCCAGAATGTGTGGCCTAAATTCATCCTTGTAAAATCTGATCATTTTTATCCTCTCTTTCCTTAGTTCTATGTAATTGACTTTATTACAAGATTTCTGGTCAAACCATATGCTTGACAGTTACCTATACAAAAAATGTTTCTCAGAAAAGCTGCCTGTTCCATAGACTTTTGAGATAACCTTGAATCTATCTCAAATTGTGGACTGGCACAAGAGTCTCTCTTCCTACTGTCCACTTTCATGATAATGTCCTACTTTACCACATAGTGAGCTCTTCCTATCTTCTATCATATATTTCATGTCTCATCTGAATCCTTTCAGTGGTAATCCAATCCGAGGGAACCAAAAGAAGACTAAAATGACATCACAGTGGTAGAAACACTAGAAAGATGTTGAATTTCTTTCAATGAAAATAAACAACCAGCAAAAATAAAAGTATTATTTCTGATTTCAAAAGGAGAAATAAATAGCTTATTCTGGACTCAAACATGAATGGCTGTGGCCTGATTTAGACAGATTTAGGTTACCTCAAATACCATATTGCAACATGATAAGAGTTTCATGAAGGTTTATCACAATATAACAAAAAAGTTGTGAAACAAGACACTTTTTATATGCATTGGTAGAAGCTTCAGGTAGACAGAATATAGCACAGTTGGGAAAATCTCAGCTTTTGGCACAGATTGGTAGCTGATGACATTTTAACCCTTAAGATGGGTGAAAATCAAGCTTTGCATGTTCACAGGAAGTTAGGTTATACAAAGAAATGGGTCATAAATAGCTATTTAGAGGGTCAAAGTATAGACCAAGATAAATAAAGTTTCCAACCTGGAATATCCTACTATACAAAATAATTGAACCTCAGTCAGTGAATCAGTCTTACTGAATTTTTAACATTAGTACAGCTTTTCCTGTGAGCTTCAACATACTTGCTAAGCTGTTTTCTATTTATTATTTTAGTTTAGTGTCTCTTACTATGAAATGTAACCTTGAGGTAATGCCCATACACAATTAATATATAATCTTATAGAATAATTTCTCATTCAAACTCTATGTAACTATCACATAAGTAGTTATGTTCTTCTCAAAGCATTGATAGTACAGTTGATTATGCTTATAACACATGTTGACTTTCACCTCATGCTCACTTCGTGTAGTTACTCAAACCAAGGAAACCACTCCCCTCACACTTGGCTTGATCTTCCTACGTCAGTTAAGATAATCAAGAAAGTCACCTACAGACTTGCCCACCCACCAACTATAACACTACAATCCCTCCTAAAGACTCTTCACGGTTATTCTAGACTGTGTGAAGTTGCCATTTAAAACTATCACATCCTGAAAATCTCTTTCTGGGCATCTATTTCAATAAGACAAGTTTAATTTAAATCCAGAGAGAAGTGATATAAGCTAACAAATTGTTGTTCTTCATTTATGCAACTTATTCAAATGGTTACATTAGATAAGCAACAGAATTTAGAAACAGTGCTTTGACATTTACTACTACTTCTTTTTTTTTTCCTTCGGTTTTTCGAGACAGGTTTTCTCTGTGTAGTTTTGGTACCTGTCCAGGATCTCGCTCTGTAGAACATGCTGACCTAAAACTCAGAGATCCACCTGGCTCTGCCTCCCGAGTGCTGGGATTAAAGGCTTGCAGCACCACTACACATCAACAATTACTTCTATTAATGAGATTCATATTAAATCAAAATAATGAAATATCATGCACATTTAAAGTGTAAATTGGTTATATAGTGGAGATTTATGAAAAGCTTCTAATCTTGAAATGTTTAAAATAATGTTTATGAATATGTCTTGTTTAGAGTAAAAAATTAAATAGCATGTAAGAATGTATCTTACATGCTTTTGCCCTGATATTTTCTTTATTAACAATTGTAATTGATTCTCTGTCATAAATATGTGATCTACTTTATATGAAGACACAGATTTAAACACAGTAGCGATTCCCACACAAAGAATGATACTTAAGCATGTAAAGAAAAAGAAATATATAAGGGAATTTATTTTATTTTATATTTTAAGATATTGTATTAATTTCTGTGTAAAAACTCATGGCAGACAAATTTTTTTAAAAAAAAGTTTTCAGTAGTTTTGATTTATTCAAGTTGTGTTGTAAGGATTTTGATTATTATTATACTACTTGGCTACATTCAAAACCTCTAAACATGTCAGTAAAATCTAGTTTCCTTGTGTGATATTTTAATTACTCCAAATAGTACTTGGCTTTCTCTTGTGGTCCTAAAGTCAAAATTCATTTCTATATTAGAACAAAGCACAGCTCAGAAGAAACTGAGAGCTGTTTCTCAGAACTGTTATGAAGCTATTATCATTCAAGGGCTGCCATTCTTTTTTAGCCCTCATTCATTATCATGGTCATAGTTTAGAAACAATGAGCCACTTCTTGCTCCTTAAAACAAATGCAGTAGTCAAGTATGCACTTGATCAGTCTTTAAAGCACAAAATAGAGAAAAGTGAAATTTCTCTGCTGCTTTAAAATTAAAATATGTACCATATGAAAATGTCTTTCATGTACTATGCCTCCAAGACATTTCAGAAGCATTAATATTGTGTTTGCATATGCAATTTTTGTTTCTTTTTCAAGAGTACATATATTGAAAAACCCATGTCCACCTTGTGAAAGAAGTCTATCTATAAAATACAAAGAGCCACATGCTCCTTTTCATCTACAATTCCTTGTGCTTCTTTTAAATAGTCTTTTTAAGGCCTGTGAATCTCATTTTCATTTTAAATGTAACATTTTGCCCTCAGATAGAGCTTTTCCTCTGAGGCCAGCCAAAGGGCATAGTGATGACAAATTTCATCCAACAAGCAGGACAAATATGTGAGGAAGAACTCCATAAATGAAAACTCAATTTAGACTAGGAAGTGATTTGAATTCACACCTCTTTGAATCAGGAAGCAGGAAAGGAACCAATATTTCACAAACCCAAAATTTGCAGCATAAGATAAAGGTAAATTCCACTATTTGAGACCTTGTGATTCAAAAGACATATGGGAAAGGGAGAAGAACAAGAATTACATAGTAAACCTGTCTACAAGAGCTGATAAAATGGGCCATAGCATGCCAGGCATTGCCGGATTCATTTCAAGGAGCAGTGCTTTTTATGTGATACATTTCTGAGCAAGGCACACTAATCAAGAAGCTGGAAAACAAAGCAGAAAGTATGCATGCATGCACACATGAGTGAGCACCAACACACACACACACACACACACACACACACACACACACACACATACACACACACTCATTTAATGAACATGAAACTAAACAAGTCTTACTGCTTTCTGTATACATGGTAGTTCAATAAATAGAATTTTATGAAGAAGAACTTTCAGTTAAATTACTTATGTATTATCACCTTTATATTCCTAAGTCTTTGTTTTGGCTTTTATTTTCTGAAAAAAAGGAGACTATCCATCTCTTGCTACATTGTGAAAATAAAAGTAAAATGTGAAAAACATAGCTTGTAACAAAGGATGTATTCTTCTTAAACACCTTAAGGTAGAACAGTGTGTTGAGGTGTTTTACTCTTCCAATCTATGTTCCAGAGTCATTTGCTTCTTGTAAGTCAGTTGGCCATCCTACCTGGATTAACTCCCAATTCCTACTATGGGTCCCTTCTTGATTATATACTAGAACATATCCAGTGTATACCTGTATTTCCATTTAGGCTTTTCCATGTTAAAGCATTCTGTTTTAGATGTATCTCATTGTGCATTTTCATTCTTTCTACCGTCCAGTCACTTTTTAAACAATGAATAGTCACTTGGTTAAAATACAGCACTAGTGATCTTGTAGTTGATCATAGAATATTAATCATTCATATGAGAGTGGAAAATGCCCATTCCAACTTTACTTGGAAAAAATGTTTATACTCTATTATTGTTCATTTCAAATGTATAACTTATCAAACACCACTAATAAAATACAGCTTCTTGATAAACATAACTATACTGATAATTAAACCAAGCAAAAACTTGACTTCATGTAATTTAATTTATCAAAATTTAATTTATTTTATTCTCACTTCATGAGTTGCTATGACTTGAATTTGTCCTTCACAAAACATTTTAGAAAATTAATCTTTAGTACAACTAAATGGAAGTTGGGATGAGAGTACTTAGGCCGTTAAGTTTGGTGTGGATGTACTCATAGTGTTACAAAGTGATTGTGACACACACACACACACACACACACTCTCTCTCTCTCTCTCTCTCTCTCTCTCTCTCTCTCTCTCTCTCTCTTTTCATATCTGTCTCCTCTCTCTCCCTTTCTTCTGTGATATAGCATATCAAGAAATTTTGGTTTTAATACCAGTATTGAGAAGGCAAATTCAGGTGAATCTCTGTGGGTTCAAGTCCAACTGAGTTTACATTGTGAGCTCTAGAGTAGTCAGGGATATGTAGAGAAACCTCACCTAAAAAAAAAAAAATCAAAATGAAAAACCAAAGGGAAAAAAATAGAAAGAATGCTTAGATGTTTGATTTCCCAGACTATAGAACTGTGAGACATGTTTTCTAGTCTATCTAGTTACTTTACTTGGTTGCTGTGTTATAGTGTTCTAAAAATAGACTAAATTAATATGGAATCAACTCACTCTCTGTGTATACTTACTGATCAGTCATAGAAAGTGCATATTTGTGATGTGATGGACGAAGGGAATCAGCAGTCCTGCTCTTGCACATATAACCATATAAAGCAGATGAGAAATTCTGCTAACCCTCATGTATAAATGGACACTAGAAGGATCTTCAGAGTCTTTCAGATAAATGTGGCTAACTCATGCAATATCAATGTCCTACCAATTTTCCTTGAGACTGTACTAGGGTATCTATTTGTGTAATGTTCATGTTTTATGTTAGGAAAAATTTAACAATGAGTTTATACTCATTGATTAATTATTAATGTGTAATATTGCATGAAAGATGATCCAATAATAGGTGACATTTTTCCAGAAATGCTTATGATTTGATAAATATATAACAATATTATGTAGGGAATTACATTATTAATCATGAAAACAAAGTCTCTGAGCTTCAAAATTAAGGATTTGTATTTCCAGGGAGGGTTTTAAGATTTGGAACTAGCCGGGCGGTGGTGGCGCACTCCTTTAATCCCAGCACTCGGGAGGCAGAGCCAGGCGGATCTCTGTGAGTTCGAGGCCGGCCTGGGCTACCAAATGAGTTCCAGGAAAGGCACAAAGCTACACAGAGAAACCCTGTCTTGAAAAACCAAAAAAAAAAAAAAAAAAAAAAAAAAAAGATTTGGAACTGAAGGTAAGTCTTTGCCTTGCATTTGCAAGTCCTTGGATGCAAAACCCCAGCATAGGAAAAAATAAGAAGAGGATAACACTTAATATATTTTATTTATTAATGCAAATTAAAAATAGATAAAATGGTAATCAGTGTTACCTTAAGTTGGAAAATGCTTAGAAATAGCCAAATAATTCAAAAATATTTCACAAGATCTTACTTTTTCATGTATGTTGCATGGTGGACTGTGTGTAGTGTGATGAATGGTTGTAAGGGTGGTGAACTTTATAGTTAGAAAATGGAAGAAAAGTCACACTTCTTTAAATAACTATTAAAATTTCTTTATCCACTAATGTTTTCACATTTGTTTTCACCTTCATACCCGTCAAAACTGTGAGTTTCTTCTTATTAGTCTAGCAAGATTATCAAAGAAGAAAAGCTATACTTTCATCTATTTTCTTATTGTGAGAATATTTGGGTTATAATAAGGCACTCAACTGTACAGCACCAAATTCCATTTGTCCCAAAATTAATGAATTTAATAAACTTTTCAGAAGTCAGTTAGTTCCAGTGGCCTATATATAAAAACATGCTAATGCCAGATGGAGTATCAGAGATGTGGATGAAGCTTTAATTATCTAAAAACCCAAAATGAACTGTTCCTCCTCATACCTGGGGATTTTAATGAAGAGCATACATATGTTCTTCTTGCTAATTGAAGATGAGCTTCATTTTTATGCATTTAATCCCCTGAGAATTTGAAACATAAGAAAGAGAATGGTTGAAAAGAATTTTAAAAACCCAGAATTAACTTTGCTACAGTGGTGCCTGTTGAATATAAAACTAATATATGTTTTGCATATCTAGAGAGTGCATTGAAATTATAATACATATAATATAACAGGTTAGATAGTCACAAATATGTAATACAGTGGTTTATGAAACCATAGCTATTAATTTTAACAATAATAAATATGTAATAAATATTGTATCTGAAAAAGTATTTGATCTACAGTTTTAAGGTTATTGAACTACCATTTTTTATTTAAAAAATAATTTATACATTTTACATACCAACTACAGATCTCCCTCTCATCCCTCCTCCTGCTCCCTCCACTCCCGACTAACCCTCTCCATCCCTTCCTTCAAAAGGGTAGGTTGTCCAATGGGCAGCAAAGCCTTATATATTCAGTTGAAGCAGGACCCAGTGCCTCCCCACCTGCCCTCACTCCCTGCACCTCCTCCTCAAGGATAAGCAAGGTGTCCAACCATAAGTAATGGGATCCAAAAAGCCAGCTCATGAAACGGATAGATCCTGATCACACTGCCAGGGGCCGCTGATTATATGAGCAAGGGGAGTCAGGACCATGATGGGGAAATCTACAGAGATAACTAAACCAAGTTCATAGGAACTCACAAACTTTAGACTGACAGCCGTGGAACCTGCATGGGACCAGACTAGATCCTTTGTATACAGGAGATAGTTGTGTGGCTTGATCTGTTTGTGGGGCCTCTGGTAGTATGGGACTGCTACAGGCTGCAAAAATATTTGAAGTAGGAATTCAGCTGATTATGGCAAAGCTATACCTGGAAGAGTTAACCTCTTCCAGACATTGAGGCTAAGGCTCAAGGAGTCTTGGTGATATTTGCTTTTGATTATTAGCCATTTCCTGCTATGAATTTCTCATGTGTTATTGTATCATTCATTGGGCACAATCCCCCATCTACTAATGGAATATTTAGACAACCTTCTGTGAAGTAATGCTGCTAGGATTCTTCATTTCAGGCCTTTCTGTAATTATCATCATTAGCAGCATCCAGCCAGGACCAAAGCATTATTTCATAATTTTATAAATGATGTCTAAAAAAAATGTAATAATTGAAAAAATTTTGAACCTGTTCCACTGAAGTTTCTTGATGAAATCTATTTCTTAGGGGAAGAACTTGATCAACAGAAATAATATCTCTGGTCAGAGGTGTAACACAAACCTTAAAAGGTCTTATAATAAAAATCCCAGAACCAGATATCAGGGTGAGAGCTGAAAGATCAGAGAATCAGAATAGCCAGCCACTAGCTTACCTCTATGAAATCCTCAGCCTCAAGAGAGCGAGCTCCTGTTTCCTCACGCCTTGTACACCTTTCTGTGTCCTGCCATATTACTTCCTGGGATTAAAGCCATGTTTCACTACTGCCTGGTTCTGTTTCTTTCATGTGTGGCCTTGAACTCACAGAGATCCAGATGTATCTCTGCCTCCTGAGTAATTGGATTAAAGGTATGTGCCACTACTGCCTGACCTCTATATCTAATTTAGTGGCTGGCTCTGTCCTCTGATCCCCAGGTAAGCTTTATTGGGGTACACAATATATCACTACACAGAAGTAATTCCCTTTATCTATATATTGCCACATTGTAGGTGTATATTTGAGTATTTATATTATATATTACACATATATAACATATATTATATCTATGCAGATACATATATGCATATACTAATTTTGTGTGTATAAATGTATGTGCATATAGTTTATACATAATATAATTCAGGAGAAAAGCTGAATAATTATTGCTGGATCCTAATGGCTCCTTGGGGGAGGCATTGAGAAGGCATGGTATCAACAACATAGACACTGGGAGTCACTTGAAGGCAAACAGCAGACTCCTTTATTCAGTAACAGGGAAGGCCTTATATATGCCTCCCACCACCCAGACTGTGTCCCAATCTGGTCAAATTGCATAGTCGTCCATCATTGGCTAGGCATGATCAGGAACTCTGACAGTGATCAAGAACTCTGACAGCACCTGTTGCTGGGCCTTCAGGCAGATTCCAGGTTGGCTGAAAAGGAAGTATGTTATGTGCAAGCCTTGGCAACTGACTTGAGCCAATTTCCTTGACCCTGTTGGCCTGTCCTACTACAAATAATAACCAAATTATTGTTTTCGTTTTGGAAAGAGTGTTATTGTCCGTGTGTCCATTCATTTTAGTCTATGCCTTCCAAACACATTTTATCCTTTGACAAGCACAGTTACAATTACCAACGTTCACTCACATTCAGATAAATTCATGTATAAAATGATTTATTTGGCTTACTAGTTCCAGAGGTGCAGACAAAGGTTTTGTTATTTGTTTGGTTTTAGTTTTACACTTGTCTTTTGGACTGAGACAACACATTATTCCAGAGAGGCCAAGGGGAATAAAGAATTCCCCTCATGATTAGTGCACGAATGAGAAGAAAGTGGGTTGTGAGGGGTTGCTAAAGTCTCAAAATATAAAATAAGATAGAACACCTCTGACCAGAACATATATCTTAAATGTATTCCAATAGCAAGAAACTTGATACTAGCAAAGGCACCCTTGAGGAGACATTTAAGAGCCAAATCTTGACATAGTCACTACTCCCAATTTCAATTTTACGTGTTATATTCTGGAGAGTCTACCAGGTCTTAAGAACTATTTGCCTCTTAGAATTAATGCTTTTATAGAAAAAAAGACTTGTTGAACTGTAATATTATACTTGAATTCAAAGAAAAATGATAGAGAATGATCTATCTTTTAATTCAAATCTTGATTTTACCTTTAATATCCCTTTTAATTTAGGATGTTATATGCTAAAGATCTAGGTATAACTATCATGAGGTAATTAGCAAAATAAGTAGCAACAATAATTAATTAACTGATTAAAAATTCACCCAGAATATGAAAGACAGTGCTTTATAGAATATTTAATAAGCCCCAGATTCTTCAAACAGGAAAGGAGGCTGAGGTCTCATAAACCTTGGGACAAAGGACTAAATGAGGTGCTTGTTAACATATCAAGCAGATGTTGGCCAGGTCTCTCTCCCAGCATCCCTTAGTGGTCTTGGCTCCTTTCAGCACTTCTCACCCCTTACCTAAGCCTTTCCCTTTCATTGGCTTGTCTTCTGTTTCCCTTGATCCGGAGTGATCCCTTTATCACTCAGCCATTTTGACTGTTGGTGCAAGCTGCCTCTCTTTATCAGTGAGTTCCAGGAAAGGCACAAAGCTACACAGAGAAACCCTGTATTGGAAAAAATACCTAATAACCGATACTGCACTATTGGGAAATAAAATAACGAGCTAGTTTGACAAACTACTAAAAATAAATTTTAATATATTTCAGTTTACTTTTAAGTCATTATTCCAGCATAGTTCTCAACAATCAGAGGGAATAAACTTGTTTATCATTTTAATAATACTAAAACATTGAAGCAAACACTGAAAATTAAATGTTTTGATGTTTAACCTGGAAGAGTAATAATGTTAGAAGCTCCTAGCATCCCCTGAAGGATTTATTTCAGGGAGAAATAGGTCTTGTAGTAATTGTGTGTTTCTTTATGGGAAGTGAAAAATTTATATTTGGCATTTCATTTCTTTTTAATTTTGCTATTGTCATATCAACAAGTACAGAAATAAGAGTTGTGAAAAATTTTTGAAATGTGTGCTGTGATAAACTTGGGGATTAATTTTTGTCCAAAAACATAGGAAATGTAAGAGATGAGAAATATTAAATTTTTATTTGCTTTTACTCTGTAATACTTGGTCTCAGTGTTGGAAAGTTTGTTTGCTCACATTGCTAAGATTCTGTAAGTTAGATGACTCTGGTCAGCATAGATTGCAGTTGAAAAGCAAAAACCTAGAGATAGTCCTTCCTAGTTGTCCACATGGAATCTGAACACAAAGATGGCTATACAGTGAAACTTGCCCACCTTTCTTGTTATTGGCACCAATATGTAGGGAACTGCCTGGAATCTCAAGATCCAAAAGTTTTATTTTCTTTCATTAATTACCAGCCACATGGATATGCATCTTCTAATTATTAATCTGTATTTCTGTGGTGGTTTGAATGAGAATAACCCCTGTGTCTCAGACATTTGAATGGTTGTGCCTCAGGTTGTAGAACTGTTTAAGAAGGTTTTGGAGGTATGGTCATGGTTGAGGAGGTATGTTACTGGGAGTGGCTTGTGAACTTTCAAAATCTCATATCATTCCTAGCTCTCTCTCTCTGTATCTCTCTCTCTGTACCTCTCTCTCTCTCCTCTCTCTCTCTCTCTCTCTCTCTCTCTCTCTCTCTCTCTCTCTCTCCCCCTCTACTCTCTCTCTGCCCTCTACTGAGGATAAGAATAGACTTAAACTCTCAGCTACTGTTCCAGTGTTATGTCTGCCTGCCTGGTGCCATGCACCCCACCATGATGATCATAAAATGATCTTCCCCTGACACTGTATAACCCAAAATTTCTTTCCTATCTTGTTTACATTGTTCATGATATTTTTGTCATTAGATTTTCTTAGAATTAGAATTTTCATTAAGTAAGAGAGAAGTTTATACTAGGGAGTAAAATATTGGTGATCACAGTGTTTTTTAAAGGAACGTTGAAGACTTTTTGATTTTGGTCTTTGGAAATGGTTGAATGCTATGAGCAAGGCTTAAGGGGCCATTCTCATTGGTACTTGGAAGACAATAGAATTGAAAACATTGTGAACTATGGAGATCAGACTCAGATGATTGCAAAGGGGAATAAAAATCTATGGTTGCTTTTCGCTGTTATCCTAAGAATCTGCCTGAAGCTAAATTTTGACTAATTTCATTGGCAGAGGAGATTTCAAGACAGCCAGATATTTACTATGTTGTGTGATGATGACTAATGACCACTTTTCTATAGGTCTACATTGAAAAAAAAAGAGTTAAAACAGAGAAAAAAGAAATGCAAAATGTACAGTTTAAAGAGAAATAAAGCACCACAAAATTTAATATTGGAGCCATGTTTTGTGCTGAAAAAAAAATAAGGAGAAACGAAATGGAGGAAATCGTGGACTCTGGCAAAGCCCATACAGGTAATCATTAAATCTGTGAAAGAAAAAGGCCTAGGGATATTTTCAGATCCCCATTCAAAGACCATCAAATCAAAGGTTATACTAATGTAAGTCAAGGAGGGCATGAAGTTCCATCCCTGTCAGGCAGCTGAACTTGGCAGCATCAACCATGAGATTCTAGCTTTAGAATTATGAAGGGTCCCTGAGTAAAGGGGTTGTGGAATCCTCCTTCATGGTTAAGAAAAAGCACTAAAGTGAGGTGTGGGACAGTGGAGTCCACGCATGGACACCAAGTGAACTGTTAAGGATGAAATCTGGATTGTGTTGGAAACCCCAGTTTCCTGGAGATGGCAATATTATGGGAAATCTGCCAAGAAAAGCTGCAGAAAGGGAGTAGAAGCAGCCCAGGATAGAGATGTGTTTTGCTTTCTGCAAAGCTGGAGTGGAGGAGCCATCCAAGCTCTTTGTTCCTGTCATCATATATAGACACAATTTGAAGTTTGCCTTGCTGGGTCTCGCTTTCATTCAGTGTTTCCTCACTGTGCTCCCTGTTTTACCTTTTGTAATGTTAATGTATATTCTGTTCCATTGTACATCCCAATTATATAATTTGCTTTCTTTTCTTTGTACGGGGTTAAAATGAGAAGACGGCTTTGAGTCTCAGAAGAGACTTTCACTTCACACTTCTAAGCTGTTGCAACTGTAAAAAGACTGTTGGAACTTTTGAAGTTTGACTATATACAAAACAAAAAAGTAGACACAAAGGCTGTCATCTGACTTCTCCCTACCATCACAAAAGGGAGTATAAACACACATGTTCACTTAAATGTCACATGCAACATGACACACATACAAGCACACACATATTTTTGTCTTCAAGTTCCATAGTCCTTTCCATTACTATTTTTAATAATTAATCAAATAAAAAAATAAACAAAACAAACATTCAGGAAAAAGTCCCTTAAATAAATATATCCATCTACTCTTAATATTAGCATATTTTTTGTCTTGCCACATCATAAGACAAGCATGTCTCTCTACTTACACTCACAACTCATATTTAGTATTCTTCTAAAATATTTTAAAATGATAAGTATCATTATGACTGATCATAATGTAATCTACTTTAATTAAGAATTCATTAATATATCTGTATGTTTTCAAAAGCCTTCCATAAACAATTTTACTCATAGTTAATGGCTGTTTATGTATCTCCCATAAACCTCACTGAATCATTCAGACTTTTTCTCATGTGCACTCATGTCTAATTCTAGTCTCAAAACTTGATGAGTTGGTTTGACGCCAGTCCTCTGTTCAAACTCTCATTAATAAAATTCTCCAATTTCTTATATTTCTTAATTTAAAATATACAGATTTTTTTCTCTGCTTCTCACACTGAGTGACATAGGAACTATTCTTTCCAGAAGCCTCTTCCAGGCCATGTCTTTTCAAGACTTTTGTCCTCATATATTCCTTGCTCTTTTATACTTTCAAAGCAGTGGGATAAATTCTCTGATACCCCTCTCTTTCTCTTTCTCACTGCCTGTTTTAGGCCTCTGGGAGTTTCTGTGGGGCATTTGCTAATTGTTGGAAGAGGGACCAGTGCACAGTATGTGTAGTCAGTTTTGTGCAGGTGGGCCTGGGTTATATAGGAAAGCTAGGCAGCAAGCCAGGGGAGGCAAACCAGTATAGCAGCATTTCTCCACAGTCTCGGGTTCAGTTCCTGTCACTGGATTAATATCTTGACCTCCTGCCTTGGCTTCCCTTGGTAATGTACTGTAACCTGTATACTAAAATAAACACCTGTTTATTGGTTATGGTTAGTGTTCCTCATACTAACAGAGAAGACAACTAGGATAGTAATATCTCCTAAATTTGGTCTTTTATTCTGTAGGAAGTGTGTGCCCTTGAATTTAATGATAACTATTTGTCAATGATTTTGTCGACAGGAAATACTCTACTAAATGCTATAGGAAATCCTTTCTGAAAAATGCTGTTTGCAGTTTGCCTTTACAACTCAAACTTTCACTCAACCTGTAACCAAGTTAATAATGTTCTACGTGGTCATTTATACTAGACATTTATTCTGCTTACGTGCATATAATCAATCTGTTCATAATTAGTTGGCCTCAAAGGGGAAAAAAACATTGTTATCTTACTATACTTTGTAATTCCAAAGTAATTAACTTCTACAAGCTCATCTGAATATATAGACTAGACTATATCTTGTTCCATACTTTTCCTTTGTATTCCCTATGCAGAAAAGTGTGTGTGTGTGTGTGTGTGTGTGTGTGTGTGTGTGTGTGTGTGTGTGTTTCAAGCTACTTTGGAAGCAACATGTACATGTGAGTATTGAGTGATAAGATCTGATTGTCACTTCTCATGCTATTCTGAGTCAGTATGTCAAAATATAAAAAAAAAAGTAAATGAAATCTCCCTTATGGACTCTTAAAAAGATTAACACAATTGTTCCTCATTCCTTGTTGGTACCATATTTACTGTGCTGTTAAACATATAGAGAGGATGATTTTTATCAGTGCTACTTCAGATTAGATTCTTGTATATTAGGATAAAAGAGACAAAACTCCTCAGAAAAAATCAGAACCAATCTTGGGTAAAAGATATCAAGAGTTAGTCATCCTTTTTTTAGTGCACCACTGACAAAACGTTTATTGCATGCATTCATTTATTGAATAAATTGGTATATTCATTATATTATATATAATAAATATTTTTAAATTACATACAAATGCTTAAGGAAAGACAATGTTTGCTAAAAATCCCATAACTCAAAATTTCCAGAAATTATAGTGTAAGAAAATCTCCATATGATTTTTTATTAAAGGCTAGGAATTACGATGGAAATACTTTGTTTCACAGTATTAATTGTTTTGTTCACTATGACATCTTTTCCAAATAAGTTAACTCTCCTGAAATACCTGGTTCTTTTGTATTGTTCAATGAATTCATTCTGTTTTGCTTTTATATTAAATGCTAAATTCAGTTACCAAAAATGCTAAGTATTTTCATTTATTTTATGATTCCTGGAGAAAGTTAGTGTCCCTAAGCAGAACTAATTCTGTCTCTAACTTGGCTACTTTAATACTTTATGTACTTATATTTCCATCACGAAATTTTAGGGAAGAATTTCAACTCAACCATGCAGGGCATTTTATATTCTGATGCATTTGGCTTTTTATTAAAATATAGAGTTTAAGTCATGCATTGTTTTATTGTAGCAATAAAACATCAATCTTTGACCAGATGACTGCACATATCACCAACTGAAAATCCCAAATTATTCAAAAGAAACAAGCTTGTAAAGCCATGACAATAAAATTCTTTAAAACAAAATGAAATGTAAATCAAGAATATGGGGAGGGAAGTCATATATAAACAATTTATAAAAAATGATTTAATTTTTATGTATATATGTAATTGATATATTGTGCACCCCAATAAACTTATTAGGGAGTCAGATAACAGAACAGCCACTATATTAAACATAGGTTTATGCATTTAGGCAGTGGTAGCACACACCTTTAATCCTAGCATTCAGGAGGCAGAGATCCGTCTGGATCTTTGTGAGTTCAAAGCCACACTGGAAACAGCCAGGTATGGTGACACACACCTTTAATCCCAAGAAGTGGTGGCAGGAAGCAGAAAGGTATATAAGGTGTGAGGACCAGGAACTAGTCCTTGCTAAGCTTTTAGGCTTTTAGCAGCAGTTCAGCTGAGATTCATTAGGATGAGGACTCAGAGGCTTCCAGTTTGATGAAGCAGGATCAGCTGAGGAATTGAAGAGGTGAGGTTGGCTGTGGCTTGTTCTGCTTCTCTGATCTTTCAGCATTCACCCCAATACCTGTCTCTGGGGTTTTTTTTATTAATAAGACATATATATATATATATATATATATATATACATACATATATATGTATTTATATATATACACACACACACATATATATATGTACAAGAAAGTTCTTCAGATACTTAGTTGCCTAACTTCCGAATAACAGATTTGCAACTGTTGCTCTAGATTCTTGGATTAAGTCTTCTAGTGTTTTAACTTAAGTGATTTCTCCAAAAACCAAAATTACTGCAATAGAATATAAGAGATTAATGCATTCACAGGTTACTTTACTTCCTACATTCTATAATTTAATGAAATTTATGAAAGTACCAGTTTTGTGTTTGTGTTTATCTGTCACCACTATTCAGCCTCCCCTACCACTTGGCACTCCTCACGTCTCCAATGGATTGGACTGGTTTTTGAAATCCCACAAATTGAATGGCTTTTTGAACAAGAGGCATAGTTATCTCAGAGATTAGGTGGCTCTTAAGTCGAAGAACAAGCTGCTGGCTGTTTGGGTGCTTCTTGGTTCATAGACAGCAATTTCTGACTTCACAGGGTGGATAGGGCAAACCAGCTCTCTTGATTCTTTTTCTACACTCATTAATTCATGGCTATGGGCTCCACACATAGTCTTATTTCTTCATAAATGGAATTTATGTGTCTCATAATTGGAATTAGAATTTATCATATAAACGCATACAGAGACATTAGTTCCATTGGTAGAGCCATATGAAACATAAAAAAAAACTGTTATGATTTGGGGCCAATACTTTTATGAACCTTAAATTTTATATGATTTAAATTTGTCAATGAATGTTAACTTAAAAATGTTTAAGCTCGACCCTCCCATTTGCCTATGTTTTCATTCCCCACTCCTCACCCTCTGCCACCCCCTACACCTAGTCCACTCATGTAGATCTCATCTACTTCTCCTTCACAGGGTCATCCATGTGTCCCTCCTAGGGTCTTTCCCTGTCAGCTAGCCTCTCTGGAGCTGTGGGTTGCAATCTGGCCATCCTTTCCCTCACATCTAGTATCCACTTATGAGTGTGTACATACTGTTTTCCTTCTGAGTCTGGGTTACCTCACTCAGGATGATATTTTCTAGTTCCATCCATTTGACTGCAAATTTCTTGATATCATTGTTTTTCACTGGTGAGTAGTATTCCATTGTGTATATGTGCCACAGGGAGGGAGATACCATGATAGATGAGGACATCATGGGAAAAGGAAGAGGCAGGGTGCTGGGGAGGCTCTCAGGAATCCACAAGGATGACATCACCTTGGACTGCTGACAGTGGTCCAGAGGGTGCCTGGACTGGTCTACTCTCATGACTGGTCTAGCGAATACCCTAACTATCATCATAGAGCCTTTGTCCAGTGACTGATGGAGGCAGATGCAGAGATCCATGGCCAGGTGCCAGGCTGAGCTCCAGGAATCAAATCTGATGAGAGAGAGGAAGGATTCTGCAGGTGGGAGTCGAGGTCATGACAGGAAGAAGTGCTTGTATTAACCAATCCCTTGAGTGAAGAGTTTGTTCATGTTGCCCCAGAGCATCCAGTTTGTCTCATGAAGAAGTGCATGGTTATGTTGCTCAGCTTTTCTCCTTCCTTGCCCTCTGATTAATCATCCTCAATGTATTAACCCTGATTGTCAAATTGAGGGTGGGATAAAGAAGTATTCTATAGGGTCAAAGCTCAAGGTTACTGTATGTCCATCTGTTCTACATAATTGCTTTTACACTCTCTGGTTCTTACCATTGGTTGCTTGCGATCTTTGGGTCCCACAAAAGGCTGCTGAGCACAGTTGTTATGCAGTCTTTCACTCATATTCTCCAAGATACAAGAAATGACAAGCCAATAGCCACCTTCACCTTTCTGGTTTTCTTTTCCACCATTTGTTTTCCTGTCGAACCATTGGAGGACACCGTTCATACGTCTTCTTGCCCTTTTGATTACTTCATCATGGAGTCACTTTTTGGATTAATGACTGAGTTTCATCTGCGAGCACTGTCATCTATCTCATTGCCCGTGAAATTCATCCCCTAGTTATCTTTGTTTTTTTTTTTTTGTTTTTTTTTTTTTTTTTTTTTTTTTTTTTGGTTTTTCGAGACAGGGTTTCTCTGTGTAGCTTTGCGCCTTTCCTGGGACTCACTTGGTAGTCCAGGCTGGCCTCGAACTCACAGAGATCCGCCTGGCTCTGCCTCCCGAGTGCTGGGATTAAAGGCGTGCGCCACCACCGCCCGGCCCTTTGTTTTTTTGTTTTTTGTTTTTTTTTTTTTTTAATTTTTATTTTGCAATACAATTCAATTCTACATATCAGCCACAGATTCCCTTGTTCTCCCCCCTCCCGCCCCCCTCACCTTCCCCCCAGCCCGCCCCCCATTCCAATCTCCTCCAGGGCAAAGCCTTCCCCACAGACTGAGATCAACCTGGTGGACTCAGTCCAGGTAGGTCCAGTCCCCTCCTCCCATGCCGAGCCAAGGGACCCTGCATAGGCCCCAGGTTTCAAACAGCCAACTCATGCAATGAGCACAGGACCCGGTCTCACTGCCTGGATGCCTCCCAAACAGATCAGGCCAATCAACTGTCTCACCCACTCAGAGGGCCTGATCCAGTTGGTGACCCCTCAGCCATTGGGACTGCTACTCACATCACCAGGCAGGCTACCTGGAAAACAGGACCCCAAGAAAGACACAGGGATCGCCCAACGACAGAGAAATGGAATGAGATCTACATGAACAGCCTGGACATGAGTGGGGGTAGTGAAGGGCGAGGGTCGAGGGAAAGAGAGCTTGGGTGAGTGGAAGATCCCAGCTGGATCAACAACAGAGAGGGAGAACAAGGAATAGGAGACCATGGTAAATGAAGACCACATGAGAATAGGAAGAAACAAAGTGCTAGAGAGGCCCTAGTTATCTTTGGCTCTGTTGGTACCTTTCCAAGTATGTTCGTGCTGCACGACTTTTCCTAAGAAAATGTGAACAAATGGCTGTTCAACCAGACAGAACTCAGATGATGTACTAAAAAGATTATATTTTTACCAAAGTCTTTCCTGTTGCACCAAATACATTTATCAGGGTCACTTGTATGGCCATGGATGAAAAGTTCTACATATAGGAAAATGGATTATTTGAAGACAGTTGGATCATTGAAATGTATACCACAGGGTGGGGATGGCTTCATAAGAGAATCATTCTAGCTTCCTTCCCAAATTCAAGCAGCCAACCACCAAAATTTCTTGTCCCTGGTGTTCTAATTGTATACTATTTATAAAGGGTATTTAGAATCTTGTAGGGTTTTGAGCATCCTGAGTCTTATTGTGTTTCTAGAGTGTCTTAAGATATATTACTTTCCTGGGTCTTAGAAGCCTTCTTTTTAGCCACAGAACAAAATGTTCCAATTTGAAGGAAATAACTACTAAACTGTCAATTCATTTACTCAACTGTATTTCATATTAGTTGCATATCATGTAATCATTAACACCTTGGGATCAATGTGTAGATTATTTTTGAATATAATTATCATTTATAAATAGACTCAGAAGCTGCTTAGAAGAAGAATTAAATCTGACCTAATGTACCATTTTAATCAGTGAAATTAGCTGAAAAAATCGCATGCATTTGCCAATTTTAGTCATGACTTATTGCAGCGTAAGTTTATAATGCTTAATAAAATGATTATCTACTCAGAATAGTAGAGAATTCTTATTTAGAATATTAGAATTTGATTTGAAGTACTGCCTAATAAATGGCTCTATGAAGGGTTATTTCTATTGATAACAGCTTTCAGATTTCTAAATGATTCAAATTCTATTACATTTGTTCATTTGCCAATCAAGATTTTAATAATTCTTTCTCTACTTATTCTATTCTGTTGAGCATACTATATAATTTAATCAATGTTAGTACTATTTGGATTACTACTACAAATTTTTCACAAGGCTGACAAGTTGTAGTAAGAAAATAGGATGAAGAACTATTTTAATAGGTATACGAAAAAGTATGTACATTTTTGCATTAATGAAAATATTTTTTACCTGAAAGTTTGTTTATTTTTAGCTATGAATTTATCTACATTATAATTTGGAAAAGTAAAGAGAGCGAAAATTTATTTTTCTGGCTTTAAGGATCAAGTTGAGGGTCTTGTGAAGTATAGGTCATTGTACTACCACTGAGAAATACCCACAAACTCAGACTCATTTCTTACTATAATGACTTAATAGCCTAATTTTCATAATTTTTCCAATTCTGCCCTCATGGCTGGCATCTCTCCTCTCTCCTTTCTTTTCTCTTTTCTTCTCTCTGTATATCTATTTGGATTTCCCACCTGCCTCTAAGCTGCCTTGCCATAGGCCAATACAGCTTTATTTATCAACTAATCAGAGCAACACATATTCACAGCATCCAGAAGGACATCCCACAGCATTTTACTTATTTAATTTTTGTAATATTATTTCAGATTTAATCTGTTAGTAAATTTTAAATGTATAATATGTTACTAGTGGATCATCATCATCAAACAATACATCATCTTTCCAGAATTTACTTCCAGTGACCTCAAGGTAAACATTTACAGTAGCATCTTCCAATTTTCCTCATTAATCACCTTTTTGTAATGACTGTTGTGCTCTCTGATCTTGTCTTTGATTTTTAACACAACTTTAAGTAGTACTGTATCTCACACATGAATTATTCCATTGACTAGCCATTGACTTGGAAACAACCCACCAAGTGAGTCAGGATTTCAACACCTTGTATGTTAGCTCTGAGTGCTTTTAGCCTCTTTTGAGTGTATTGAATATCATGGATATATTCTCATAATCATATTCCCACACAAATTAAAAAAGGTATAAAGTTTCCCAATATTATGAGATAAATTTTTTAAATATTAGCAGGTGTTTTAGAAATAGATGTTGAGCCGGGCAGTGATGGCACACATCTTTAATCCCAGCACTTGGGAGGCAGAGTCAGGCAGATCTCTGTGAGTTCAAAGCCAGCCTGGTCTACAGAGCGAGATCCAGGACAGGCACCAAAGCAACTCAGAGAAATCCTGTGTCCAAAAACAAAAAACAAAAAAACAAAAAAAAAAAAAAAACCAAAAAGAAATAGATGTTGTTCTTCATGAAGACCCTATTATCAGGAACTAGTGGAAGTGATGATAATTGCTTTCTCATGCTAAGGCAGATGTAAGTAATGATTTGAGATCCCCGAATAAAGTGCAGTGAAATATTAAAATGTCTACTTAAAGATTGACAAATATGGCTAGCAAGGAGGATCAGCAGATAAAGGCACTTACTGCAAATCTTGAACACCTGGGTTCCAGTGTTCACATAGCTGAAAGAGAGAACTGAGCCCTGCAAGTTGTCTGACTTCTGCATATGCACTGTTATATGTGCTCTCTCCCTGCCATATAACAAATAAGTACATACATGCAATTTTAAGTCGATAAAATCATAGCTATACTGCTATCTTTTATTGCTTATTCTACAAATAGATGCAAATGCTCTGTTGTGTATATAATTTATAGGAAACACTTTTTCCCATGTAACTTACATATATAATGTCAATATATTATAATTCTATGAAATATCTCCTTGTTATGATGTTTAGGATGGAATTTCTCATATTGTCTACTAATATGTCATGTTTTCTATTAATATGACAACACTCAGCTTTTCTTCTTGGCCGTCCTTTTTATCCAGAGCACCAGAGTTGGAAGTATTTAGGAACTGACCTTAAATTCTTTTATGGAATGTCTTTTATCTTCCTTTACTATCTTGTAATCACTGTAACAAAAAAGGAAGTAATAATCTCTCTTTTTGACAATTCTAGAACAATGTTAAATGCTGTAGCTTACGTGGTCTTATATAAATTCTTCCTAGAGGAACACGTCTAGCTCAGATTTTTGACTGATAGTATCATTCTGTTTTTCTGTCTAGAAATCTTCCTAGAACTCCTTATCCAACAACCATGTTACTCACTGAAGTGATCACATTTTAAAAACTCCTAGAAGGGCACTTACCTCCTTGTTCCATGCTCCAAATTGAGAACAGATATAAAATGTTTTCTTTCAGCTGTGACCAATTCGTGCAGAGAAAAAAGTGCTATCCAGAGTCAGGTGTCATGTTGACACGTTGTTCTTTGTTCCATAACTTCAGAAATTTTTTATGAGGCAGTATTTTAGAGATCCAAACAGAAAATATCCAAGACGAAAGGTCTAAAAAAAAGTATTTTTTTTTAATTTTCAAAATTATCTGTACTGAAAAGAACAGATTGTGTAGTTTATTATCTTGGAAATACTATGATGATGACAGTTATATAATGTTGTTTACTCTCACCTTTAGCCTCATATATTTTGCTTGTTATGAAGTCAGTTATTAAAAACAGCATCCCAAGGAGAAATATAACTATTAAAAAATCACTTTCATTTTTTGACATATATTATTCTCAAAAAAGTTATCATTCTGGAGATGATAAGATCTTAGAACTTTGATCTTAATAGCATATATTTAATCTATGGTGTTAAATATCTGGAAGTCAAAAGGCAATGGGATTTTCAGGAAGAGAAAATGTAAATGTCTGTGTCACAGCATGCTAGATCACTCTGAAAGCTAAACTGAATCTAAGATTTAAGGGAAGCAATTATGTTTTCAGAACTTTGATTTTCAGTTGCTTAGTTTATAATAAAAGTTGAACTTTGGGAATGGAAGCAGATGGAAGCCTGTTTGATAGGCTCTTCTTCTTCTACCATTCCACAGTCATTTCTGCAGATTCTGATGGGCTTGCAGAGCTGTAAGAAGCAACATATATTATGATGTAAATGCCATCATTATGACATATGCTTAAACTTCTGCTGAGAAATAAATAAAATATCCTGAGATGCCTGCTGTTTATCCCAGCTGTTTATTTCTCACAGCCCATAAATGGAAAAGTCACACAGTTTAGCATTTATATGTTACCAAGACATTTGGAGATAATTAAAATTCTTTCAGAGTACTTTCTTTTTACTCTGAATTAGAACTTGTAATTTCCAGAAGAAAGGGCAAGACAGAGCATTAACCGAGGTTAAAGGAAATGTATTTGTTTTCTTAAATCTTAATCTTGCTAGACTTTTTTTCCCTTTTTTGTTCCAATTATTGAATGGTTTAATAAATAACCGAGGAGACAATCTGAAAGCAAGTACATGGTTCCTAATCCATATGTCAGTCTTCATTTCTAGTGAAGACATAACTACCATGGGAAAGTCTCTGGTGTATGAACTGGTTTGATTGCAAAGGTTCTGACTTGTGCTGACATTAATGCTCACAAACAAGGGAGAATGAAGGAAGATACAGTTCCCTTACCAAAACATGCTCCCGTAGCTTAAAAAAATAAAAATACTTGACATGTTCTGCATTTGTAAACTAATGAATGTATTTATAAATGCATGTTTAGAATTAAAAGTTTACCTCCTCAAAATTGTAATATACTCATATGGTTATGATATAAAAACTCTGTTTTGTTTAACAGTAGATTTAATTTCCATCTAACATTAGGAACAAGGTAACAATATGTTTAAGTTTATTGGTATGCCGTGTTTTGATGGGGCAACGGATTTTTTTCTATGTTTGCATAACAATTAATATTTAACAGCAGACCAGATAATGTGTATCACAATTGTGGTAATGCTATTTTTCAAATATCACATTTTACAATATGATTATTAATCTGATATTTTCCTGAGTGTTGGCATTACTTTCAGTGAAACAATATAAGAGACTTACTAAATTTTCATTCATAAGCAATTAATATAATAATCAAAGTAGAGTAAATTCTGATTAAAAAGAGATATAAAATATTTGTGTAACATTTACTATCAACTTAATCCAAAATTGAATCCCCATATTTTTATTAAGACATTTTTATTAAGAAATTAAAATGAGACATGTATATGTTTATATGTGTATACATGCATAATCCACAGCTATTCATTTTCATAAAAAAGGCAGGTAAGCAGATTCTGATATTTTTAATGAAAAAGGAAAATATTTTACCAGACATCTAGTTTGTAATATTTGTATTTATTTATGTGGTTACCATTTCTCCATAAAATGTAAAATTTGTTTTGGAAAAAAAGTTATTTAAGTTCAATAATACATGTACTTAATAGATTAATCCTTAAGATTACACAGTTTTATAGGATGTTTCAAGTTTTAAAAGAAAGGTAATGTGCTCTTAAACTGTGATTGGTTTGGTAACTTATTCTGTCCTTTTCCACTAAAGCAATCTGAAACTACTGTGGTGAAATACGTTGTATGAGCACACATTTCACAGGTGGCCAACATTCAGTTTGTCATTTTCATTTTTATGATATTCAAAATGTGTTGCATTTACATTCATTGTATTAACAGCTAAAGAGTCATTTATTATCTAAATTTTCAAAGGTCAATATTTGCGAACACTAGCATTAGCAAGACTGAATTTTTGAAATAACTTTATCCCAAGGAGACTGGGAATACTAAATTTGTATCCTCTCTCAACAGAAGATTGAGACTGAATCACTTATTATCATAAATACACTTTAAATAACTCTAGAATTTATAGTGTAATCATGAATGTATTCATTATTTCCATGTTAAGAAAAGCAGTAAAATTTTCCACAAATTTTGTCACTGCATTTAAAGTGTATTCTGATCTTTGGTGAAATAACATTGGTTAAATTTAAGTATTTCTCTTTAATTTAAGAAATCAAAATCTTCAACTTACCCTGGGATTGATTGTTTTATTTTTCTGCTTAATTATAATTATATTACTCATACATTTATAAAATTAATTTTGCATAGCTTTTTCACAGTCTTAGAAAATATACATTCCCAAGTTAGAATTCATTAAACAAAGAAGTCCAAATATAAATTGTTGCAGACTTTTCAAGCTATCTCAGGCACAAATGACTAATTTTGTCAGCATCCTAAGTAAACACACCTCAGTAAGTAGTTTATGTTTATAATCTGATAATTCCATTAAGGTGATTAAACCAAGAATATTCCTTTCTGTGTACTACTTATAGAACCTGCTCTTCCCTCCAATTACAGCATTCATTTTGTTGTCCACATTTGCTTTCACCTAATCAATGGGAAGAATGTGTCCAACATGATCCAGCTTTAAACATAAATTTAAACATTATGATAAACACTAAAATGAAAATCAACATTCCACAGAATGAATTTCTCCATGTGCCTGGTTTTTAGTTCAGTATTCAGAGTTTTTGTTCATCTTAGGCTTACGAGAAATTTCCTGTATCCTTTTTTAAAAAAAAATATTCTAAGTCTGAAACAAGAATGCTTCTATTTCAGTTTGAACCCTGATAATTTCTCAGTGCTACCGCCTGTGTACTCTCATAGGTTCTTGCTTCAACTGTTCTTTTGTTATGATTCCGTTCTTCAAGTTGCGTTTTTCACTTGTCTCAAAGCAAGGCAACTATTGGAATCATTAACCAGAAGACTGGCATTCTCAGCTACAAAATCAAGGAAAAGAGAGCCTGAACTCTGCAATCAGGGAAAAACTCTTTAAGTGTAGGTGTTTAAAGGCAAAGATCCTCCTTTCCTGTAGCCAGCTTGTGTTTCATCGAGCATGAGATCATGTCACCACTATTGCCTTCAAGATTCTGCAGTAAACTTGTAAGAAAACCAGACTCTATTTTTGTGAATATTTGAGATATTTTATATAGTGCAGAACTTTAAGTGTGTAATAAGTGAAAACAAATATATTAAAAATAACATAAAACTAGTTAAAAAGTAATGAGGTTTTTTTAGAAGTGATAAAGTTTTTTTGTTTTGTTTTGTTTTTTTAAGTTGGGAAACCATTAATTATGATGAAAATATCAGAGTTCCTGAAAAGGAGACATAGACTTGAGGTTAAGTTAGGAGCATGACAAGGAATCCAAGACCATCAATAACAACCTACAAGGTGCCTTTTGACTACAAACTATTTTGCATATTAAGAGCATGTACAAGGATCTTAAATCTTTCATCAAACTGTGATTCCAGCCGGCTTTCTAAATGCAGAATCTGAGCATTGAATTCATACTTTCTTGTGAAGATCTTTGGTTACAAAGAGCAGTGTGCTTTTTGGCTTTGGCTTTAATAGACATATCTGCATAAATGAACTTATCTGCTATGATGTAGATACAAAATGTCCCCAATAAGGTCATCTTCTGAATGCTTGGTCTCCATCTTTTTAATACTCTTTTGCAACATGTCATTTCTTCCCAGTACACAGGACCTTGGAACCTTGTTCTTAGATCCTCCTTTTGACATTCTACTTCCTGTTTACCTTGAAAAAGAACTCCAACATCCCATCCCTTTCCCACTGTAATTGGCTCAAAATTCTTGATACTTTTAGCAAAAACGCATTTTTTCTCTTTTAAGTTGTATTTTCAGAGAGTTTGGTCACTGTGACAAAAGAAAATGTTATTAACATAACACCTAATATACAAAGCTGATTCTATGGAGCATTATTTTTCTGTAACTACTATAACAAATTGTACAGACGTGAACACTTAAACCAAAATAAATGTGTTTTCCCATATTTGTGGATTAGAGAACTCTGAGTTTTGGCAAGACTGTGGTCCCTAAAGGCTCTAGAGAAAGTAAGTTTTCTGCTTCTTGGAGTTTTTTAGAGCTGTTGACAGTTCTCTAGATTGTTCTGCCTAACTCCATTACCTTTGTCTCTATGTGCGTTTTATCATTTCCATCTGCTTCTTGCTTGTGGAAATATATGTGATGACATTTACGATACTCCTTATTAAGCCAGGGTGAAGTCCTTCCCAGACCTTTGCTTAATTAAACTGAATGACATAAAAAGATGACTATTAACTCATACCATATAAAATAGTATTTACATATTATTGGATTGAAAAGCGGATTTATCCTTTTTGGAAACATCAGTCAGATCTGTATAGACAAGGAAAGGATGTCTGGGGTTTGAACTCATTTTGTGAAAAGACGGACAGTGAGGCAAAAGCACATTGCAAACAGGGTTTCAGAGCAGTTTTGAAATCAATCTAGGCACATTTGGCCACCAAGAGAAAAGTCAGGACACTAATTAGGGCAAGTCTTCCATCCTTGAGAATGGTTCATTTAGGTTCTTTCCTCTAAACTCTGGGTTCTTCTATGTTAATCAAATATTTAGTTTTCTTATTTCACAAAGTAAAAATTGTCTGCTTAAGCTAAGAAATTATGTCAATCCCCATTCTATCTTAAAGTGATCTCAGGACTGTTTGAATTTTAAAGTGTTTTTACGTCTCTTATTTATTAATGCAATACAACATAGTATAAGTTGCTAGGTCATCTGAACACTGCATGGACTTATTGGATGTAAATATTGTCAGCATTCACTATTGTACACAGAAGTCATAACTATATACTAGTGAGTCTGAGTCAGGGCTATCTTGAGTTTGTGGCTAACCTGAGCTACATAAGATACATTCTCCAAGGGGGAAAAAAAAAAACTGTTGAACTGCAATATGGTCGAACTTTAAAGTAGCTTCTGAAGTCGACCCAGAAGAGAAAGTTGTGGATAGACTGTGGAAATGTGTTGTCTTTGTGAACTTATGAAATCACAGCCAAGTTCCCGGTGATGAACTTGTCCTTGCTAATGTCAGCATGTCTACTAAGAAGAAGGATAAGTTGGCTGTCGAAGTTTGGAAAAGAAGAACAGTGTGAAACTTCCTGTGTCACCATACCAACTTATAATGACCTCCGGTGAGGAAGGACTGCTGCTTCAATACCACACTTTGCAGATCACGAAAATTATTTTTGCCTATTTATTCCAAAGAAGGAGACTTGTGGTAAGGTTTCACTTTGCTGTGTCAAAATGAACACAGCTAGACTTTCAGTTAAAATGGATAGAGCATATGCTATTCAAGAACTCCTGACAGGACAGGAAAGGCTAGATGCTTTGTGCAATTGATTGGTGTCTTAAAGGGGGAGAGAGAAGTGGGTAGAGCTCATTAGAGTCAGAAAAGGGAAAGACTACAAAGGGTGGTCAGTAGAAATGTGCGAACTATACCTGCTGGCTGACAGCCGTCAAACTGAGGATTCCATCCTCCCATCTGGGAGACAGAGAACCTCTCCTGGCTGATGATTACACTTTAAAAGAACGGCTTTCAAGTTCTTGGGAGATATACTTCTGAGTTGCAAGAAATTCATCTTCATGATTACAAACTTTTTTTAAGTAAATGTTCTGAAAAAAAAAATAGTAAGGGTCCATCACTGGCTTTTGTCTACAGCAAAGAGTAAAATCCCCTGACAGCATCAGCATTGAGCTTTCTCAGGCATGTTTTTTAATGAGGGAATGATGTTATCCTTAAAGCATGGAAACCTTAGGATTCTACAAGCCATATTAGCCTGTGTTAGGTCCAAGCACAGCATCTTCAGTTGGTTTCTTGCATGCAAAGGAACCTGCAGTGCTTAATCAAAATGTAAAGAACATAAACTTTTATAATAAATTTAGGAAAGTCAATTTAAGATATTACTCTATATAGATACATTACTAGTATTATCATTTCCTTTGAGTTACTTTAGCTTGAACTCATGGTCTTTGAAATGTTAAGAAGGGAAGAAATGTGTTCACATGTCCATTCACTTTCTTTCATTCTTTGTCTTGCTTTTTATTATCTATAATTATCTATCTATGTATGTATCTAGCAATCATCTATCTCTCATCAAACAAATATCTATCTATCTATCTATCTATCTATCTATCTATCTATCTATCTATCTATCTGTTTATCTTTCTGTCTGTGAGAGAAGGTATCATTCTGCAGCCAAGTCTGGTCTCAATCTGTGGGGATCCTCTGGGCATAGTCTTTCATCTACTGAAAGTACAGGGGTAAACTATCACACATAGCTAGATGGATATTCATTCAGTTTAGTCAAGCTTAGAGAAGTATTTTTAACATATGTAATCTAAATAAATTTCAGATGTTTTAATACTTCAAGGACATTGCTTTTAAAGATATTTTACTCATGGCTAAATTAAGAGAAACTAAGTTAATGTTAATATTCACATAACATGAAGACTCAGTTTTAGAAGAAATCATTTCTTTTCAAGTTCATTTATTGATTCAGCTTAACCCTACTAAAACTCATTTTGTTAATATTAATAATTAATTGACTTAGAAGACAGAGCAACATAGAGAATTCAGATACAAATGAGCTCTAGAATAGGCTAAATTATGACAGAGTACACTAAATATTTAATTACTCACATCCTCTACATTTATGTCACTGTGTTTCTATATACATTCTTAGACACTGAGATGTGAAATATGAAAATGTGTTCTTCATTGAAGTTTTACGTTCTTATTTTTATGTAATGAAAAATAAACCATTCCATAACTTCTTCCAATCAGTCTAAATATTTGACAAAAATATGTCATTAAAACAAATTCTAATTTAGACAGTGATGTATACCTGTCATCCCATCACTTGGGAAATACAGACAGAATTATTTCAGATAAAGACAGAATTCAAGTACAGCTTTATTACTCAGTAATTGAGGCTACCCTGAGATACAGGATACCTTTTGCTACAAAGAAAATGGTCTTGATTTTGCCTTTTTTCCCCATATTTACATTGAACTTTGAGCCATCAATCATATGTAACGACAAGATTGTGCTATTGTGTTATAGTATAGTCATTAAAATATTTACCTTTTCTGAAATTTTATTTGTCAAATAGGAGGTTTTTATATATAATCATTATGCATGGTAAAAGTTTAAATGAAAGTCCATAGAGTTCATTTAAAATGTTAACCTAGCTATAGCACATTTGACATTATTGCCCACAGGAATAGGGAAAAATAAATGGACTCACAGTAAGTTTTGGCTGTTCTAGATACTAAATGTGTCTGTACACCTACTCTTTTAAACCAAATGCATCTGAACAGAGTTCTCAGAGGAAGAATTGAACAAATATCTAATAAAAATGTTCAATATAAACAGAATTAAAGACAATAAGCATCATCTTTCCCATTTTTACATAATAAACAATGATTCCATCACGACAGATTGTTAAAAGGAGTTATTATTTCTACTCATTTTTTTTTAATAAGAAAGCCTGAGTTGGTAAGGAAATGAACTTCAAAACACAGTGACAATGGAAAGGAAGTATACCTCATTTAATACATTTACAAAAATTGACAGCCATCTAGTTTTGTTTAAAAATACTAATAATCATAAACATTAGATTTCCACCTATGTTACAGACATAAGTACAAATTTAATTTTTTAATGTCTATTTTGTGTGCATGTTTGAGAAGTGGTAAGGAGCTTGTCTCTTCCCTTGAGGTGCCTGAGGAAGCCACAAGACGTCATTAGACGCCCAGGAGCAGCTGGCTGTGAGCTGCTTGGAGTGGGTGCTGGAAACAGAACAAAGGTATTCTGGGAGAGAAGCAAGCATTCTTAACCAAGGACACATCTCTCCAGAGTCCACATCTTGTGATACAGCATTGGAAAACTTACTAAACACAAAATAATCTATATAGAGAACATTTATTTGCTTCCTTAACCATAACAGATGAGGAATGGGTGATCTTTATAAAATTAAAAGCACCAATTTCCTGTTACTAGGGTGTAGTAGTTAAAATATAATGTCAATTCAATAATGTGTATTGGAAAATCATTTCTCATACAATCATGGATATCTAATACAAGACACACAGCAAACAACTACAAAGGAAGGGATGAGATATGTGAGGCCAGAGCAGAGCAGAAAGAGCAGGAGCAAAAGCATCGAACACGGGAAAGTCAATTGCATCAAGTCTGTGTCCGAAAAGAAACTGCTCAGCGAAGAAAATTGCTTTCAGTATTGTCCTATTGAGGAGTACTGATTCAGACATTAAAATTTCCATGTATCTGTAGACTTTTATAGATGCGTCTAGTCTGTTTCATGTGTTTAATTTGTATTATTGATTTCAACTAGAAGTGGCCATTATCCTGTCATTCTTAGAATATGTGGCTGGATAAGAGGGCTTCTTGCTCTGTTATTAATGACAAAACCAGAAGTCTTTAAAGTGCTTTTATTTTTTTTTTCAAATTATAGTTTTATCTTTGTTTATTTATTTGTGTTTGAGGTGGGGAACATATACTAGTGAAGGTGTGAAAGCCACAACGCAATCTAGTAGAATCAGTTTTTTCTTTCCACTTTCTGGTATCAAGGGATCAACATCTAGGAGGTCAGGGTTGGTGGCGAGTGTCTGTACCTCTGAAGCATCTAGTTGGTCCATGAAATGTTTCTTTTTCTTTTTATTGGTGAAAAATTGATGATGCTTCATGTAAGGATGAAAGTGAAAATTTTAGAATGAATTGGCAGGTGAAAATGGATATCCTGCCGGGCAGTGGTGGCGCACGCCTTTAATCCCAGCACTCGGGAGGCAGAGCCAGGTGGATCTCTGTGAGTTCGAGGCCGGCCTGGACTAACAAGTGAGTTCCAGGAAAGGCGCAAAGCTACACGGAGAAACCCTGTCTCGAAAAACCAAAAAAAAAAAAAAAAAAAAAGAAAAGAAAATGGATATCCTAAAACTTGGAGATGTACTTATTATGGTTCTAAAATGTGTTCTTGATTTTTTTGTCAGTTTTGCCATTAAATGTCTATATATGCAGTGTTACATGTACATAAAATAATTCTTAGTTAATTATCTTAATATGTTCTGTTTTATCATTTTTAAAAATATTATGAATACTTCATAAGTTCATGTTACAAACTATTCAGTAAGAAACCAACACAATTAGCAACAGGACTGTTGGATTTATTTAATTTTATTGTAGTGATCATAAGTAAGATAAATATTTTTTAGATAGATCAGTAAAGTATACTAAACAAAGTAAAACATACCATATATATGACCTCACATCAAATATATCTATTACTCTAAATGCTATTTCTTGTAGACATCAAGGTGAAGCAATCTAGAAGAAAGTTTAAAATAAATGACTGTAGCAAACTTGTATTAGAGATACTGATTATAGAGTATCATAAAAATAAATGGTTAAAAGCAATGATTATTTAGAGTAAGAACAGATGAAGGCTAAAATCATAAGTGAGGTGAGAATAATAGATAAGAATATGTAAGAAGAAAATACTAGAATAACGGAAAAGAAAACCAAGGGAGTAAGAGAGATTAGTAATCGAATTAAAATAGTTAGAAACTAATACTGTAAAAATTCTTAGCACTAATGTTTCCAAAAGTCACTCTTTCATATGTATTAATTAGTGACAGACATGCGGTCAACTTTAAATAATCTTTTTTAGAATATTATAAGTTTATTTCTAAATAAAAAGTCTACAACTGAATGTATACATAAAATACTTCCTACAATAATTATATTCAGAAAAGTTAAGACATATTACTCTTTGTCCTCAGATATCTTCAATATTCATCTGAAGAGGGAAGGACAGCACTCAGTTATTTGTGGACTAAACGCTGGCTGGAATATCATTGTAGATATTGAAGATGGAAAAAGGGAGATACTGTGAAAACACCATTCACATTCTAATTATGTATGACGAATAATTCTGGAGGAGTAATGTACACTATGGTGACCGTAGATAAATACACTTTAAAGAATATTGAAAGAGATGCTAATAAAATTATTCTTAAGCATTCATACAAAGACAAAATAGATATACTAAGCTCTGTCTATGCTCTTGTTTGTGATTAACAGTGTTGTATTTATCAAAATATTAAGTTGTACTTCTGTCTTAAAGTTTCTATTACTGCCAAAAAGCACCAAAGCACCTTTCGAAGGAAAAAGTTTATTTCAGTTTACAGTGTGTAGCTCATCATTCAGAGAAGTTAGTGAAGGTACCAGGCATAGGAACTGGTGCAGAGATCATGAGGTAGTGCTGCTTACTAGCTTGATCTTCATGGCTTGCTCAGCCTGCCTTCTAATAACACCTAGAAACAGCATCTAATGGTAGAAATGTCCACTTTGAGTGATCAGGACACTTCCACAACAATCAAGAAAATTCATAGCAGAGCAGGTGTGTCAACTGGCCAAAATCATGGGGGAATTTTCTCAAATGAAGTTCCCTCTTTCCAAATGACTTTAAATTGTTTCAAATTGACTTAACACTCACCAGTATAACCTCTGAAAAATGTGCCATTCCTGTGTGAATGAAGTTTCAATAGAGTGGTAGAAAAAGAAGAGAGACATTGTCTAATAAAATGAATTTCATTGTAATTGGAATAGATAGCAGAATCATGGTCATAAGAGAAGGCAAGTATTCTTCAATACTTATATAGTCCACTAGAGCTACTAATGAATCTTGAATCTTGCTTAGATAGCACTTTCTCTGGAAAGCAGTCACTGACCTTTTGGCTGTCCTTTTCTTAACTAGATCACCCTGATATATTATCTCTACTTAACCCCTCAAAGATTTTTTTATAGTTCCCATAATGTTTTTCCTTATTAATTACACTGTAGACTGTGATCATGCCCATTAGAGTTAGCATGGTATTTTCAGTTGCCTAAGATATCATTTAGAACAGAGAACCAGAAAGCCATACAAGTTTATGAGAAAAAAAATGAGTTTGAAATAAGAACATAGAATTATATTTCTGAAAATATATAATAAAGTCTCAGAGTTTTATGCTGAGGTATGAATGTGTGGGAGAATTGTGGTAGTAATGAAAAGTCTAATTAAATTATTCATCTTATACCTAAAGTAATTATGGAAGGAAGAAAAATTTGCAGGGAGCTGCTCAATGCTGTAAATTTCAACAAGCTCAAAAATAAGTGTGAGCACAGTTCAATCAAAACTTGTGTAATTAAGTGTAAAATGAAATATTAGCAGCAAGTCTGGAACTGCTAGATTCACTGATTGGACTTGGAGGGCTCAGCTGAAGTTTACAAAAGGTAGCAGGAAAGATACAGTGGAAGTAAAGAATCATGGCCCAGAGTGTTATATACATTGAACAAGGTCCAATGACTCTGCCTAGACTCACATGAAAATTATATCTGTACATTTAGTTATCTTTATTTTTATGTGAGTTGTCTGGAAAAACATGTACTGTCTGTATTAACCCAGGCATTATAAAATTACCACCTACAAAGTTGGAGAGAACACAGTTCTCTACCATTCCAATACCATCTTTCCGTCTCACACCAATTTAAGTCCAGGGAGGATGAATGGAGAGAAACCTGACTACATGATATTACAAGAAGGCCTATGTGGAAAAATATATAGAATTAATGTCACCAGGGGAGATCTTGATGAATCATATTCTGTCAGTGATCAAAGAAAGAACCCCACCAGTGTCCAGGGAGTTGGGAGGCGGTGTTTTTGGTTTTGCCCCTGTTACAATAGACATACTGTGTTCCCAAGTTGGAGTACTGCCTAGTTACCTCATTGTCCATTTGTTCCCAGCTATTCAACTGCTCACATTATGACTCAGCTTCTAGTTTTGATGATTCTGTGTGAACCAAAGCCCTTTCCTTTCCCACACTGCACTAGACTTACTGTACTGAGTATCCAACAGCTATTCTTTTGTGTTAAGACATGATCTTACATAAAAACATTCCTGCCTAGGAGCAAAATATCATTTCCCAAAGCAAAGGGAAAACAACAGTCCGATTGGGGGACAAGTTAAAGTTCATGTAACAATAATACAATATCAACAGTCATGGTTAGCTGACAGCTTTAGGACAATTAGTAGAGATCTCTGGCGTTCCAATAATATTGTCTCAGTGTCTCCAATTTTGTTTTTTATTAAGGTTTTGACAAATGTTTACTAGGGATATAGAAAAAAATTTTCACCACCCAAGACATATGTGACATTTAGATATAATACTGTTAACGCTGAAGTTTTCATAATTAGTTTTCATGTTCATTCTTAGTATATCATTGAGTCAATGAAATATCTTGTATTTGTCCTCCAATCTTTTGTATGAATTCTATATTTATTTTTATGTTATAATGTCACACATGATTTTAATGTATTTAGCTTTTTTCTATAATATATGTTATGTAATATTTAAAACATATCACATAATTCATACACACTAAATCCAAATGTTTTTGTTATCCATAAATATCAGACTTATTTAGTGAAAGTTTTATCATCATGGGAGGTTTATCTATTAAAGAGTTTGACTTATGCATTGTAGCCATAGAAATGATTTGGGAGACAGCAGGAGTAGCCAAAATAGATTAAATTAATGTGTTAGGTTTAGTGTTCACACAGCATGCTTTGCTTTAATTGATTACTCTATGACCAAACTTAAATTAGTAATACAAGTGCTGATAGAAGAAAATTAATTTTTAATAAAACACCCTTTACATCATGGTAGCAAGTTAATCTGAGTGAAAAGGCTATCATTTGAATTAAGCTTTTAAGTTACTTTGATAATAGGAATACATGCTAGGTTAAAGAGCTTATAAATGCAAAGAACAGGATCAGCTGAAATAATCTAACAAAAGTCTTTACAATTAGCAATAAATTATATTGTATTGTGTTCTCAAAGAAAATTCTATAGTAAAAAATTTAAAATGAATACTGCCATAGGCTTGAAATTGAAAAGGTTATATTTTGTGGGGTGCATAAAGTCAAATTGTACCAATAATCATCACAGAATGAATAAATACAACATAGTTAATCTGCAACTATTCCCAATGAGAATTAGTATTAACTAATTTTACATGGTGATATTTTTAACGCAAATTGTTCTGCATCATCATCATCACATCAATATCCTATCTTCTATAAAATAAATTTTTGGAACATCATATAAATAAATAAAAAAATTAAAATTAGTATTATCATGTCACAAATATCAATAAGAATACAAGTACAGCTGAATATATAACTAAGAAACACCACAGTAATTTTATATTAGCTTAGTTAACACAATAGATAAAATAAAAACGGCCGTTATTTTTACAGACCAGCTCATTTAGCTCTCAAGCAAAATTGCTTAAATATAATAGTTAGATTATAAAGTAAAACCCCTCTGCACATTATAGAGCCAAGTATGTCCATCTTTCAGGGGCTGTTATGCTGTGAGAGCTTCACTTATACCTCTCATTCTGGCTTTTACTGCAATAAACGGTAATGTTGGACAATCTATGACTGGGAAGGAAAACAATTGGGAGCTTTCCTTCTTTCAAGTCCACTTTAAACTTGAATGGGAATTATGAACAATACCACACAAAACTATAAGGCACGCGAGTGACATCAGATGATGCAATGCTGTCACACATAGCCATGCACTTAGAGCAGGTTATTCGTGCAAAGCCTCTATTACTGCCATTTTACGATTCTCAGGAATTCTGTACAGAAGACCCTGCAATTTCACCTTCTACTAAGGCTGTACATGTTGTATGACAAATTTCACTTAGGCAGAGGTAAGGACTGTGTCAAATCTGTGATATACACAATTTGAGTGTATGTTCTGATGAAGTGAGTGCCTGTCACACACACAGATGTGGGTATTTGTTGTGATTGTGTCAAAAAGATACTGATTAGTGTGGTGATATTTTATTTATGCTGAAATGTGGTGCTATCTTATTTGTGCTTTAATAAATAAAGCTTGCCTGGAGATCAGAGGAAAAAACAAGCCATTATAAGTAAACACAAAAGTCATGCAATGTTAGCACACACCTTTAATGTTATCACTTGGCAGACAGGGATCTGTCTGGATCTCTATGATTTCAAGGCTACACTGGAAACAGAGCCAGGTGTGGTGGCACATGCCTTAAATTCCAATGTTAGTTAACCATGGAGTGTAGCTAGAGTTTTCCTGCCTGGCCCACAGTCAGGACAAATTTCTCTCACCCGCCAGTCCCACAGCCACTCAGACCCAACCAAATAAACACAGAGACTTATATTGCTTACAAACTGTATGTCCGTGGCAGGCTTCTTGCTAACTGTTCTTATATCTTAAATTAATCCATTTCTATAAATCTATACCTTGCCATGTGGCTCATGGCTTACCGGGATCTTCACATGCGGCTTGTCATGGTGGCGGCTGGCAGTGTCTCCCTCCCCAGCTTCCTGTTCTCTCAATTCTCCTCTCTGTTAGTCCCGCCTATACTTTCTGCCTGGCCACTGGCCAATCAGTGATTTATTTATTGACCAATCAGCAACACATTTGACATACAGACCATCCCACAGCAATGGAGGTCTGGAGGTCTGTACAGACAGACAGGAAGTGACAGAGCTAAGAAGGAAGAGGAAGTGATGTAGCTGGACAGAGCAAGCAAATCAGATGGCAGAACAGCCAGGCATATATAGGCATGGAAATATCTCACATTTGGAAGCTACGGAGTTAGTGAGGTAAGGTTAGCTGTGGCTTTCCCTATTTTCCTGATCTCTCAGGTTTTCACCCCTATATCTGGCTCCATGTTTTTTTATTTAATAAGACTGTTTAGAAATTCATCTACAGACTAGTATTTATGTTGCTCATGGGCTTAAATGAGCCATTTGACTCAAGAATGTTTGGTGAGAACTATTCTCTTCTGTTGAAACCATCATTAAGTCTATGTCCTTCTGAGCTGGGTTTAGTGTGGCTCAGACACAGGTAAGCTACTACACAATAGCAAATAAAGGCATCTTTATTTTATGAAAGCATGGAAATAAACCAAAATCAGAATTCTTTAATTCAAGCTTTAATTAATGGAGTAAGTCAATAGAAAAATCTAAAATGACACAGGCATTGAAAGGAAAAATTAACAAACCTGAGCTAATAGGCTTATCTTAAAATTTTAAGCTACACCAAATACACATATAAATAAACTCCATGTGACCAGAAACATTCAAAATTGATATTCCCAAATTACTAAATAAAGTTCAACCTGTTACAAATTCTGTACATATCATAGTTTATGGCCTCAGCACAATAACTTTATAACTTAATAAGTATAATATCACAAAATTACCAGTAGAAAAAGTGATAACATAAAACTCATCTGAATAACTCTAATTGCTCTGAGAGGAAATTAAAACTGCAATGTCTCTTTAGAATTGAAGGACCAGGAGAAAACTGTATATCAAATTTATTAAATACTTGGTAATGTACATTAAAATCTATTAAGGTTTTTATTAAAAGAGTTTGCACTGTATATTATATAATCATTAAATTTCAGTTCATTTACTGGAAAAAAATCAGGTAATTTTTTTTGGTGCAGAAAGAAACATAGCCCTTAAAGTGTATTTTTCAGCCTGTCAGTATTGTCATTCTACTTTCATAGAAACTGAAATTACAAGATAATAGGATACATGTGTATATTTATATTTGCATATTTATCTCTAAGAAATTTTATTAAGAAGAATCAACTTCCTTGGTTATGGAAGCTGAAAAAAGTACTTTTCTGCCATAAGCATGTTGGAGAAGTAGAAAAGTTTGCAAAATGATGTCTAGTCCTAGATCCAAGGTTTGAGAAGTGGTGAGTTCAGGCTATAAGACAGAAAACCTGTGATTGAGTTAGATAATTAATTTCATTTTATTGCTGATTTTTAAATTTTATTTTTATTAGATTTGTATAATGTATTATATCTTATATTCATTATCTCTGTTACACTCCCGTCTCTCCCTCACCCCACCTTTTTTGCTCTCTTAATGGACTAAATTTTATCTAAATTCAGGAAGGCAATCTTTTTTATACATTCTAGCCACTGGAATGCAAATTTCTTCCATACAGACCTTCCTACTGAATCCAATTAATATAAAACATTAACTATCGCAATTCTGCCTTGTCAAGATGGCTCCTCATAATCACAACATAAAGAAAATATGAAATCAAAATTCCACCTAACATGGTAAAATTATTTAGCATACAATTAAAATATACCTACTCTAAAAAGGCATATAAAAATCCTTGAGCAACAATTGTTATTTTATTTAACATCATAACTTAAATATATCATATATTATTCATACAAGTAATTTCTCCATGTATTCATATGCACAAATATACAACTCCCAAAATAAGGAGAAAAGAGCATATATCATGTCTCTGACTGTTGGTCATTTATAACACAGTCCTTACCCCAAGAATGAAGAAAGGAGAGAATTGACTTTTTAAAGTTGTACTCTGCTTGCTCTATATACACATGTTATGCTATATACACATCCATATACACACTATACACACACTAACAGAGAATGTCAATCAATAGAATAATAATAATAATAATAATAATAATAATAATAATAATACAGTAAGGAAAATATGACAAAAGTTGTCCTCATTCTGTACTTTGTAACATGATGGTAGGAAGGTATTAATATATGTTTTCATTGCCTAGTCATTTATACTTATCCTTCAACAAGGACTGTAGGAATTCCTGCTTTTTCACTTACTCAGGTGGCTTTAATCTTCATTCCTAAAGCGTATAAACAATTAATAATCCTGTGTGGGTTGGACGGTTGTCATAACGATGTTCACAAACCTTCTCAGCCTTTTATTCAGCACAGACTATTGACCCCAATGGGAGGTCCAACTTTTCCTCAGAAGTAAGGATCAGTCACCTTACCAGTAAAGTACTTCCCTGCTTTTCTATTGAGAGACAAATTTGAGAAGAAGGAATACAAAGTTGGCTCTGAAGCAATCCCAACCGACATTACAATAGCATTATAATTGTATCTTCTGATTGGACTATTCCTCTTATTTGTGCTACACCATCTGTGCACACAAAATGAAAATGTAAACATGATAGTAGAAGTTCCAACCAAGGGATCATAGGTGACTGATAACAGCCTATCTAACCTATTATTTGCAGATTGCTATCAGAAAAACATCAACATTTGTTGGTCTTTAATTCATCTTACACAGCCATCTAGAAATTCTTGTCTTAATCCTTCAGTACGTTGCAACTTCCCTGGCACTGTAGATGTCTTATAAGGGCACACCACCATTTATGTTGTTTAACTTTTCTATTTTTTGCTGGTGTATACTAATTATACATGATGTTTCATTACAACTTTTTCCTAGATGTACAAATATTTACATCATAGTCACTCCCTATTGTTCACCTCTCCCCTCTATCAATTTTTTCTTCTTTCCATTAGTCTTGCTTCTACATTCATGTTTTCTTTGTATGTTCTGATTTGGTTGTTTTGTTTTGCCTTGTGTCTGTGGCCTAATGGGTGAATTAGGCTTACTCACATCTGAATGAGTGAGAGATTGACAAAAGCCTGGAGTATCCTACATGTGACTCCAACACTGGAGAATATGACTACCCTTCCCTTAACAACTATGAACTCTCTATAAATCTTCAAAGATAGGTATGGCCTAAGGAGCACTTCTCCATGACAGGATGTTGATGGGCCTAATCTTACGTAGACAATAGCTGCTATGAGTTAGTTTAGGATTGCAAAAGGTATTACTTGACTGGAAGGCAGCAATAGCCAAGACCCTGTTCCATCCTTTGGGTTCCTACATACCTTCCATAGCCACGGGATGTTTTGTGAGCTGTGGAGGCAGTAACATTGATCTGTCATTTATCAACATATTCAGCAGACAGTTGTTCTCAGCACTTTGGACAGTAATGAGTTTCTGCATTTATTGTCACTAGAGAAAGAAGCTTGTCTCTGAACAAGGCACCAGCAATAATGTCTGAAACAAACAATCATTTAGAAGGCAATGGATAGATACATTGCATTCATTCAGCAAAACAATACCAATGGCTTCCCTACCAGAATGGGTGAGGAGCACTTTTGATTTCATTTAATCTTTTTAGTACATTATGCCACATGCATCAAAATTTAGAAAGAAGAGTTCAGTGATCTCTGTTCTATAACTGTATTACTTTCTTTGATCCTAAGCTACAGTCTGAAGAACTTCCATGGCTGAAGGTAAGGTATTATGTTTTATACTCATATTATTTCTTTTCTATTCTTTTTTGTTTTTGTTTTAATCATTTTAAAATCATTCTCCACTTTGTTTTTTATTATTATTTTCTCATATATAACATTCTCACTACAGTTTTCCCACCCTCCTCTCTTCCCAGTCGCCTTCCTGTTTCCTCCTCATCTCCCTTCTCCCCCAGATTCACTCCTCCTTCATTTCCCTGAAAGAAATCAACCAAACATGGCATACTGTATTGCAGTATGATTAGGCAAATCCTCTAATATTAAGACTGGGAAACGGCAACATAATAGGAGCAAAAGGTAGCCAAAAGCAGGCAAAAAGAGTCCTAGACAGCCCCTGTTCACACTGTTAGGTGTCCCACAAGGACACCAATTTGCATAAATATAATATATATGCAGAGCACTTAGGTCAGACCCATACAGATTCCCTGATTGTCAGCTCAGTCTCTGTAATCCCCAATAAGCCCTGATTAGTTGATTGTGTGGGCTGTCTCCTTTGGGTGTCCTTCACCCCTCTGGCTCCTACAATTCTTCCTCCCACTCTTCCACAGGATTCCCTAAGCTGCTTTGTATGTTGCTCTGGGTCTCCGCATCTGATCCCATCAGTTGCTGGATAAAGCCTGTCTGATGACAATTATTCTAAGCTCCAGTCTACAGTATAAACACTCTACCCTACCACAAGAACACTTGCTCAACTAAGTACTTAACAGCTTTGTTCATAATACCCATGCTGTGGGATGGTCTGTATGTCAAGTGTGTTGCTGATTGGTCAGTAAATAAATCACTGATTGGCCATTGGCTAGGCAGAAAGTATAGGCGGGACAAGGAGAAGAATTCTGGGAAGTGGAAGGCTGAGGGAGAGACACTGCCAGCCACCATCAGGACAAGGAAGATGTAAAGTACCGGTAAGCCACAAGCCACGTGGCAAAGTAAAGATTAATAGAAATGGTCTAAATATAAGAGTAAGAGCTAGACAATGACAGGCCTGAGCTAATGGCCAAGCAGTTTAAATAATATAAGAGTTTGTGTGTTTATTTTATAAGTGGGCTCTGGGACTGGCGGGACTTGGTGGCGGGAGCTGGAGAAAAATTCTCCAGCAACAAATGGCGCCCAACGTGTTGGCAAGAGTTTCCACCTAAAACCTGAGTAAAAAGATTCTAAAACGGAGCTGAAAACAGTTCCTAGTTGTCTCTTTCAAGTTAGCGGCAGCCTGCGTGTTTGAGCTACTGCTGGTGGGTTCCTAGCGTGCGTGCTCGACCTGCCGCCGTATGGCAGGAATGAGGCCTCTGCAAGTGGCACATTAAGCTATGTGGTGGATTTAGTCTTTGCTAGTACAAAAAAAAAAAAAAAAAAAAAAAAAAAGAGAGAGAGGTTTCTGGGCTACACGCTGCTTTGATAGAAGCATAGACCCACTATTTCTGAGAGTTGATGGCTCCCAGAACTGGCAGAATACGTACTACCACCATGTTGGGAAGCTGAAGTGGGCGGAGCCAGGAGCCATAGCGCCAGCGCCCTTTCAGGCTTAAAAGGCTGCAGTTTAAAGCAATAGGCTCAAGATAATATAAAAAAAATAAGCCACGTAGAGATGGCTACCACACAGAGAATCTGGATTATGTTCTCTTTGATATTCGTAACTGAAGAAAAACATTTGATTACAAAAGCTGTTGAGTTATGCCAAAATGTATATTTTAAAGGTACCTTGACTTCAAAATTTGGATGTAAGGATATGTTGCTTTGGAAAGGAGGCTCTGATTTTGTTTCCACAGAAAGCCAGAGGCTATGGATTTGTTCAAGATTAAGATACATCAGGTTTGACCAGCCAAGACCCCCTGAAAGGTCTCCGATGACACCATGGCCCTGATGATCCAACATCCAGAATGGTTTCAAGGCAACTGGCTCAGACGACATACCCTCATGGACTATTCCATAATTCTAAAATTTTCTTTGTATCCCCATAAGATACAGTGCCCCCCTCCAGTAAGAGAAACTACGCCCAAATTCCCAAATATACCAAGCTGACTTTGGAGATATGTAAAGGTTAAAACCTTCCTTTTTAAGAAAAGAAAAGGGGAAGTGCTGTGGGATGGTCTGTATGTCAAGTGTGTTGCTGATTGGTCAGTAAATAAATCACTGATTGGCCATTGGCTAGGCAGAAAGTATAGGCGGGACAAGGAGAAGAATTCTGGGAAGTGGAAGGCTGAGGGAGAGACACTGCCATCCGCCATCAGGACAAGGAAGATGTAAAGTACCGGTAAGCCACAAGCCACGTGGCAAAGTAAAGATTAATAGAAATGGTCTAAATATAAGAGTAAGAGCTAGACAATGACAGGCCTGAGCTAATGGCCAAGCAGTTTAAATAATATAAGAGTTTGTGTGTTTATTTTATAAGTGGGCTCTGGGACTGGCGGGACTTGGTGGCGGGAGCTGGAGAAAAATTCTCCAGCTACATACCCAGAAACTGGAAAAATCTAGATGTCCATCAACTGAAGAATGGATAAAGAAAATTTGGTACATTTACACACTGAGTATTACTATTGTTCAGCTATTAAATAATTCATGAAAATTGATGGAAATAGAAAAAGAAATGATCGTAACTGAGGTAATCCAGACACAGAAAGACAAACATTGTATAAACTCCCTTATAAGTGGATATTAGCTGTAAAGCAAAGGATAATCATAACAATCCATAGCCCGAGAAAGGCTAGGTAACAAGAACGATTCAATGGGGAAAACGTTATTTTCCATGGGAAGTGTAAATAGAATAGAATTTCAAGGGTAGACTGGGGGCCTGTGGGGATGGGAATAGGGAGATACAGGGTAGGATGATGAAGGAAGAATACTAGGAAAGATGACTGGAATTGGGGGGCATTTCATGGACAAGGTAGAAACTTAGTGCAATGGAAACTCCCAGGCATCTACCAGAGTGACGCCAGTGAAAACTCGTATTAATTTGGGATGTAGCATCTGAACCTGTCATCTTCTGTAACCAGGCAAGTATTCCAGTGAAGGAATTGAACACCAACTACAAAACTTTCTACCTACAATTTGTCCTGCTTGCAAGACATGCTGGGGTAACTGATGCAGACACTGTCAGGATGGCCAGGAACTAGAAACTAGATAACCCAGGGACCCAGGATAGTACCAAACATGTATGGAAAAATAAAAAGTCAGTGAAATGATCCCTAATGATACTCTGCTACACATAATATTTATTTACAAACGTAGCATGCCTTATCGAAATTCACATTTAAGAGCTGGTTCAACATATGAAGATGTAAAAGCCAAGACAGATAACATTAGTGTGTTCTAAGGACAATATATATTTCTGGTTTTATACATTTATTTATTTTATAGTGTGTGTGTGTGTCAGAAGAAATGTCAAAACTGTAACAACTATTGTTGATGCCTTAATTGTGATGACCCCAAAATTCCACTTTCTCCAATTCTCTCCAACCACAAAAGGAAGTAATTCAAAGAAAAGAAGGAAGAGGAGAGAGAAGGGATGATTATAATAAAATATTACATTAATATGTGTAAAAATGTCATAATGATTCCTATTAATTTGTTATATATAATATAATGATATTTTCAATGATTAAGATGGAAGAAGGAAATTAAAAGAGCGTAACAGTGGCAAATTAATATAACAGCATTGTCCAGAAATGTCACAATATAACTTATTTTCTATAATTAACCTATAGCATAATAAGTATTCTATGGTAAAAAGGATGCATTGAATAAGTGGAGTTCAGTCTTGTATTCATTTCCAGTCAGACAGTTAAGTAGATACTACTTCTAGATCTAAACTAGATATTAATGGTAAATACGTCATTGACATAAGACTCCTGCCAGTGCCACAGAAATGGTAACAGGGATGTTGAGCAATGAGACTCACAAGGTGACATGCATATCCACTGATAACAAATCTCATATTTAGCACTATGAATCTATTTTGGCTTTCTCATGCACTATTATGCGATTTGGTAAAATAAACATTCATAATGTCAAACTCATAACGATCATTGAAGAAGACCTTTCTTAGGTATTATCAAAGTATGTGGGAAAGTTATTGTATATTTAAAGGAAGAAATTAATGAGTGAATTCTGAAATAAGAATTATTCCTTCTTAAAGACAGAACTCCTGTATCAAATAAATAAGGCATGAGAATTAGTTACATCATGCAGCAATAGCATATACAAACCTAAATATGCAACTTCTTTTTTACAATCTGCAATTTTTAAGAACATTATACAGCTTGATTTGTCAATCACCAAACTTATAAAGAAAATCTACTCACACTGAGAAGCATGAAGCTGTCAATATAATGTTTATATATTGTTGACACTATATATCATTTCCTACAAAATGAAGAATGACAAATTGTAAATTGCATGACCTGTGAAATATACTGTCATTTACCACAGCCTCCCTTCAAGGTTTTAACACTGTAGAATAAATAAGTCTGTCAAAAGAAGAAATAACACAAAATTGACATCTAATTGAATGGCCTGTTTTAGAATAAAGATTTTCTTTGAATAGGAATGTTGAAAAATAGAGGCCATGAATTTGAAAGAGAGCAAGGAGGGTTATGAGGAAGGGTTTAGAGAGAGAAAAGGAAAGTGAAAATTATGTAATGATGTCAAAATAAAAGAAATAAATTGAGAAAGAATATTGAAACATGGTGATACAGCAGCAGTTCAGAGTTAGAAGCGTGTTACTCTGTCAAAGGACCTGGGTTTGGTTCTGAGGACATTGGATGATTAACAAGCATCCACAACCCTATTTCTAGGAGATCTAATTCATTTTTCTGATATCTGTGGTTACCAGGCACACATGTGACACACACTCATACATGTAAGTAAAACCATCACATTCATAAAAAATGAAAATCTCAAATTATATTTGAACACATTTGTGAACACAATATTTTAAATAGGAATGTAATACCTGTTTTGGAAACATTTGGCAAACTTCAATTTCTGTTGATTTTTTATATATACAGGGGTTTGAAATTTTACATAGATGAGGTTGAAAGAGTTGAGGAATGATTATTGGAATTATTAGAAGATCTTGGAGGACAAAAATGATTGCAGTGTAAAGGAGAAGACCCATTAACAGAACATAAACTGCTTTGAATTTTTAGATGAAAATATGTAATCTTCATATTTCCATGTCTAGTGAAGAATATAAAGGTGGAATTAGAAAGACAGTATAAAAAAGTAATTATGAATGCTAGTGCACACGGTTAAGAAATATAGGAAAGTATATAAAGTAAAAGTTACAATGTACTACTATATAGCCCTAAGGATTTTGATAATCTGAGAACTTTTGGTTAATAGAAATCCATGGGATTTTTTTAAATATCTAAGTTACATAATTTTGAAATTCAAATATTAAAATGCTTGGTATAACGTCAGAGATGCTTTTAGTTCATTCAGCTATTTATTAAGGATTCTGTGGGGAAAAATACATATAGATGAAACTGAACCAAAATTCAGTAATTTTAACAGCACTTCTGTCTCTTTGACCACTTATGAGGACTAATAAACTCTTAGACCTATTTAAAATATAAATTGTAATTTAGTTTGACTTATTTTTTTAATTTGGCTTCTAGATTATATCTAGTTGTTCTAATTTCATAACATGGACAGACATTTTTTTTTCTGTCCAGAAGACACCATAGTATTAGCAGATTGGATGTTTAGGAGACTGCTTCTCAGGAGGAATTGGCAATAGCCTAGACAGAGTATCTAAGGGAAGATGTTCAGCAAAGACAAGAAGCTGTTAATGAACAAGTCACTTCCCAAGAAAATCTAACTGTGCTCAAATGCATCAGAGAATAGGCCCATTGTTCTTGGTTCCTAGAAGTTCTGTTATATAAGGACTTTGTTGTAATCACATCTTAATTTATTTTTTGCTTGAATTAGTTCTATTTTCTTGGAAATCTATTTTTCAAGTTTTATGTTTGAGATTTATAATTATACCATTTCTGCTATTCCTTTGCTTTCTCTAATCTCTCTCATGTGCCCCCTGACTCTGCTTTCTGTTTTTTTTTCTTTTATAGTGATTTTGTTTTATTTAACTTTGACATGATTATCATACAATAACAAAAATGGCAAAAGGTTCAAGTATAAGCTATGTGATCTTCAGTACAAATGTTAATTAATAGTAAATAACTGCTCTCTTTCTGTTCATCGTTTCTTTTCCTTAGTTGTTGTTAGTGGTGTTGGTAGTAGTGGTGAGTGTGTGTGTGTTCCTAAACAATGAAATATATCCAGTACTGTTTGGATAATGTTATTTATACTTACATGTTTTCAAGTATGATGGTTTGTTGTTGGGAAAGTATTTTTCCCACTGTCAGTATTCCTTAGTTTCTTTTTCTTTTTTTATTTTATAATTTAATTTAATTTTACATATCAGCCACTCCCCTGTCTTCCCTCCTCCTGCCCCCCCCTGCACTCCCCCCAGCCCACCTGCCATTCCAATCTCCTCCAGGGCAAGGACTCCCCTGGGGATTCAGCTCAGCCTGGTAGATTCAGTCCAGGCAGGTCCAGTCCCCTCTTCCCTTCACCCAGGCTGAGCAAAGTGTTCCTGCATAGGCCCCAGGTTCCAAAGAGTCAGCTCATGCACTAAGGACAGGTCCTGGTCCCACTTCCTAGGGGCCTCCCAAGCAGTTCAAGTTAATCAAGTGTCTCACTTATCCAGAGGGCCTGATCCAGTTGGGGGTGCCTCAGTTATTAGTTCATAGTTCATATGTTTTCACTAGTTTGGCTATTTGTCCCTGTTCTTTTTCCAATCATGGTCTCAACAATTCTCACTCATACAATCCCTCCTCTTTCTTGCCAATTGGACTCTTGGAGCTCCACCTTGCCTGGCCATGGATCGCTGCATCCGCTTCCATCAGTCATTGGATGAGAGTTCTGGCATGACATTTAGGGTGTTAGGCCATCCTGTCACCAGAGTTGTTCAGTTCGGGCTTTCTCTCATCCATTGCCGGTAGGCTATTGTGGAGGTATCTTTGTTGATTTCTGGGGACCTTTCTAGCACTTTGCTTCTTCCTATTTTCATGGGGTCTTCATTTATCATGGTCTCTTATTTGTTGTTCTCCCTCTCTGTTCTTGATCCAGTTGAGATCTTCTGCTCCCCTAAGCTCTCTTTCCCCAGACCGTTGCCCTTCATTACCCGCCCCCTCATGTCCAGTTTGCTCATGTAGATCTCATCCATTTCTCTGTCGTTGGGTGATCCCTGTGTCTTTCTTAGGGTTTTCTTTTCTAGGTAGCCTCCATGGAGTTGTGAGTAGCAGTCTAGCCATCCTTTGTTTTACATCTAGTATCCACCTATGAGTGAGTACATACCATGTTTGTCTTTCTGAATCTGGGTTACTTCACTCAGGATGATTTTTTCTAGATCCATCCATTTGCCTGCAAACCTCATGATGTCATTGTTTTTCTCTGCTTAATAGTACTCCATTGTGTATATGCACCACATTTTATTTATCCATTCTTCAGTTGAAGGGCATCTAGGTTGTTTCCAGGTTCTGGCTATTACAAATAATGCTGCTATGAACATAGCTGAGCATGTGCCCTTGTATGATTGAGCATTCCTTGGGAATATGCCCAAGAGTGGCATAGCTGGATCTTGAGGGAGATTAATTCTAATTTTCTAAGAAAGCACCATATTGATTTCCAAAGTGGCTGTACAAGCTTGCATTCCAGAAATCATCTGTAGCTAGAGTTTTCCTGACTGGCCCACAGTCAGGACAAATCTCTGACACCCGCCAGTCCCACAGCCACTCAGACCCAACCAAATAAACACAGAGACTTATATTGGTTACAAACTGTATGGCCGTGGCAGGCTTCTTGCTAACTGTTCTTACAGCTTAAATTAATCCATTTCTATAAATCTATACCTTGCCACATGGCTTGTGGCTTACCGGTACTTACATCTTCCTTGTCCTGACGGTGGCTGGCAGTGTCTCCCTCACCCAGCTTCCTGTTCTCTCAATTCTCCTCTCTGTTAGTCCCGCCTATACTTCCTGCCTGGCCACTGGCCAATCAGTGATTTATTTATTGACCAATCAGCAACACATTTGACATACAGACCATCCCACAGCAATCATCTTCAACAAATGGTGCTGGCATAACTGAATGTCAACATGTGGAAGGCTGCAAATAGATCCATATCTGTCACCATGCAAAAAACTTAAGTCCAAGTGGATCAAAGACCTCAACATAAATCCAGTTACTCTGCACCTGCTAGAAGAGAAAGTAGGAATTAGTCTTGAATGCATTGGCACAGGAGACCACTTTCTATATATAATACCAGTAGCACAGACGCTAAGAGAAACAATCAATCAATGGGATCCCTTGAAGCTGAGAAACTTTTGTAGAGCAAAGGACATGGTCAACTAGACAAAGAGACAGCCTACAGAATGGGAAAAGATCTTCACCAACCCTACATCTGACAGAGGGCTGTTATCCAGTATTCCTTAGTTTCTTGAAGTTCTTTGTCTAGTGTTGAGGCCTGTTAAGGTGTCTCCCTCCTATATTAGCATGTCTTATAGTATCGTCCTTCTTCAGGTCATGTTTAGGCAGCCATGTTATTAAGACTTCATGAATTTGGCTTCTGACTTATCTAGGAGACTCTATCTCACAGAGAGCTCCATGTTCCTCTGGTTCTTACAGTCTTTCTTCCCTCTCTTCCACAGTGATCCTTGAGACTTTGGTGAGGAGTTGTGTAGTCCACGTCAGTCAGGACTGGGCTCCACAACTTGGGATTTTGGTCAGTTTTCTGCAATTGTCTCCATCTCTTCCAAACAGAAGTTTCCATGTTGAGGGCTGAGAACCACACTGATATGAACCAGCATTATTCTTTTCTAAATTCTAAATAATTGTTTTTATACCTATAGAAAATGTAGATCTGATTCCATTTTCAAGTAAGACCATTTTATTAAATATTCTATAAAACTGACAAAACCGATTTTATATTGAAACTATTTTCATAGTCATTAGAGAAAAATATGTTCAAAAAAGTCATTAAATCTACAGTCATAGTGTTTCTTTCTTTTTTACTCTCTTACACTATTTTAATTATATGCAATAATTCTTAGTTGTTATTTATCTGACTGTAGCTGGAAGTTTTCTCCAGTCCTGACAGGCCCCTGTAGTCCTATGATCCACTTATAAAATAATCACTCAGAAGCTTATATTAATTATAACTGCTTGGCCATTGGCTCAGGCTTATTATTGACTAGCTCTTACACTTAAATTAACCCATAATTCTTATCTATGTTTAGCCACATGACTTGGTACCTTTTCTCAGTTCTGTCTTGTCATCTTGCTTCCTCTGTGTCTGGCTGTCAACTCCCCACTCAACCCTCCTCTTCCCAGAATTCTCCTTGTCTGCTTGCCTTACCTGGCTACTAGCCAATCAGCCTTTTATTAAGCCAGTGTACTAGAGCATTATCCCACAGCATTTCCCCTCTTCTGTCTAATCAAAAAGGAAGCTTTTAACTTTTTAAGGTTTTATATCTAATTTATCTCTTATCATAATACAGGAAAATTATAAATATAACTATCTAGCCTTCAACTATATCAAACACCCTAGAAGGAAATGTGTTGTAAGCAACTTCCAAAATTCTGGAAATGACAGAGACAGATGTCTGCCTGGACAGTCATTTAAAGTTTCGCTACTATGGTGAGGCATCATCTTTGGCCTACAGGCTTAGCATATCTGACAGACTCATTTGTGAAGCAGGATGTACAGAAGGCCTGCAGCTCAACTCCACATTCAATGTGAGTATTCCACGTACCAGAAAAACTTGAATTCTGCCAGTGTCATGTCATGATTCAGGATTTTAAATTCTGGAAATAGCTGGTATTTTTGGAATTCAGCTTCTCATTCTTCTCGGCTTGTGAGTGGCTTCATCTCCTTTATTAAATGCCAGTCTACCATTGAGAGACCAGACTCCATCAGCCTACTTACTCCTTCAAGAGTAACTTCCCCAGCTACTGTTCCACTACATACAAGCAGCCGTCAGTCCACTGCCTATTCAACTGCCTTGAAAGGAAGGGGCACTGTACCTTTTCCAGATTGCAAAGCCACCTCAGCAATGTTGTCATATTTTCCTGGCCTCAGAGGATGCATAATGCCAAAGCAGCAAACACACTTGTCTTGGCAAGGATTGGCAGTTTTTTTGTATTTTTTTTTTTTTTTTACAAACTTGAAGGCCTGTGGCAGAAACTTCTTGCTAGCTAACTTTTCTATCTTAAATTAACCAATTTCTGTTAATCTATGTTTTGCCATGTGTTCTGTGGCTTACTGGTCTACTGGCATGTTGTTCCTTGGGGCGGCAGGCTGGCATCTCTCTGCCTTTCCTTTCCATTCCTATCTATCTGATTGGATTTCCACCTACCTCGAAAATGACTTGCCATAGGCCAATGCAACTTTATTTATCCACCAATCAGAGCAACACATATTCACAACATATAGAAAGACATCCCACAGGAATCTGACAGTTGACTCAGGTCTCTATTCATTATATTCGTACATGTTATTTGGGTTTTCCTCCTCCTTCTTCTTTTCTAAACTATGCTTTTTAATCTGACTGCACTGAGAAGAAGTGCAAAGTAATGGAAAAGGAGCAGTTTATCAAAGAAGGATCTCCTAGTCCCCAGTGACTAGAATGCACAGCTTGTCTACTAGAAAAGAAATATAACTCTAGACAATATGAAGGTCAAGCCAGATGGACCAGTGACTACAGGCTTTTGCTGTATAATTATGGCAACCTGATTTCATCTGTGTAACCTACCTAATGGTGAATGGACAGCACAGTTGTCCTATGAACTCCACATGGATAGTTTAGCTCAAGCCTCTCTTTATTCACACACACACACACACACACACACACACACACACACACACACACACACCATGAATACACACAACATCAATAATTATGTTTTCTTGAAATTTAAAACAGCACAGAAGTGCTTGTATAGAAGGCAGCCACTGCTCATAGTGCTAATACAAAATATGAAAGGAATAAACAGATTCACTTTATTCCACTTCTGCTCTCATGCCTCCTTACCCAGAACTGTGGAAACTCACTTTTCCCTGGAGGGACTGTGGCTGGAGCTTACCAGTTAATGAAATTCACTGAGGTTCCAAAAGGTGAGAAAGTTAAACTGGAGTCTGCTTCCTTTGGTACAAGAGGAACTCAGAAGAATTAACATTTTTATCATTTACAGTAAGGTTTGAACTTATTTGAAAGCTAGATTAATCGTGTGCAGCAATGTTATTGAACTTGTAGGCCCACAGAACTTGCTTGAATGATTTTTTTTCCAGGAACTCCACAATCTCATATCAGTTTCAGTACCCTGAATACCAGATGAGTACTTTCTGTCACAAGAAAAAAAGGACCCTGCTCATCCTGCAGTGTTCTCAAAACACTATATTAAAGTTAGCATAATAAAATATTAACATGCAATAAACTTTAAAACATAGCATGGTATCAGCTATTGGAGAAGTGTTTGTAAATAATAACCACAAAGAAGTTAGTATTAAATAATGACTTAGGGATTTGCTGCACTATTCTAAGTATAAAGAAGTTCATTTAGTGTCAGGGATACAATGTAGAGAAACTGAAGCGCCTAAGAAAACTTAAAGGTGAAAAGAAAATATACAGACAAATATCAGTTCTACAAACTGATATTAGGACATTAGGACATCAGATTTGTTAGAATACAAGCAAGCTGCCAAGAAAGGTCACAGCTAACCATAAGGAGGCATTATATGAACACATTGTTGCAGCTGGCTTTCTCAGAATGCCAGTTCCCAAATCATGATCCAGAGAACTATTATTAGTTACAATTGCTTAGTTTAGGCTTATTTCTGGATAGTTTTTTTATTAAAAAAAAACAAAACTTAAATAAACCTGTTTCTCTTTATCAACATTTTGCTTGGGGCTTTTTACCTTTCTTTCATTCTGTGTGTCCTATTTCTCTGCTTTCTCCTTGTCTGGAGGAAGCTGCTTGGATAGCTGGCACCAGGAGACTCCTTCTCTTTCTCCCTCATTCTCTTCTCTTTTTCTCTCAAGCTTAGATTCCTCCTCCTATTTATTCTCTGTGCCTGCCAGCCTTGCCTACCCTCTACTACCTAGCTATTGGCCAATCAGCTTTTTATTGAACCAATCAGGTATCTTTGGCAGGCAAGGTGGAACAAGTGCAATACAACTTTGTACAGTTAAACATATGGAACATAAACAAATGTAACAACCTTTACCTAGTTAAAGTAACATTCCATAACACATTATCAATATAAAATAAATTGCCCTTTGAAAATGCAACATTGCAGAACAGGTATGTGACAATAATATCTCAGCACTTAGAACTGTGCTAGGCACAGCCATTAAAACATATGAAAACTCTTGTATTCCAAAGGAAACGGGTTATCTAAAAGAGACAGATTAAACAATAAAACTATTTGAAAAATCACCCTGGAGACTTTTTTCCTTGTGGTTCAGGCACTGCTTTACTAACCAGGATGTACAGAATATAGCCATTTGGAAAAATTGCACTATATTTAAGTCATGCAAAACATAACAAAAGTACATTTATGAATACAAATCATAAAAGTCATATATTCAGAATGTTATGTAAGATTATGCAAAGCTATACGTGTACAATGTACAAAAGGAAGTCTTGCTTAGTTCAATCACAAATTAGATAAACATAAGACCAATACATACACCTAAATAAAATCTGTCCTCGATAAATGTAAAATAAATTGAGACAATTTTAATGATCTACTTAACCAAACAATTTAAGGAAGAACAAATATTTCTTACTTATATTTCTATCTCCTACTGCATCTCTAAGGGAAGTCAAGAGAGGAAATTGAGTAGGAACTGAGGTACAAACCGCCAAGAAAAGCTGCTTACTGGCTCACCTAGCTTGTTAGTACAGCCTAGGACCACCTGGCACTGTGGGGTCACACAGAGTGAGCTGGCCTCTTCCACATCAATCATGGCAATCTCCCACAGACATGGTTGCTGGCCAGTGTGATCAATACAGTTCTTCAATTTAGGTTCCCCATTCTCATGTGAGGATGGGTTATATCAACTTGATAACTAATCCAACCAGGACAACCTTGTACAAAATACGATAATGAGTAATTAATTCAAATTTTATAATCCCATTGTTCATCAAGCAAGTGTTGAATACTCCCCATAAGGGTGTATGTTAAAATCCTGAGCTCTGAAAGTATTGGAAGATGGTGGAAACTTGAGGTAAGTGAATGAAGTAGGAGGTCCTCATACCATAGAGAATATACCAAATTAAAGTTCTTGCAGAACTACTTTGTAGCTCCTCTCATAATCCTAAAATTCTCCTAAGAATGTTATTACAATAGGAATAATTCTGGTCCTTACTTCTCTCTTTTTTTTCTCTATGCCCAACATCTCCCTTTTTCTCTCCGCAGTTCAAGACACAATCTTCTGCTCACATAAAGAAGTATTTTCAAATATCACCCTCATCAGAAGGCAATAATTTTTGGCTAATTTCATCATGGAAGTCAAATCTCCAAATCTGCTAGAGAATAAAATGTTTCTCTTCACAAGAAGTTGTCTACAGGCATTTTAAAGGTGTATTACAGAGTTGATTGTTACACTCTTTTTTAAAGATCAATATCTAGAATCCTGTTATAGTTTTGGTTTCATGTGTGTTTGTGTGTGTGTGTGTGTGTGTGTGTGTGTGTGTGTGTGTGTGTGTGTGTAGATTAGGAAAGACCATCATAGAGCAATAGAAAGGTATTATAAAGAGAGATAACTACTTCAAAATTTATTTCTTTATTTTTATCTATATAAAGAACAAAAATTAAATAATTTGGTGAAAATTATAAATGATGAAGTTTAAATTTCATAAATTTAACCAGTCAATACTAAGCTCAAAAATGTACAAATAATTGTAGGTCTAACATACAACATTCTTTTCACAGTTTAATACCGTAGTTTCTTCCACAGCAATTAATTGTGATGCAATCATTCATGAAGTTTTGCTGAAAGTACAAATTTGAATATACTTAAATAGTTTCAAGTTTTCTTTTCTTTGGATGAAAGATTCTTTTATAGTGCAAATATATTTTAATTAGAATTTCTTTTGAAAAAAATCACAGTAAAGTGAAACTATTTTTAATGATAGAAGCCAGAGGGTAAATAATATTAATGCTAAATGTGTGTCTTTCAAGAAAGAAAGAAAATTTACTGTGACATGCCTTTGTTTAAGTACAATGATCGAATGTTCAACAATAGTTCTTTGAATGAAAGTTGAATCAGATTCTTTCTTCGAGTATGAAATCTGTGGACTTTGTGAGATAAACAGTGATTCTTTGATGCTTTACTTCAAAGCATCTAAAGGAAACTAAAAAATAATCCATGCTCTTTCTATTGGAAAAGACTTCTTACTGCTTTACTCTGGGCACTTTGTTATATTCTAATGAGTATTTGAAAGGGGGGAAAGTATTAAGTGGTGACATTAGCAAGAATATCAACCACTCAAATACTTTTTTCTACACAATGCTGGAAATGTGAATGGGTGAAGCAGATAAGCAAATGACTTGGGAATGTGGCAGAGTGCATGGCTTCCTTAAATGCAACAGATTACTGCTGAGTAACAATGAATTTCTGCTTCTGCTGCAGTGGAATTCAGAACAGGTATGAAGGACCTACCTATGATTGCAGAAGAGACAGAAATTCATAGGTTAATTTCACTTCTTTCATGATTTGCATGTCACTTTTATTTTTTTAAATGTTTGTGCTTTTCCAAACAAATTATTTGAGAGTCACAACCTCACTAAGTAAAGGAAACCTGCTTATGGTAAGAAGAAATACTTGCCCTGAGAACTATTGCCCCCTAAGCTATTCTAATCAAAGCCTTAAAATATACGTTTAAATCATTTGTGACAATTGTTTTTCCTGCCAGTATCTCCCTGGAGAATCTAATACTGTACTGTTTGCTAAGCTATTAGCGGAGCATCAGGTAGCCTTGCTCATGCAGCAAATGCAAGGAGTGGTTTTGTTGTTTTGTTGTTTTTTTGTGCTTTGGATATTTATGTTTGTATGGTTCCCTCTAATTAAATTGTTACTTTCTCTTGGAAATAGAAATGGAATGTGAACAATGTTTGAAAACTCACTAGAGTGTAATCATTTTCTGAAATGAAGGAAACTATTCTTAAACCCTTGTTTACTTGTCATATATGGTCTTTCCATGTCTGTTCTGAAATATGTAAAGAATGACCGGAATTGCTTTTCAAACTTCTAAGCTTTGTTAGTATTTAGGAAAGATGAGCTCTGTAGAAAGAGCCTTGAATTATGCTCCAGTTCTTGTATTTGCTGTTTGTTTTATACAAACTTCTTGCCTTCAACATGTGTGTGTTGTCTTTGTCCTTGAGTTTCCCTCTCTAAACGCAACATCTAACTACGTAGATGCATTATTCATAATGCCTCCTATATACCCCAACTTCATTTCATACTAACCTGTCCTAAGATTCATTTTTGTAGCATAATCGAGGATCTGATTTTACCTCTTGGGGGGCTATAAGAAGGGAAATCAACAATCTTCTGGTTTGTATCTCCCCATGACCATTGGCATGATTGTGTTTTTTAAAGATTTCCTGAGTTATTTTCTTGATTTATGTAGAAATCCTGCTATAGGTACCATTTTTCGTCAAACTGAAACAAACAAACAAACAAACAAACAAACAAACAAAAAACAGTGCTAATGCAAGTGGTATGAATGAGTGGGGAGGCAATAATGGAACCCTAAGATTTAAAAAGAACAGAAGAATGAGGAAGGTAGGGTACTACTAATGGAACTCATGCCCAGTAACATTAAATGGGCAAGAAACTGGATACCTATGCCATGGGTGTGGCTAATATTTTTCTGCTGTGTGAACACACAGTAATAAAATGCCTTCAAAATTTTCCCTTATCGGAGACTTTGTTTTGTTTTGTTTTTGGCAATTAAAACAGAGACTCACAATTGATCAAGGTGCATATTATAAACAACTTTTGAGCAATCAGTTTAACTAAAGCTGCGATGTACATCCTCCTCCCCTCTCCAAGGTTCAAAGATGATCTTAGAAGAGGAGATAGAATGATTATAAGAGAAGATGTAGATACCTGCAGCAAAACAGTACTTGCTGGTATGACATCCAAGATCTGCAAGTGTGCACATGGGACTACATATGAAGGACCTGCTCACAAGCAAACAATCTATAAATTACAGTGTGGATTGAAGGGGAACTAGTGAAGCCTCACTCCTAATTGGGAGATATTGTCAATGGATGGCTGCTAGGTAAATGACAGTCCATTTTTTTCCATGATCCTGGGCCTGAGAAGATACATATGCTTTGATCACACACCCAAGTACACAGGCAGCACTAAGTGGATAAAATGGTACACAAAACATGAAGTTATGAAGAAAAATAGTGGGTGATAGAGGAAAATATGCATGGAAGGGAATGGGTATGGATTTCACCAAAATATGTTATTTGTATATAGGGATATTAAATAAGTTAAAAAGCACTTTATTCAATGCTTTCTATACCTAGTGCATGGTGTAAAATTAGTACATCCTTTCTGTGTTATTTTTAGTTACTATATCATTAAAAATGTCATTGAGAATTATCAGCTCCTAGGTGAAAATTTAAATAATTGCGTCAAAACTTGGAGACATGCCATTGGCTTAGTAATGTGTTTTATACATGCACATGTTATATATTACATATAGTATACATGTAAAATATATTGTACATACATTATATATTACATATATATTGGTATATACATTAGACTATGGTATAATTAAGACAAAAACAATGCTTTTAAACTTGAGTTTTATGTACATTTATATGTGGATTATCTCATTAGAATATGTAGTTATAATGCCCTAATGCAGAACATTTCCGTTAAGTCATGAAGCAAGGGTGACATTAATAATATAAAGCCACATTTTAATTAAGAAAGAAAATGAAGCATAATTCATAACGTGTACACCAATCCATTATTTCTAAATGGTTAATATAGTTTGCCTTCACATACATTCATTTCTGTACTTTCTGATCAGAATAACTTTTGCACATTGACAGTTAATATAAATGATGAATAGAAAATCATATTTCATGAGGATTGTAAATAAAGGTCAACAAATTTGTTGTGGTTTCCTCTAAGCAAATATTTCTTAAATGTCACATTTGCACAGCATTAAACGTTTTAGCAAACACTTGAGAAGAGTGCCCTCTTGACACTGATGACTGAATATATTATCCTGTGTTTTTCACAAGAAGAAAGAACTGCTCTTGCCAGCTTTATTTGAACTAACAGATGTACTCTGGCCAAATGAGGTAGAATTTATTTGGAAGGATTACAGTATGCTAAATTAATATTTCTCTATAGTATGTTAAAATCAATGAGGACAAAAACGTGTTAGAGAAGTTGTCGCTTTAATACCACATTCTAAAGAACAAAGGCTATAGAGACTTTGGAAATGCTTTCTTCATCCCCTGTTTCCGGTGTTTGTTAGTATTCTGGATGCTCTGGGCTTCCACTTCACACAATATATCCAGCTAATGAAATTGCAGAGGCATGTGCTCTCCATCATTTCCTTATCAGTGACAGTCAGTCCATTAAACCTCTAACCTCAAGAATGGAATTTCAGTTTTAAGCCTTTGTATTCAGAGAATGGTCTTCCCTGGACTGTTAATAGATAAGATGGATGCCATATTTGGAGACAATTCATGATTCCCAACCTCTGTGAACTGTTTTAAAACCAACCACTGGCCTATTATCTTCTTCTACAAAGACATTTTAAAGTGTATTTAGTGAATCGTGAGACCCTGAAGTAAGCTTTAACTATTGTTTACCTGTATTGTTTCTGAGCACAAAGTAGAATAATATTTACAATATATAGTTTAGTCTTCATTTCATTTGTGTCTTTTCAGACAAATTGTATAGTTCTACTAAGTACAATCTTCTTCCTTTAGATAGAGAGGCATTATTCATCCTTCTGAGAACCAAAAGAAGTGATGTTTTATCTTTTGACCCACAATAAGTTGGACATCCAAACAAACTGAAAGTCAGAATTTTAGGCCAATAAAAATAGATTTGTCATGTTTACTGTGAGCCAATTTAAGTTAGTACAGGAGTTTAAACAGTCAAGCACAGGGATCAGTTCACTTTGTAACAAAGGAGGATAGTCTTTTCCAACAGTAAAAACCAAGGAAACAACCTGAATGATAGTGTATGCTGTTAATATCATGGACAGCTTAATCAACATAGTGTTCCACCTTTTATTTTATATTTGCCCATCCTGAAGAGACTCTAAGATCCAGATCAATTAAGGTTTTGTAAAGTAGGATGGAAAACCATCAAACTCAATTGAGCCTTTAAGGGGAATACAGTACAGGTTAAGGCTGTAACTGATCCTTAACCTGGATATTTTAGAGAAAGGAATACAGATTTAGATAGCTGGAGCTATAATTAATAAATATCTTTGAGATATGAAATAAGTCAGAAATAGATCAATCTATGCTTAGAATGATTTGATGGTAAAAAATGTGTAGAAATAAATGTCCTTGGACAGGATGTTATATAAACCAAAGTGTAATACATAGGAAAGAGTACATACTGAACAGTGTGAGCACAGAGAGATTATTAACCTGGTGTGCTAAGGAGTGGAATTCTTCCATCCAATGCTGAGATTAATATGTTTGGAAAATAGAGAAAAAACTTGAATCTCTGAAGAATTTTTTTGAACAGGAAAGGATCTTCATAATAGAAAAGAGAATCAAAGTTTGATTCAAATACGGTGTGCTGTTTTTAGAGATAAAGTATCGCCATATGTGGTCCAGTTGCATTACTATGAGAGAACAGTCCATTTTCCTGCCATGACTGAACTTTCTTTTCTTTGGCTCCAATTGCCTCTCTGACAGGGATATCCTCACACTCTGCCACCATTTGTTCAAAATCCTGCCATTGTATTTGCACTGGGAACAAGCTTTCCTGTAGTCTGGCTTTGACCCCCAGCTTCAATGTATCCTCTTGTGGGAGCAAGAGATACATACTTTTCAGATCACATTCATGTAACAGGCCTCTGACTCAATGACTAGCTCACAGTCCAGTATTCCCAAAGATCAATTCAGAATGTAAGTTTGTTGTAAATCTGTGTTCTTGAGAAACTTAGTTTTCCTTTCTCATAACGCAGCCTGTGCCCTTCATCAGATCCTAAGATTCCCCACGGGTTTACAGATGTGTACTCCTTAGGTACTTCCTTGGGTCTCAGTGTCTCTGCTTCTAGAACATCTCTGCTCTTAACAGACTCAGCAAGCTTTCCCACCTCCACATCCCAGGAAGGGGAGGCTGGGGCAGATCGCGCATGAGTCTGCACGCTCTTCTCGTGCACCTCGGCAGTGCTGCGGGGCAGCCTGGGAGGCGGCCATCTCGCGGGCTTTTTCCTTTAAAGGGAATACTGGATTTTGGTTACAGAGTAAAATGCAGATGTTACAATCCTTGTTGTGAAAATACAGTTGACAGGTGGAAAGACAAGAAAAATAAATTGAATGGCGGAGTCCTTGTGGAGTGGGACGGTACTATTGAGAGTGACTGGGACGTTTTGTGGATTATGGACAACCTTAAAGTTTCTAACTGCTAAATAGAGGGGGGTAACCACATGAAGTAAACAGGAAATGCCCAAAGATGGAGTGTTCTGAATGTCCAAAAAAGAGCAAATACCTGGTGTATGTGAATGTATGCTAGAGATTTTTCCAAGTCTGGGGTGAGTTAGTACTTACATTTTATTTTAAAATTAAAACTGAGGTCTTTATAAACCTTATGAGAAATAAAATATAGTCATAAAAAAGATTATCGCCCACCTTAATGGAAATAGCTCTCATAATTACTCAAGGATTAGGAAGGCTGAAAACAGCCTGGAAAGGGGAAACTCCTAAATGAATATGGTGCACAACAATTAAATAAAAACAATGATTTTATTCAATGGGTAAGATACCTAGTGTGAATAACTTTGCATAATTGATCCATGAAAAGAAAGTCTATATTATTAACAAATATCAGAATCACTAAAAGTTAAAGAATTAAAAGCAATTATAGAAATATAAATGTTAGTATGTCCATATATATATAGCCAGTTGAGACTAGTTCACAACATAAGTAGATTTTAGAATTATGAGTCAAGGAAGCACCTGAATGAAAGTTTACATCAGCAATATGTAACTCATATTGTGCTATAAGGAAACAAATTGCTTCTGATCTTAGGCATGTGCTTTCTGATCAAAGATTTCTGTGTTACTTCCATACTAAAGAAAAGCAACAAAGGACACATAAGCCCATAAATATGATACATAACATTTTATTTTTATTTATCTTATTTGATTTATTGAGTCAGTAAATGTGAGACATAATTAAGAAAGAGCTACATAAGGGTGCTCTAGTCTGAGTTACAAAAAGAGGTAGAATCACTTTTGCATTCTGTAATTGTTACAATACATAATGTTTTCCAGACCAGTGTAGCCTCCAATTACTTTTGTCCTTTGTCACTCATTGGTTTCAGATTGAAATGATTTTATGATTTATCACCTCTGTTTTATATAAATGTAAAACGGAAACTGTATCAGAACATTTGGTAATGAAAAATTTCAGTGTTCATATGGGTTTTTGTTTTCAAAAAGTTCTTGTATTTTCACTGTTGGAGATTAAATCTACAGCTTTGCATGCTAGGTAGATGCTTTAAAACCTAGCTACATTTTCTGGTGTTGGTTTATTAAAAAAGGTGTCATGAAATGTGCATTTTACTCTGAATCTACTCTCTAACATATTTTGGTGCCTTTCGGTTTCGGTTTAGAAGCAGTGTGGCTTGAATTTTTCTACAGCATGGGTACAAAAACTGTTGATTTAATGAAATAATGTCTATACAAATGTGTTGAACCAAATTTAAAGCTGTCCTAGGACACATACAAGCACATTTGGACCACAGGTTTGGCTAACTTACCTAGAGCTAACCATTTATAAACGCAAAGATAACTGTGTTTTAAGTATATGCAGTCCTGTACCTGATTATTTGTCAAAATGTTTGGATGTGTCCTTTTACAGAGATGGCAGTTTTCTGAATTAATCTTTTCATGTTTTAAGATGACTAATTTTCTTTTGACATCTATTAAAAAAAATCTAAAAATCCCCCTATTTTATTATGTATGGAAACACTCAAAATTTTGTGTTTTAAATTTATAGTATTATTAATATTTCACTTGAATATGCTGAATCAATAATTAGAATGCGGGAAAAGGTTGAGATTTTTTGGTTACTTTTTTATATTTTTTATTTAATTTTTTTCATTTTACATACCAACTGCTGTAGCTAGAATTTTTCTCTCCAGCTCCCGCCAAGCCCTGGCAGTCCTGTAGCTCTCTTATAGAATAAACATACAGATGCTTATATTATTTAAACTGCTCGGCCATCAGCTCAGGCCTACCATTGTCTAGCTCTTATTCTTATACTCAGCACACTTCTGTTAATCTATATGTTGCCACGTGTTCCATGGCTTTACCTGCTGCCTTTACATGATGCTCCCTGGATGGCAGGTTGGTGTCTCCTCTCCACCTTCCTCTTCTCTCAATTCTCCTCTCAGCTAGTCCCGCCTATGCTTCCTGCCTGGCTACTGGCCAATAAGTCTTTTATTTATCAGTCAATCATCCATAGCACTTCCCCTTTTTCTTTTTCTTTTTTTTTTCAGAAAGGAAGATTTTAACTTTAACATAGTAAAATTACATATATCAAAATAATTATCAAACAAGAATTACAGTTACAATATTAAAGAAGATATCCTATCTATCTTATATTTGTGAGTCTAAGGTTTTATATCTAACTTATCTTTTATCATAACTGAGGACATTATAACTCTAGTCTTCAACTACATCAAAGACCCCAGAAGGATATACTATTACCTGAGAAATGGGAGAAGGATGTAAGCAACTTTTGGGAGTCTTACAGGGTAAACAGAGACAGCTGGCAGGCTGGAGAGTCACCTAATATTCCTTTGTAAATTTGAGGCGTCTGTCTTCAGCCCACAGGCCTAGAGTCTCTTATTCACTTTTCTCTGTGTCCTGTAGAATGTCTGGCAGTTTCCTCTGAGTAGCAGGAACCTGAAAGACCATTTCGCCAAGCAAAGTTCAGTGGTCACTTTCCTATGGGTCCTGCATGTCTAGTTGATCAAGCAGTCCAGGCAAGAACAGTTTCTTGCCCAAATGGCTATTTTTGCCAAGGTGAAAATAGACTCCATATGGAATGTCTTTGATGCCCATCTTCCTCTCTGAAGTAAATTGGTGCTGCCAGGAGCAGACATGTTTCATTGTCCAGAAAGACTAAATTTTTAAAACATTTTAAATGCCATATTCTGTAGGTTTTTGAACTGTTTGAAGATTACCTACCTAATTGAATTATATCTATGTATACCTAGAAAACAACATGACTGTAAGTTTGACTATCATAGAAGACTAATTATTAATCTGTATCTCTTAATTATCCATTACAATTTAAATGAGTTACATAAACATACCTCAGACGTGAATAGAAATACATATACAATATAACAAAATTAAGTTTAAACTTGTATCAATAAACTAAAATCCATACCAATGTAAAACATTTTAAACAAGTTGCTCTTTAAAAGTAGATTCAATAATCTACCCTTTCATCCTATCATATCTATATCATATCTCCTTTTCATCTTTAGAAAGTAATTGCATTTTTTTTTTTTTTTTTTTTTTTTTTTTTTTTTTTTTTTTTTGGTTTTTCGAGACAGGGTTTCTCTGTGTAGCTTTGCGCCTCTCCTGGAACTCACTTGGTAGCCCAGGCTGGCCTCGAACTCACAGAGATCCACCTGGCTCTGCCTCCCGAGTGCTGGGATTAAAGGCGTGCGCCACCACCGCCCGGCTCAAGTAATTGCATTTTTAATCAACTTGATTTAAATAAAAATATTGGTTTTTCTGTGTCCCACACCAGAGGGCTCTTCTGATATGGGACAAAAGAATTTTTAACCTTTTTTTAAATTTTTTAAGCAATATGTTTGGGTTTAGAGAAGGAGTGAGCCAATTCCATCTCCAAAGCCAGCTTGGTATATTTGGGAATTTGGGCATAGCTTTTTTACTACTTCCTGCTGGAGGTGGGTGCTGTATCTTATGGGGACAGAATGAAAATTTTAGGATTATGGAGTAGTCCATGAGGGTATATCGTCTGAGCCAGTTGCCTTGAAACCATTCTGGATGTTGGATCATCAGTGCCATGGTGTCATTGGAGACCTTTGGGGGGGGGGTCTTGGCTGGTCAAACCTGATGTATCTTAATCTGGAACAAATTCATAGTCTGTGGCTTTCTGTGGAAACAAAAGCAGAGCCTCCATTCCAAAGCAACATATCCTTACATCCAAATTTTGAAATCAAGGTACCTTTAAAATATACATATTGGTTTAACTCAACAGTTTTTACAATCAAATGTTTTTCTGCAGTTAAGAATTCTAAAGACAATACAGTGCAGATTCTCTGTGTGATATCCATCTTTACGTGGCTTATTTTTTTATACTACCTTTTCTGTCTCTTTAAAGACTTTATTCTTAAAAACTATCTATTTGTTTATGTATATATATTCCTTTTTCTCTTTCTTTCAGGCCTACATATATTTTGACATACATTGTAAAGCATTTAAAGTCATGTTACATCTGAATCTGTCTTTTTGTGAACCTATTGCTTTAAACTGCAGCATTCTAAGACTGAAATGGCAGCTTTAGCTGGTGGCTCCACCCACCTCAGCTTCCCAACATGGCAATGGTAGAGTTTACTGCTATCCACAGACCTCCCCTCCTTCCTCCCACCCTCTTTCCCATGCCACCCTGCATCCTCACATCCCCCAAATCGAGGTCTCCCATGGGGAGTCAGCAGAGCCCAGCACACTGAGCCTAGGCAAGTCCAAGCCCGTTCCTATTGCACCAAGGCTGTGCAAGGTGTCACACCACAGGCACCAGATTCCAGAAGCCTGCCCATAGACCAGGGACAGATCCCGATCCTCCTGCCTGTGTGCCCCCCAAACAGTTTGAGCCAAACAACCATCTTCCGTGTCCAGAAGGCCTAGTATAGTCCCATGTAGGCTCCACAGCCACCAGTCCACAGTTCATGGGCTTTCACTAGTGTGGCCGGTCATCTCTGCACATCCTCCCACCATGATCTCGAAGTCCCTCGCCTGCAGTGTCCCTCCTCTCTCTCATCAATTGGATTCCCGGATCTCAGCCTGGTGCCTGGCCGTGGATCTCTGTATCTGCCTCCATCTGTCACTGGACAAAGGCTCTATGGTGATAGCTAGGTTATAGTGTGCAGCTTGGAGACACCTCTGTGTAACATAGCATAGGTCAAGCCTGCACTCATGCCAAGAACCCACCATAGAGTAGCTAAAATCTGCAGGCTGCAGCTAACTTGAGAGAGACAACTAGAAAGCTGTTTTTAGCTCTGTTTTAGAATCTTTTTTTTTTCAGGTTTTAAGTGGAAACTCTTGCCCCACATTGGGTGCCATTTATAGCTAGAGTTTTTTTCTCCAGATTCCACCAAGCCTCGGTAGTCCCGTAGCCCACTTATAAAATAAACATACAGATGCTTATATTATTTAAAATGCTCAGCCATTAGCTCAGGCCTACCATTGTCTAGCTCTTACTCTTATACTCTTATAAACTGCAGTTCCCCCTCCCAATCTTCTTGCACACCCTCTACATCTCCTCCCCAACCCACCCCCATCCACTTCTCACAGGGGGTAAGGCCTCCTTTGGGGAGTCAACACAGGCTGGCATACTAGGAAAAGGTTGTTAAACCTTCAGCACTCAAGCATCTATGGAACTTTACTTAAGTGTTCAATATAAGTTTTCTATTTCTAGCTTTTTGTGCTGATATTTTACTCTTTCCCCTCACTTTTTATTATATTTGCCTTTATATCTCCCCTTTAGGCTTGTCTCCATTTCTTGAATTTTTATATCCTAACAGTGGTTTGCAAAGTTAATCACTTATCTACTGGGGGATGGTCTTTCTGTCTGCTGTGAATATATGGTGCTACCATTGGCTAATAAAGAAGCTGTTTTAACCTATGCCAAGACAAGAGACGTCCAAGAGGGAAATCCAAGAGAAGTACAGGAAGAAGAAAGGCATGGTCAGAGGAGACACTGTGAGCCACTGCCTGAGAAGCAAGATGTAACGGAACTCAGGTAAAGCAAGGAAACACATGGCGATACATATATTAATAGAAATGGGTTAATTTGAGTGACCTAATTAGTAATGAATCTGACCCATAAACCTTAGACACTAGGCTCCAAAAAGCCTGCTTGTGCACCAGGGAAAGATCCTAATCCCACTATCTGGAGGCTCCCTAAAAGTTAAAGTGAAACAACTGTCTCAAGTATCCAGAGGGCCTAGTCCAGTCCCATGGGGGCTCCACAGCTATCGTTCCACAGTTCATGGCTTTCTACTAGTTTGGCTGGCCATCTCTGTATGGTTTCCCATCATGATCTTGATACCTCTTGCTTATAGCACTGCTCCTCTCTCTCATCAATTGGACTCCTGAAGTTCAGCCTGGTGCCCAGCTGTGGATCTCTGCATCTGTTTCCATTAGTAACAGGATGAATGCTCTTTGATGACAGTTAGGGCATCACTAATTCACTAATCTGGTTACCAGAGTAGACCAGTTCAGGCACGCCCTTGACAACTGCTAGTACACTAAGGTGGGGTCATGCTTTTGTATTCCTGTGAACTTCCCTAGCACCCTGTTCCTCCCTATTCACATGATGTCTTCATTTATTATGGTATCTCTTTCCTTGCTGTTCCTCTCTGTTCCTGTTCAACCTCGAACCTTCCATTTCCTTATGTTCTCATCCCCTATTCCTTGCTTTCCATTAACTTCCACCCCTCATTTTCTCATGTAGATCTTAACTATTTCTCCTTCACTGAGCTATCTATGTGTCCCTCTTAGGTTCCTCCTTGCTAGTTATCTTCTCTGGAACTATAGGTTGTATTCTGGTTATCCTTTGCTTCACATCTAGTATCCACTTATGAGTACCATGTTTGTTTTTTTTAAGTCTGTGTTACCTCACTCAGGGTGATATTTTCTAGTTCCATCCATTTGCCTGCAAATTTCATAATACCATTTTTTTCTGCTGAATAATACTCCATTGTGTATATATGCCACATTTTCTTTATCCACTCCTTAGTTGAGGAGCATCTAGGTTGTTTCTACATTCTGGCTCTTACAAATAGTGCTGCTATGAACATAGTTGAACATGTGTCCTTGTGGTATGATTGAGCATTCCTTGGGTATAATCCCAAGAGTGGAATAGCTGGGTCTTGAGGTATATTGATTCCCAATTTTCTGAGAAACCACCATACTGATTTCCAAAGTGGCTATATAAGTTTGCACTGCCACCAACAGTGGAGGAATGTTCCCTTTGCTCTGCATCCTCTCCAATATAAGTTGTCTTCAGTGTTTTTGATCATAGCCATTATGACAGGTATAAGATTGTATCTTGGAGTCGTTTTGATTTGCATTTCCCTGATGACTAAGGATGTTGAAAAATTCCTTAAATGTCTTTAGACACTTGAGATTCTTCTGTTGAATTCTCTGTTTAGCTCTGTAGCCCATTATTTAATTAAAGTCCTTGGTATTATGATATCTAGTTTTTTGAATTTTTATATATTTTAGACATATTCAATATAGTAGTTGAAGTACTGGCTAGAGCAATAAGACAACACAAGGAGATCAAGGGATTAGAAATTGGAAAGGAAGAAGTCAAACTTTCACTATTTGAAGATGACATGATAGTATATATACGTGACCCCAAAAATTCTACCAGGGAACTCCTACAGCTGACAAACACCTTCAGTAATGTGGCAGGATACAAGATTAACTCAAAAAATCAGTAACCCTCCTAAAAACAAATGATAAATGGGCTGAGAAAGAAATCAGAGAAACATCACCCTTTACAATAGCCACAAATAATATAAAATACCTTGTGGTAACTCTAACTAAGCGAATGAAAGACCTGTATAATAAGAACTTTAAGTCTCTGAAGAAAGAAATTGAAGAAGATATCAGAAAATGGAAAGATCTCCCATGCTCATTGATAGGTAGGAGTAACATAGTAAAAATGACAATCTTACCAAAAGCAATCTACAGATTCAATGCAATCCCCACCAAAATCCCAACACAATTATTCACTGACTTGGAAAGAACAATTCTTAACTTCATATGGAAAACAAAAAAAACCATGATAGCTAAAAGAATCCTGTGTAATAAAGCAATCTCTGGAGGCATCATGATCCTTAACCTCAAACTCTACTATGGCGCTATAGTAATAAAAACAGCTTGATACTGGCATAAAACCCAACATGTGGACCAATGGAATCAAATTGAAGACTCTGACATTAATCTGCACACCTATAAACACCTGATTTTTGACAAAGAAGCCAAAACTGTACAATGGAAAAAAGATAGCATATTCAACAAATGGTGCTGGCATAACTGGATGTCAACATGTAAAAGATTGCAAATAGATCCATATCTAACGCCATACACAAAAACTCAAGTCCAAGTGGATCAAAGACCTCAGCATAAATCCAGTTACACTGAACTTGATAGAAGAGAAAGTAAAAAGTAGTCTTGAATACATTGGCATAGGAGACCACCTCCTTAATATAACACCAGTAGCACAGACATTGAGAGCAACAATTAATAAATGAGACCTCTTGAAACTGAGAAGCTGTTGTAGGGCAGAGGACATGGTCAATAAGACAAAATGACAGCCTATAGAATGGGAAACAGCTAAAATAATTTAGGTGGATTTTTAAATTATTGACATAAATCTACTTTCCATGCATCCAATTAATTTACACGTTAACACTCAATAGACTGAGTATTTAAGTAGCATTTGATCTTCAGAAAACCTTTCCTAAATCATTATAAGCTTTTTAAATCACTTTCCTTAGAGGAAGAAAGCAGGTATTCTTTTGTGTAATCCAAATTAAATCCTAAAGTTTTACATTTGATGTAGCAGACTATGTAATGTTTTTATTTTCTTATTTTCTTTTTCTTAAATAATCATTTCTAGAGACTAATATAGAAAGATGGTATGACATCAACCTCTGTCCTCCACAAATGCACACATTGAAATATGCACTTGAGCACACATGTGCACATAAGCACCATCCATCTGAACTGTGTTCATCTTCCAGCATGTCATCCTACATGTCTCTGAAGATAATTTTCTCACTTTTATTCTCCTTTAATAGAAATGTTTGAATTTTAGACATATTCAGAGAAAATTATTCTCATTACAGAAGAAATTTGTCTTCTAAAATATTAACTTAATTGCTCTAAAATTTGAAATCCTTTCTTCAAAACAGAAAATCTTCTTGGTTTTATGTATTCAAATGGAAAGCCCCCCAAAAATGTGCATTCTGCTCCAAATTGGCTCACTATAATGACCAATATCTTCTGGAAATGACACTGTCTAGCTATGAAACATAATTACATCCATACTCCTTTTTTCTTTCTTTTTCTTCTCATTTTTGAAAGTTATATTTTGAAACTAGTTTGCTAACTGTTGGGTTTCCATGAAAGTTTTACAAGTATCCTTAGTTTTGGTTAACTAGTCATTACTCCTATGTCTACACTCTTCCCCAATCTTCAAATATCAACATTCTCCTCTCTTATTTCATTTCACATATGTACTACTATCATCCACTTATATATGTTAAGTTGGATTTTAAGATATCTACCTATGATTACAGGTCAGAGATCCCCAGATAACTGGAAAATTTACTGACTATTACTATTGCCCTCAATTACCCTTCATAACTACATAACAAGACCCTGCTGACTAAGAGACCCACATTGTAGACAAATTTGTAAACAGTCTTATTAAATAAGAAACACAGAGCTAAATACAGGAGTGCAAGCCTTAGAGATCAGAGCAATAGCCACCAACTAACCTTAGCTCACCATGTCTCCATAGCTTCCCAAGGGAACCTCTTTCTTTCTAACCTGTGCCTTTATTACCTTCCTGTTCTGACTTCTCATTGATTCTAAGCCCAGCCACATCACTTCCTCATCACTGCCTGTCTTTACAGACCTCCGGGTCTCTATGGTTGGTACTGGGATTAAAGGCATGTATCACCATACTTGGCTGTGTCCTTGAACACACAGAGACTCTGCCTGCCATGTGATCAGATTAAGGGTGTGTGCTACCACTGCCTGACTGCTGTTTTTGGCTGACTACGACCTCTGATCTCCAGGCAAACTTTATTAACATACAAATAAAATACCACATTTCAGCACAAATAAAATATCACCACACCACATGTATGCTAAAAGACATAGATAAACCAACCATAAATTTCCTACTGTTGGTTAGATTTTATAGTTCTGGAAGGTGTATGAAGGATGTTGGGAAGAAACTCATCAATTTGTCTGCTTAGAACAAGATTCTGTATGCTGCTGCACATAGGTCAATCAAGATGTGTGTGTCCATTGCTGCAGTGGTTTCATGAGCATTATGGATTAGATAACCACATTTTAAATGGATTTAAAACCTTCTGAACAGGGGGAATTTTCATATTTAATTTGTCAAATGTAAACAAAAATTTAAAAGACTTTTTTTCATTTTTAGCAATATAATATTTATGAGTTGCAAAGATATTGTGGCATCTGACTAAAACCTGAACTGATTCTTAATTATTTACTGTAATTTTTCCATTTGAATCATATAGTATACTATAACATTCCTGTTCAAATGAATATCATTTGTCATCTTTAAATTTATATATTTTGAGTAATTACATATATTTTCAATAGATTGACCTTGAAATAAATTAGCATAGGGAATTTAGAGAAATGTTGAAACATCTCCAGAAGCAATGGATAAAAAATAAATTTAATTTTACACATATTTTGGCTACCTTGATCACAAATTAAATCTCTATAAGATGTAGGTGAATTATTTTATTCAGTATTATTGCAACAAACACTACACACAATGCTAACATTTTTCCATTAACACATAATACTCAATATATATATCTATTTAAATAGGAACAAATTACAGTTGTTTTTCATTTTACTGTTTGCTCTTTTGGGGCCTGACACCCAGCTCCCAAAGAAATACAGGGAGACGTATTCTTAAATGTGAATGCCCAGCCATAGATTGGCTTGTTTCCAGCCAGCTTTACTTACATTATCCTATCTACCTTTTACCTCTGGGCTTTTACCTTTTTTTATTCTATATTACTTTTGTACCTTCTTATTCTATGGCTGATTGTGTAGTTGGGTGGCTGGCATCCTCCTCTCCTCTTTTTCTTGCTCCTCCCCCTTCTTTCTTCTCCTATTTATTCTCTCTGCCTGGCAGCCCTGCCTATCCCTATCTCCTGCCTGGCTTTTGGTCATTCAGATTTTTATTAAACAAATCTGGTGTTTTAGACAGGCAAACATGGCTTCACAGAGTTAAACAAATGTAATATAAAAGAATGCAATACATATTTACATCATTAAACAAATGTTACACAGCATAAATGAATGTAACACACCTTAAAATAATATTCTACAATAATAAATCATGACAATGTTCTGTTAGTTGAAGGAATTGTGTATTCAACATCCCCAAAAGACTTGGAACTTTTTCTTCTTTAATAAATATTCTAGATGTAAGTATATTGTCAGTTGAAGATCTTCCTCCAGATAGCATTAGCTTGCTTCAAAATGACAAAAACAAAAGAAAAATCAGAATAATTGACCCTTTGTCAGCTTGATACAAACGCTTTACTATTTAAATATTACCCTTCAATTACTCGTTATCCCAAAGATCTATTAATATCCTATCTCAATAAGAAACACATTCCACATTCCAACTTTTGAAAGTTCCACAGGCTTTAAAAATTCAAGGACTTTTAAAGTTCAATCTCTTTAAATACCCAAAGTCTCTTAACTGTGGGCTCCTGTATAATAAAAAATAATAAATTATCTACTTTCGTACTCCAAGAAGAAGAATCAGGGCACAGTCACAATCAAACCAAAGCAAACTAAAATTACACACTATAAAGTATTCAGTTTTTGACATATGGGACCCACTAAAGACTCCCTGAACTCCAATAGTAGGTCCATTTTTCAAGAACATAAAATATGCGTCTTAGTCTCAATCCATCTCTACACCACAGCTGTTGCTGCCCCATGGTGGTCATCCCATAGTACTAGAATGTTGACAATGACAAAGTCTTCTGAATCTAGGCTGTTCTTTAATAAATATCCTCTCCTGGGCTATCTTTAGGTACTAAGACCATGTCACATGGTACCAAGCCTCAATTCCTCATAATGATCCCTTCAATCATTGGGCATCTTCTGAAACTCAAGTTGTACCTTGTTCAAATGTAGCCCCCTGTAGGAACTGCTGTGAGTCTATGATTCTGGTACATGCAATGTCTGAAAACAACATTTGTCAGCTCCCTTCCCCCAAATCTAGCTCTTACATTCTCTCTGTAGTCTCTTCCTTAATGTTCTGTGAGTCTTGATGGTGGTAGAGGCTTAGCACTGAGTCTCATAGTCTTAGCATTTTGACAAATTTTGCATCTCTTCGTGAGCTGCTGTTCATTGGGAAAAGAAGCTTCTATGGTCAATGTTGAGAGCAATCCAGGTGAATGTGTATAAAAAAATATTTAAAAGATAATTTGACAGCAGGACCTTTTGCCACATAAAAATAGTGGGCTGTATCATAGAGCCTGCGAGCTTTAAATCAGTATCATAATATTGGTAAGGAAATATGTTCTTGTGGAACAAGGTTTAAATCCAATCAGAAAGTGATTAGTTAACCACCAACAGTCACAACAATACAGCAAAAATGTGTACTTTTTGCCTAGCAGGTGTCTTTCAGCATACTGTGCTGATGATAGCAACTGTCACTTTAGTCTTTCTGAATGCCGTTGTGCTTGGCTTAAGTCATGCAGTGTCTCCTGATTTTACTCATTCTCTTTGACAGCTACTTGACTATGATATAATCTGATTTCTACCAGTTCAACAGCTATGTGGTTTTTCTTTGCTCCTGTTTACAGTTTCTTATAATAATGAAATCCTTGCTGAGATTTTCTTTTTTGTTCTGGATATCTCTGGAACATTTTAGAGGACTTCTGTAGAGGATAAAATTTAATCTGGTAACAGCTGAATAAGGCAAATACAAACCTTATATTTCAAAGTTTAAAATTCTCAAAGGGAAAAGAATTGCTTGCTTTAGAATATAATGATCACTATTTTTTTATGTCATGAATATTCAAAACTTTAGTGTTGCAAGCTAATTACTATGGCAATATTTTGACAGGATATATCAGGTGGACTATTAATTAGTCAAACTAAATGATTCATATTTAATGAGAAGCTTTATTGACTAAGAAAAGAAAAAAATGTAAGGTTCAATTGCATCTCAGAAATAAAATACTACACATGTTTACTGTTTCCATAAAAAAGAAGAAATTCATTTGTTTAGTTTTTATCAAAATTAGTATTAAAAATGAGAAACTTTGTGCTTTCGGAAGTGACCTACAAGCATCAGGAAACAACACATACAGGAGTGGGCAGAGAAATAATGTAAGAATTGGTAGGGCTGCTGGAAAATTATGTCTTCTGCACAGGACGTGCTATTGTACTAATAAGCTCATGGGAGCTATGATTTCATGGACAAGACTTCTGCAAGATCAAGACAGAAAAAATCCTGGCATGAATCTGGAACAAGATCGTAATGATGTGCCCTTAACTGAAGAACTATTGACATCAAACCCTGAAAGACCAAAACTGTACAATCCCATTATTTTATTAAGAAAAAACTATTAAATTAACAGGTAAATAAAGTTACCATGATAAAAAACAGGTTTAAAGAATTCATGACTACAAGTCTAGGTCTACTCAGCTTACTAAAGGGGTTGCTTCAATATGAACAGAAGTATAAACACACCAAAGAGTTCACAAAAAAAAAAAAAAATTTAAAAAAAAAAAAACACTGAACAGGTTAAATAAAGAGGTATGAGAAAACAGAACAAAATGACATGAATTAATACACACCCTTCAATAATAACTCAGATATTAATAGTTTCAATTATTCTATACAAAAACACAGATTAGCAAATTGGAATAAAAACAGGAACTACATTTCAGATGATTCTAAGAAACACACCTCATCATTAAGTATAGACATCTCATTAATGTAAAGGGATGAAAATAAATGCATCACATGATAATAGAAGTAAGAAATAAGCAAGTGTGCCTTTTCTAATCTGTGACAAAATATATTTCAAACTAAAGAGTCAAAAAAGAAACTTCATATACATTAAATGAAATATCCATCAACAGGATGTTACAATCATATATATATGCCAAACACTACAGTATCTAATTTTACTTAACATACTATAAGATGAAATAATAATAATAATAATAATAATAATAATAATAATAACTGAGTGACACAACACAATGACATTGGGTGATGTCAATACTTGACTGTAAGAGTGTATCGCTGTAGACCCCATCACTTAAAAAATAGAGCACAGCCGGTCAGTGGTGGCACACGCCTTTAATCCCAGCACTCGGGAGGCAGAGCCAGGCGGATCTCTGTGAGTTCGAGGCCAGCCTGGGCTACCAAGTGAGTTCCAGGAAAAGGCGCGAAAAGCTACACAGAGAAACCCTGTCTTCAAAAACCAAAAAAAAAAAAAAAAAAAATAGAGCATGGACAAATCAAATTGTCACTCATCTGGAATCTTCATTCCTGCTGGCTAGGATTTATTGTGCTGGAAGCTGCTTTTCACACTACTGTAAGAAAGAAGGAATCATGACTCATCCCTAACTGTGTATCCTGAGATTGAAAACAAGGCTTGCCAGGCAATACGTACCAGTTGATGCAGGAGTGGCACATTTCATGGGAGTAAGCAACCACGTTTTGACTGGATTTTAGTCTTGCTTAACACGTTGAAACCCATGCCAAGGACCAGTATTAGAACCAAAATCTGTTGCTTATAAATATGTAAAAAACACTTTCTATGTTAATTTAAGAATGAATAATAATAAAACAGCACTCAAAATAGTTGAGACAGGTAATTAACATAGGGCTGGAGAGATTAAAGAAAAAAGGGATGGGGAGAGGTTAATCAATTGGTACTAAGTCATCACTGGAAGAACCAATAGTTTCTTGTATGTTGTTATACAGCAGAGCTCCTATAAAGAACAACAATAATATATGGATATTTGAAAAATTTAAAAAAGTTTTAATGTTTTTATTATGAATAAAAGATAAATGTTTGAAGTAGATATGTTTATCTTGACTTAAACACTGCTGTGTAATGTATTGAAAGATGACATGAAACCCTCAAATATTTAAGGTATTTATTTATCAGCTAAAAATAAATTTACATTAAATAAAACATAGAAATGAATTTGGTAGAAATATATTTTCTGGAGAGATATCAAAGAAAAGTGTCTCCTTCCAGCAGAGACCTTGAAAACTTAAGAGAGTAGCAAAATACACAGTGGTGTTACTAATTCATTAAATATTTACTTTTTTATTCACTAACAGATTAATACCACACAAAGGACATAGCGAGAAACTTCTTGTCAGAATATGAAAAACAAAAAGTAATGTTCTCCTGTAACAAGTATATATATTAATATATGCTGGTACTTATTAGCTATGTAGACACAACATACTCACCAGATCCACTGACTTCAGAATGACATCCATGCTATAGGTTGTAAGAGGTTGTTCAGGAAATCACCATCTGACGCAGAAGGAAATACACAGACACAGCATACTACTGAGCTTTGAGAGGTAAAGGTATTTACCAATGTTGACATGTTTATAAATATCCCAATTCTAGCTTTCAGCCAGTTGTATGTGACAGATAAGATTTACATATTTAGGTTAAGTCTTTAAAATGTCAACAATACTTATCCATTTAACATGTGCCTCTATTTGTGTGTTTGCACATATGTGATGCACACATGTCATGGTGCAGTTAAGGAAGTTAGAGGAAAATTTACAGGGGTCAATATTCTCCTTCAATCATTTGGGTCTCAGAGATCAAACTCAGGTATTCAGCTTTGGCAATGAATGCTTTTATCCAGTGAATCGCCTCACTGGCCCTAGAAAAATTCATATAATCTTAATTGGAGGCAGATTAAAGTAAGTATATTAAATCTGAAACACAAGTAGTTCAGAAAAAAAATTATTAAGGTTCTAATACAAAAGGAGAATCTTGGAATTATTTTTAATTGCTGTTCATTTTTTGTTACCAAAATGCTTTAAAAATGTTTATTGATTTTACATAAGGATTAAAGTTTAACATGTCTTCAGTAATTTGAGTAAACACATGATAAGAAAAGTAATTTAAATCATTTTTCATTTAAAAAATCTATGTTCTTGGATATTACATCTTAAAATACATCTTTTTCTTCTATAATAATATTTCATACATATAACTTTGACAATGTTAGATGAAATACATTTGAATTGCAAATCACTAACCATAAATTTGTCATTGGACATTTTAAAAATGCTTTTTGTTATTTGCTTTTTTTCATCCTGCCTTTATTTTAGATAAAATTTGCTGATGGTTTCTGTCTTTGTCAGAAGAAATTATAACTCTTATAGTTTTAACAATACAAGGTATAATTACATATGCTCAAAATAAACACATTTCTATAGAGTAAATGGTGAAATTTCCATCTCAAATAAAATCTGTTGTCATCAATTATGAATTTATCCCATCTTATCAGCACAAATACAATGTGCATAGTAGTCCCAAACTATGAGGACAGAATTCTAAAATGTGCTTCTTTGTCCTTAAGCTGAGTTTACAAACTTTATTATGTCAAAATCTTCTATACTTGGCTATGAGAAACAAATGACATGCTAGACCTTATAAACAAATCTTTAGTATGAACTAATAATGAAGAATTAGAATAACTGATTCCCTTTTTATTTTACGTACTTATGAACTTTCATCTTTTATTTTTTTTTATTTTTTGAGATAAGGTTGGCCTTGTAGCCCAGGGCAGTCTCAAACCAGCGTGCCTCTTTGTATGCATCAACATATATGTAATTAATATCTATTGATGCCTAATACGAATATCAGTAGTCATACAGTAACGAGTTGTTTTTAAACATTAATGATGCTGTGTGGAAAAACAAATCAGTGGGTATAAATGAGTTGAAATTTTAGGTATGCATCAAAAGACACACCTATATCCACTGATTTTTTTTCCCATACAGCATTATTTGTGTTTAACAACAACTTGGACTTATATGATTACTAATAATCATATTAGGAATCAAAATATATTATTTACATATAGTATTTCCATATACGATGTATTATTTCCAGCTTTTAAAGTGAAGCTAGTACATGTTTCTGGTTTGTCTTTCTCTTATTCTTTCATATTGTCATTTTGTTCATAGTGAATAACATAATATCACAACGATTCCAATGTTTAAGAAAAAGAGTACTTGTTTACCAAGAAGGCCAAAGTGGTAGTGTCTATAAGGTTACAGTGCTATTGGGTGTCAGGACTATCTGTAACTCTTGGAGCAGTTTTGGGCAATGAAGATTCTGCAAGAGAGAAGTCTGGAGGTTAAGGCATTAAAGGGACATGGTGGTGTCCAGTGAACCTTGGAAACGTTAAAATCATAAACAATTAAAAACTGCTGTTATGTGGACCCTATTGTAATGCCACTCTCTCTCTAGACCACAGATATCAATGTTTTGAAGACTTATTATGGTTTAATGGTAGCATGTAAATATGAAGTGATTTCTGAGGTAGGACCACTTGCATTGGGGGCAGTAGCAAATATAACCTTCCAAGTGACTTGACAGATTATAATGGATTTGTTTCATCAGTATGTAAACCAAGGTTGTGGTGAAATAATTTCTAAGGGAGAATAATTTTCATAGACATGAAGGAAAGTAAATGAAGGAAAACTTTCACACACAGAGGAGGAGATTCGTGTAAATAAATGATACTGGTTCCAGGAACAAAAAAAAAAAAAAATCAGTTAAGAAAACACACTACTGATTCTAACTTCTTCCGTTTCATTTCTATATCACTGCTTTTCCTTACATCTAAGAAATTCCCCATGTGAACTGTGATAAACTATAAGTGCTGTTTTATTCTGATATGATATCACTTGTATCACTTGGACCTTGGGCATTCAGCTAGTGATGATTTCCTCTTTACTCACGCTTTTACAACTTGGAGTTCAGGTTCATAATTACTTAAGGAGTTCAAAATGGTCTGTCACTCTCTCTTGAGCATGTTTGTGAGTTGTGCTTTGGTGGAAGAAAAAATGTATTTTCACCTACTCTACATCTCAATGTGAAGATCCCTGGCAGGTACAATCATGGCTGGGACTTCACCCAGGGGTTATATTAAGAGACTTAATTCAAGTTTATTTTTCAGAGGTTATTGTATGTAATGAAATCCAGAAAGGTGTAGTACTGTGTTAGGAGGCTCCATGAGAAAAGTTCCCTACACAGATTTACATGAAGTAATATTTTCCTTGCAGATTTACCCAGTCTGTGAGTTTCACATGCACTATCTGATTAAAACCTGAGCCACATGCACCTCCTGAGGAGACACAGAAGGCTAGATATGCAGTCGGTGAGGACTGATACATCATACGGCTATCCTGCAAGTTTTCTCCCAGGATTACAGCTGGTATTCTGATCAGTGAAATGTTTTGTTTGTTTGTTTGTTTGTTTGTTTGTTTTCTTAAACATTTCTGGTAGGTATGCTCTTTTGGCTGTTTTTTGTTGGCTATTTTGATCGTACTCTGAATCTCCTGAGACTGCCAATAAGTTAAACCTTGAATCAGAGGGTAGAGTCAACATTCAGCTGGCCAGAATTAACCATTAAATTTTTGTTGGACCCAGACTAGGATAGAGAGACACAGGAAGAAATAAGGAGAGGCTTAGAAGCTTTACAGGTCTTTTCAATCTGGAAGTGTGAAGAGGTAGGGCCAGCTGATCATTCCTCCATCGCTCTGTGGATCTATCAGGTTTTCACCCCAATATCTGACCCCCAAGTATTATTTAATAATAAAACAATATAAGTAATCACTCTATCTGGCATCCAATATGTGGTAAGATCACCTGGGGGTTTTAAAGCCACCACTTCTCTGTACTTCCGTGGCTCACTGGTTTTCCTGTCAAGGGTTTTTCTAGCGGTCTCTGAACCACGGCCCCACACGATGCCTGTACAGCCTCCTGAGTCAGCCACCTAATGCCAGCTCCGTCATTCAGGCAGCTGTGTGCCATCCCACACCATGTACTAGCCGCATGGGCTTCACTTGTCCATCTTTCTACATCTGCTTTTCATGTGGCAAACTGCCTCTTTCCACACTCAGTGAGCTGCTGCAATTATCTTTGGCCCAGGTGTGCAGCACAGTGACATCCCACTGCATCACACATGCCGGGCTCTGGACGTCCCACTGAGACTGTCCTCCCTGCTTGCATAGCTGAGCATCATCACTGCAGCAGGCTCCCCCACACAGCTCCATGTTGCTGCTGTGCAAAAACTAAAAAGTCAGCAGAGCTGGTGAGACACCTGGAAATTATTAAGGAGGAGATTAGATTAGGTTTAAATCTTTCTTAATTAAGAATGGGGAACAATAATATAACACAAGAAGTTAGGATTCTGTATGGTTCCATAAATCAATGGTCTGAAAAATGGAAAAATTAAATGAAGAGATAATCAACTTACCTGAGATTGACATGATGCTGACTATAATTACTATCAGCTTGGTAATTCATGTTTTATTCTAAAAATAGTGGTTTGATATCAGTGCAAAATATGAAAAATTGACTAATAAGATACAATTCTTAGTAAGACCTACTAATGATACTAAGAAAAATATTCACACACAAACACAGGAGTTTAAAGAAACCCTACCATATCATTGCATTATGAACTAAAGAGAAGCAACCAAAGGTTATTAGAAATCCAACCTTACTTAATCCAGTTACTATACAAGAATGACCACGAGATGATAGGCACCCCCAAGGATACACAAAAGTTAACTGAAATCCTGTAGAAATGTCACATTTGAAGAGATTTGAGGAAGCAGTCATTCCATATGGTATACATTCACGTTTTGTGAAGCAGATGTTAAATTCATGGGCAATTGGGAACAGAATTATTCCACAAGACTGGAAAGATTTAGCCACACCAATATTAGAAGCTAGTCCTCAGTTACAATGGTAAACATGGTGTAGAGGGGGAAACTAGGGTCAAAGAACAATGAAATAAGTCTGAAAATATTAAAATTTTCAAAGATCAGCTCATCAGCAAAGGACAGTATACTGATTTGCAAAGACAGTTTAGATTTGGTAATCATACCTTGGCTCTATGTTGAATACCAGCTTTAAATGCTTGGGACAGGGTTGAAGAATCAGGAAAGAGTACTGAGTCATTTAATAAAATTATACAAGGCCCAAAAGAAGCTTTCACTGATTTTTTGTAAAGACTGACTTCAGCTGTAAAAAGAATGATATCAGTTCCAGAAGATAAACAAATATTAATTGAATCTTTGAGTTTTGAAAACGCTAATTCAGAATGAAAAGATTGATTAGGCCTTTAAATATAAGATCAGCACCAATAGATGAATGCATCCAAAATACAGTTGATATTTGATCTGACACTTATGATAATACTTGCATAAGAGAAGTTATTTCTAAAAATTTTAAGAAAAAAAACAAAATGTCAGATGTTTAATTGTGGTAAATGAGCTCATTTGAAAAGGAATTGTAGACAAGACATTCCTAGAAACAAATGATTTTAAGAGAAAAATCCAATATGGATTTTTCAAAATTTTCAAAATTTTTCAAAAATTCAATATGGAATATGCAGAAGGTGAGGCAAAGGACAACATTTTACTAATGAATGCAGATTAACATAGGACAGGCAAGGTAACCCTTTGCCATCATAAAAAGTCTTAAGGGGCCTCTTACAAGCCCTAATGTCAAATCTGGTTCAATCACACCCTGTCAGCATTGGAGAAACTTGTCCATAGATCAATGAAAAGACATAATGCCTGTAGTTAAAAAACATACTGCTCTGGATGACAGAATAGTTTAAGTAGATAAAACAACATTTTTAGGAGAGACTATAAAACAAGTATTTTGGCAAACTTCTATAAATGATCAAAGACCAAAGCCAAAAATACAAATAAATGGCATTGTAATTGAAGGGTTACTAGACACAGGCATAAATGTAACAATAATTTCACCAAAATCATGACATCCAGATTGGCCTCTTCAGAAAGTAAATATTCGTTTCCAGAGATTAGAATTTTATCTCAGTTAAAATAAAATTAAGATGGGTCAAATGTATAAGTCTATAAAGACAGATAAAGTAAAGCCATATGTGGCTAACATAGCAATGAATTTATGGGGATATGATTTTTACAGCAATGGAAAACACAGAAATAAGCCATAAAATAAAGAATGCTTCTGAAAAAACATTAAGAGGTTTTATCAAGAACAGTCACTGATCATTCTGGTCATATATAAGCAGGGCACAACAGCTGTTGATCCTGCAAAGGTACCAACAACCCTACCTTTAAAATAGTTAACTGACAAACATGTCTAGGTTGAACAATGGCCTTTGACATCAGAAAAACCTAAAGGTACCAGAACAGCTAGTAGAGGAGCATCTAAATCCTTAACATATAGAAGAATTGACCAGTCCTTGGAATTCTCCAAAATTTGTCATTAAAAAGAAATCTGAAAAATGGTGAATGGTAACAGATTTGAGAGCTGTTACTAAGGTGATTCAGTCAATGGTCTCTTTATGTTCTGGAATTCTGTTGCCTTCTTTATTACCTAAAGAATGATCTGTTATAGTGATTGATTTAAAAGTCAGCATTTTCGCTATACTTTTACAAGAACAGAAAAGAAAAAATGTTGCCTTTATAGTGCCTACTTTTATTATTCCCAGCCAGTTAAAAGGTATCAGTAGAAAATTCTACCACAACGTATGTTGAACACCCCCACCTTGTGTTTATATATTGTACAACAGCCATAGGAAATAATTCATACACCCTTTCCTCAATGTAAAATTTACCACTGTATCAATGATATCTTACTAGCCGATAGTGGAGATAAAGTATTTGAAGTAAAGAAAGCTTTTTTTTGTTGAAGATTACAAATTGCTCCTGGAAAATACAAAAAGAAGATATATTAATTACCTAGGATATAGGATAGGTTTTAAAAATTCAACCACAAAAAGTACAAATCAGGACAGATAAATTATGAACACTTGTTGAGAGATATTAACTGACTATGGTCCAATATTGGACCAACAACTCAAGAACTAAGTAATTTATTTCAAACTTTACAAGGTAATAAAGACTTAAATATTCCAAGAAAATTATCATTTGAGCATGAAAGAGAATTGGCCTTGGGAGAAAAGAAATTACAGGATGCACATGTGGATCACATGGATCCACAGCTTGATAGTATTCTGTTATTTACCTTCTAAGCATTCTCCCACAGGAATTCTTATACATAGAGAAAATAATATATTAGAATGGATATTTAGGCTACACAAAAAGTAAAAAATTAAAAACGTATTTAGAAAAATTTTCTGAATTGATTCTTAAAGGAAAATTGAGACTTTGCAATTAACAGGAATAGATCCAACAGAAATTGTGGTCCATTTTACTAATGCTGAAATTGCCTCATTATGGGTAAAAAATAACACTGGAAAAGAGTTTTTAGTAAATTATATATATAATTGAATCCTTCCTCATAATGAGGAACAACAATTTCTACATTTTATACTGATGCAAAGAAATCAGTAAAAAGAGGTTATAAGTCAGAAAATTTAAGGAAAATGGGTCAAAGCCCTTATGATTCTGTTCAAGTCAAAATTATATGCTTTTCTCATGATATTATTAGATTTTCCAGAACCTCTTAATATACTTACTGACAGTTAATATGCAGAAAGAATTGTTTTACATATTAAAACCACTGAACTTATTCTAGATGATTCAGAATCAGCTTTGTTATTTATTCAATTAGGAGAAATAATGAGAAACAGAAATTATCTCTTGTATATAACACATATCAAATCATATACAGATCTACCAGGCCCTGTAGCACAGGTAATAATGAAACTGAAAAGCTATTGGTAGGAAATGGGATAAAATCCTCAGAATTTTATAAGAAACACCATGATAAAGGCAACTGCTTGAAGAAAGATTTTTCTATCACTTAGCAACAAGCCAAGGAAATGTTCTACTAGTACTTCATATTATCAAACTCTACAGTTTTCAGTATGTAACCGAAAGGATACTCAAAGAAACAATATTTGGCAAATGAATGTATAATTTATGCAGAGTTTGGAAAATTAAAGTATGTGCACCATACCATAGAAATATATACAGGATTTCAATGGTCACTTCTTTGTGTTCTGAAAGGGCTGGTTATGTGATTACATATTTATCAGAAGTCATGGCCACAGCAGGAATACCTGTATAAATTAAGACTGACAACCCTCCAGCATAGGTGTAATAAAATGAAACAGATTTTTGCATACTATAACATAAAGCATATTACAAGTATAAAACCCAATCCTACAGGAGAAGCAGTTATGGAAAGATCTAATCACACTTTAAAAGATAAGTTTAATAAACAAAAAGGGGTAACAAAGGCCCTAAGAGGTAGATTATAGAATATTTTATTAAGTTTAACTTTTATATGCTATTGAGATAGGAATAACAGCTGTGGGGAGATATTGGAGGGTAGAAGAAAACTGCTGAAGTACATCAGCCTGTACATTTTAAAGATGCGTTAACCTCAGAATGAAAACTAGGATAAGTGTTACTTTGCAAAAGAGGTTTTGCTTTTGTTTCCATATAAATAGAAAACCTTTGGTGACCTTCAAAATTGAAAAAGATTAGATTTGAATAGGAGAAACCTTTTGAATAGCAGAAGCAATAATTCATTAAATATTATGGCCATTCAATATAAAATAACTTATGAGACTAAGAAACACCTTTCATTTGATCAGATGTAACCTGCCAAAAAGAGAAACTCCACAAAGTTAGGGTTGGGGCAGGGGTTTTGGTTTTGTGTTTCCTGGAGAATAACAGTATCCCATTAAGGGATTTAAAATTTACTAGACAAACTATCAAAAGGATACATCATCCAGAGAAATGTCCCAGGAAATAGAGTTAATTTGCCTAATGATATATAGCATATTTACAACAGGATAAAATTTCATAAATCTTCACAAATTTTTGTTTCTGCTGTTCTCTACAAATATGTAAACCAAACAGTCTTTTTGTAGTCCCAATTCAATTAAAAATTAAAGCTGACTGGAGTTGGAGCACAACTCTCTCTTTGTCCAAGGGAGGTAGTTCCAAGTTGGTCTTGGTCATAGTCAAGGAGGAAACTAAGCAAAGGAGATTAGATTCAGGGATCTCATTCTGAAAAGAAGAAAAGGGTCATAGAATCATAGAATTGATAGGAATAAGGCAGATTATTTAATCTATTTTTAAACAAAAAATTAACTATTAGTCTTAAATATTTTACATTGTTATGGAATTTTATATTGTTATAAATTTAAGCTTATTTTTGTTATAACATTATATATATATATATATATATATATATATTTCTATTCTTGTTTAAGTTATTTTTGTATATTGATACAAATTTAAAGTTAATTTCATTATAACATACTGTTTATATGTTTCTACTCTTGTTTAAGGAATTGTACTATGTAGCTCATTTAAAAAAGTTATATAAAAAGTTCTAGTCCTTGAAAGGTATTATTATAAGTTATTTAAGATAATTAAGAAATTCAGGTTAGTAGTTAGTCATCTGTAACAATCAAATTTGTGGCCATGTTAGGTATGTTCTTAAGATCAGATATAGATTGTAGATAAATAGATGGTCTTCAAATATTTCAGAGACCTATGTAGGATACAGTATTTAAAATGTTTTAATAACATAAGGCATTTTACAAAAATGAGGCATATCTGCTTCTGGCAGTAGCAATTTACTTCAAAATAAGATGATGGGCATCAAAGAACCTCCATATGGAGTGTGCATTCATTTGTGGTAATTTAGCCACTGGACAAGAAACTGTCTTTGCTCTGACTTTTAACAGCATGCAGTCCAAATTCAACATGGAGGACACAAAAGAAGGCAACTCTCAAACTTTGCCAAGACAAGGTAGGACATTCCTTCAAAAAATCCCTGCTACACACACACACACACACACACACACACACACACACACACAAAGAAAAAAAAAACCCTGTCAAATATTATAGGCCTGTAGGACTAATATGGGTTCCCCATCTCTACAGAGAAATGTAGGGTGACTGTTGACTGTCCTGGTCCCAAATGTTTCTGTCATTCCTGTATTTGGAAGTGGCTTCCTCTGCCCTTTCTCTTCACTCACATAATTTTGTATCCCTCTTGGATCTTTGATGGGGTTGAGGACTACATAGTTATAGTTAAAATTTTTTCTTGTTATCAAGTTCACAAAAAAAAACTCAAAAAAGAGGTGTAAAGTTTATAAGGTTCAGATTCATAAAACCTTAAGTTTTTATTCAATAAAATGTTTTAAAGTCTAAAAAGATATTTTTAGGATTGTAATACAAGCTATAATAGAAAGTGGTTTAGGTATAAAACCTTGGACTCATGAAGATAGAATAAATACAGAGTAGTTTCTCCAATTTTGCCAAATGTATATTGATTGGACATTGTGAATATAATTCTTACTTGATAATTTTTCTTATTGTACAGAGTTTTACTATGTTAAGTTTGAAACTTTCCCTTTTTACTTAGACTGTACCTGATAATAATTCTTTTTTTTTTTTAGATTCTTGATATTTTATTACTATTTTGTAGACATTAGGAATAAGTTACAAGTGTTATGGTTGTAAGACTCTTTTTTTGTGTGTTTCATTTTTTTTATTTTATATAAGAGATTTTCTAGTCATTTTACATATCAGGCACGGATTCTCCTGTCCTCTCTCCTCCCACCCCAGCCTTCCCCCCCAATCCACCTCCCATTCCCACTTCTTCCAAGGCAAGGTCTCCCCTGGGGAGTCAGCAGAGCCTGGTACATTAAGTTGAGGCAGGTCCAATCTCCTCCTCCCTGCACCAAGGCTGAGCAAAGTGTCTCAGCATAGGCCCTAGGTTCCATTGTATATAATTTTATTGTGTTAGAGTTAAAACTTTCCCTTTTTATTTAGACAACAGGGTGGAAATGTGAGTTATTTTGATCATGCTCTGACACTACTGATACTGCCAATAAATTTAAATCTTGAATCAGAGGGTGGAGTCAACATTCACCTGGCCAGAATTAACCATAGAGTATTTGTCAGACCCAGATTAGGATAGAGAAGTACATGAAAGAATAGGAATGAGAATTGTGAAGAGGTATGATCAGCTGATCATTCCTCCATTGCCCCATGGGTCTATCAAGTTTCACCTCCATATTTTGCTCCCAAGTTTTATTTAACAATAGAACAATATAAGTAATCCCTTCAATGTTTGTTCCTCAAAATAATCTGCCATCATGTGTTAGCTACATAAAACTGTCATTGTCTCCTGTCATTGGTCATCATTCTAGGCAAGGGGTTTGCCATGTCACATAGATTCAGACCAAGAATTGAAAAGTTGGAACAGATAAGGACTAAAGAGCAATGTGCTAAGTATAATGGTCTATGTATATAAGACAAAATATTTGGAGATTGAGGCAGGAGAATCATGAGTTTGCAGTCAGTTTTTCTACAGAATGAGACCTTGTCTCAAAACAAACAAATTAGGATGTGTTGGTAATATCAGGGGAGTTACTTTGCAAATTTTAAGTGGAGCTATTTTATTTGAGGCATCAAATATTCTCTAAGAAAGTGAAAAACAGAAAATTTATCTGCACATAAATTATGGAAAGTTTAATAAGTCTATCATTTTCTTTGGATACTTGCCAAATTCATTAAAGAAAAGAATCCAAAGCATTAGGAGAATTCAACAGGTGCCGTTTGCTATACAGAAGCTATCAACTTCCTGAGGATCCACTTATTAATTGCTGACTTTAGTGCCTGTGCTAATGGTGTCTTGACAAGGACTTCATAATTAAGGTAAAGCAAGGGTCTACAGGATGAGAAGATCTTTATCAATTATATATAACTGACAGAGGGATAATACCTAAAATATATTCAAAACTATTCATAACAGCTAGAAACTGAAAACAGCCTAGATGTACATTAACTAATGAATAAATAATGAAAACATTGCATATTATATAAGGAAATATTCTTCAATTGTTAAATAAAATGAAATTTTCTGATAAGTAGAATTTAAGTTTAAAAAATCCTAATGATTGCTATTACCTGGATTCCCCCACCCCCAAACAAACAAACAAACAAATAAAAAGCCCAATACTTGTGATTTCTCTTACATGTTGGTGGTAGCTTTTTTGGTGTTTGTTTATGTTTGAGATTGTAATTTAAGTATAATGTTTCTCCTGTCACTTGTCTCTTTTCTTACTCCAAACCCTCCCTGCTCTAATTCAAATCCATAGCCCCTTTTTTCATTAACTGTTATTGTATGCATTTTGTATTTGTATATTCACATATATTTTTAAAAATAATGCATCAGGCCCAGTGAGACTCCATTGGAGAAAACTTTTTTCTTTTTGTTTTTTTTTCCTTCAGAGCTGAGGACCGAACCCAGGGCCTTGCACTTGCTAGGCAAGTGCTCTACCACTGAGCTAAATCTCCAACCCCGAAAAAACTCTTTTCTTTGCCTGCATATATCCGTTGTAAAGATCCTCTTGGCTACATGTCAGAGCCTGAGTCAAGTATTCTTTTCAGTGCACACAACCACCTGTACCTCTCTCTATAGAGGAGATAGGTTCTTGATGCTCTCCTTTGGTATCTAAGGATGACAACATCCAACATTCACACATATACACTGATACACATACATATCCGTAATTAAAATCAATTTTTAGAAAAATCTTCTAGATTGTGTTTGTACTTAAAATTACAAAATCTCCTATTTATTGCATAATTTTAGTCTAAATAGTGTGCCACAGAAAGTAACAGCAATAGTCAAATGCCTTCCTTACACAGAAATTCCAGTTAATAAATTCATTGTATAAATTATAGGAAATAAGAACAAATTCAAACTGACTAAAGAAAAATTTGAAATAGCATCAAGCAATTGGAAAAAAAAAACATTGCTAGGATGTTTGGGAAATTTTGCCATAAAAATGGAATTAACACATATAATCACCAGCCAGTTTCAACATTGATTGAGTTATCTTGAAGTAACATCTGTTCCCACTACATTCAAAATATTAATACAGTATTTATACCACAAACACAAAAAATACTCAACATATAGTAACATATAAATTGCATGTTACAATTAGAAATTACAGTAAAATATTGTTGTTTTGCATAGTACAATCTGGGGTTGAATTGCTACAACTCCTTTCTCATAACATATTAATATTCAGTAGGTTTAAATATAAGTATTGTTCTCTGTCATCCTTTTACATATTACACTGTGTCTGGATTAACCAGATTTTGTGTAAATACACATGAAAAATACATCAAAACACAAAGTGTCATTTGTTAGCTTCTCAATTATTATACTGATAAAATTCTACATTATGCTTAGAAGAAATAAGAAAACAACTTATATTTAGAATATAACAAAAACTGTCAATTATGTTCATTAAAATAACACTATTTCAAGTTCATAAAACATGTATTATATTGGTTTTCTCTTCCTTATTTTGAAAACACTCACCTATAATCATATCTGTCCATAATTCAAAATTTTAGAATAAAGTATTGGGAATCACTGATTCATTAATTTCCATTTCCATTGAGTAATATATATTATTTGATATTAATTTTATTTTACCGCAATATTTAATCTGAGCAAAATTCAGTGCATGGAGGAACACATGATTTACAAGTGTGTGTTAAACTCTATCTCATGTATAAATTTAACCACATCCAAGAGATATGAATGTTTTCATAAGTGAACTTCATGATGAGAAATGAAGTATCTAGTCTCAGAAACTATTTTATTTTTATGAGCTTCATGGAATACAGTGAAAGTAAATTAACATGGACAAGATGAATTTTGATTTAATCTTTAAATAAAACTGTACATTTCATTTCTAAGTCCATAAAGGAAGTATTTGAAGACATCATAATCATTTAATTTCAATATTTAAAAAGGAAAACTAAACAAAGCATTTAAACTTCAACAATCATTCTACTGTCTCAAAAATCTAAGGCAAATTTTTAATTTTTCTATTTATTGGGATAAAAATCTATGAAAATGATCCAGCTTTTAAAAGAAAAACAATAACCTGTAATTTATAGGATTTTTTAAAATATTCATGTGATATGAAGTTCTAGAAATTAATTCTACCAAATGAAAATGTGAAAACATACTGAAAGAAAACAAAGTGGATTATTTTTGATTGTTTTGGAACAGGAGAAACCAGCCTCCATTGTGAAAAAAGTTCAAGGACTTTCTACACCACCAAGAAAGTAACTGTTTAGTACATATGTCCACCCTTGTTAAACACACAAAAAGTATAATTAAATTACTTATTACCCCAAAATACATGTTGATGGTTATTTTAAGATAATATTTTGTTGATAAAATATTGATAATCTTTTATTAAGAGAAAACTTGGGTATGTTTTAATAATCTTTGGTTGAAATATTAAAAATGAATGTTTTTGTTTTCCACATAAGATTATTTAATTATTTATAAGAAATGGGCTATAGAACTAAACATAGAATTCTCAACAGAGGAAGCTCAAATGGCTGAAAGACATTTAAGGAATTGCTCAACATCCCTAATCATCAGGGAAATGCAAATCAAAACAACTCTGAGATACCACTTTACACCTGTCAGAATGGCTAAGATCAAAAATACTGAAGACAGCTTATACTGGAGAGGATGTGGAGCAAGGGGAACTCTCCTCCACTGCTGGTAGGAATGCAAGCTTGTATAGCCACTTTGGAAATCAATATGGTGTTTTTTTAGAAAACTGGGAATCTGTCTCCCCCAAGACACAACTATACCACTCTTGGGCATATACCCAAGGAATGCTCAATCATACCACAAGGGCACTTGCTCAGCTATGTTCATATCAGCATTGTTTGTAATAGCCAGAACCTGGAAACAACCTAGATGCCCTTCAACTGAAGAATGGATAAACAAAATGTGGTACATGTACACAATGGAATACTACTCAGCAGAGAAAAACAATGACATCATGAGGTTTGCAGGCAAATGAATGGATCTAGAAAAAAATCATCCTGAGTGAGGTAACCCAGGCTCAGAAAGACAAACATGGTATGTACTCATTCATAGGATGATACTAGATGTAAAACAAAGATGACTAGACTGCTACTCACAACTCCAGGGAGGCTACCTAGAACACAGGACCCCAAGAAAGACACAGGGATCGCCCAATGACTGAGAAATGGATGAGATCTACATGAACAACCTGGATGCGAATGGGAGTAATGAAGGGCAAGGGTCGAGGGCAAGAGAGCTTAGGGGAGCAGGAGATCCCAGCTGGATCAAGAACAGAGAAGGAGAACAAGGAATAAGAGACCATGATAAATGATGACCACATGGAAATAGGATGAAACAAAGTGCTAGAGAGGTCCACAGAAATCCACAGAGATACCTCCACAATAGACTACTGGCAATGGTCAAGAGAAAGCCTGAACTGACCTACTTTGGTGATAGAATAGCCAAACACCCTAACTACCATGCTAGAAATCTCATCCAATGACTGAGGGAAGCAGATGCAAGGATCCAAGGCCAGGATCCAAGGCCAGGCCCCAGGTGGAGCTCCAGGAGTCCAAATGGCGAGAAAGAGGAGGGATTGTATGAGCAAGAATTGTTGAGACCAAGCTTGGAAAAAGCACAGGGACAAATAGCCAAACCTATGGAAACACATGAACTATGAACCAATAGCTGAGGAGCCCCCAGCTGAATCAGGCCTTCTGGATAAGTGAGACAGTTAATTAGCTTGAACTGTTTGGGAGGCATCCAGGCAGTGGGACCGGGACCTGTCCTCAGTGCATGAGCTAGCTGTTTGGAACATGGGGCTTATACAGGGACACTTAGCTCAGCCTAGGAGGAGGGGACTGGACCTGCCTGGACTGAATCTACCAAGTTGAGTTGAATCCCCAGGGGAGTCTTTGCCCTGGAGGAGATGGGAATGGGGGGTGGGCTGGGAGGAAGGCGGGGGGGGGGGGCAGGAGGGGTAGGACAGGGGAATCTGTGGCTGATATGTAAAATTAAATTAAATGATAAAACAAACAAAAAACAAAAAACAAAAAATATTTCAATTGTATTCACCATTTTATATATATATACATATATATGCCATTATATATATATATATATATATAATTACTATTATCATTAAGAAATTTTTCTATTCATTTTACATACCAACCACAGATCACACTCTCCTCCCTCCTCCTGCCCTCCAGCTTCTCCCCGACCATTCTGCTGCCTATTCCCACCTCCTCCAATGCAAGTTCTCCCATGAAGAGTCAGCAGAGCCTGGTACATTCAGTTGAGGCAGTTCCAAGCCCTCTCCCTGCACCAAGACTGCTTAAGATGTCCCACCATAGGCACTGGGCTCCACAAACCCTTCTCATGCACCAGGGATAGTTCCCAATCCCTCTGCCTGGGGTCAGTGTTTTTTGATCTTAGCCATTCTGACAGGTGTAAGATGGTATCTCAGAGCTGTTTTGATTTGCATTTTCATGATGATTAAAGATGTTGAGCAATTCCTTAAATGTCTTTCAGCCATTTGAGATTCTTTTGTTGAGAATTCTCTGTTTAGCTCTGTAGCCCATTTTTTAATTGGATTGTTGAATATTTTGATGTCTAGTTTCTTGAATTCTTTATATATTTTAGAGATCAGCCCTCTGTGAGATGTGGGATGGTGAAGATCTTTTCCCATTTTTAGGCTGTTGTTTTGTCTTATTGACCATGTCCTTTGCTCTACAAAAGCTTCTCCGTTTTAGGAGGTCCCATTTGTTAATTGTTGCTTTCAGTGTGCATGCTACTGGTGTTATATTTAGGAAGTGTTCTCCTGTGCCAATTCATTCCAGACTACTTCCTACTTTCTCTTCTATCAAGTTCAGTGTAACTGGATTTATGTTGAGGTCTTTGATCCACTTGAGTTCTGTGTATAGTGACAGATATTGATCTATTTGCAATCTTCTACATGTTGACATTCAGTTATGACGGCACCATTTGTTGAATATGCTTACTTTTTTCCATGGTATAGTTTTGGCTTCTTTGTCAAAAATCAAGTGTTCATAAGTATGCAGGTTAATGTCAGGATCTTCAATTCAATTTCGTTGGTCTACATGTCGGTTTTATGGCAGTACAAAGCTGTTTTTATTGCTCTAGCTCTATAGTAGAACTTGAGGTCAGGGATCATGATGCCTCCAGAGGTTGCTTTATTGTACAGGATTCTTTTAACTATCCTGTTTTTTTTGTTTTTCCACATGAAGATGAGTATTGTTCTTTCCAAGTCTGTGAATAATTGTGTTGGGATTTTGATGGGGATTGCATTGAATCTGTAGATTTCTTTTGGTAAGTTTGCCATTTTTACTATGTTAAACTTACCTATCCTTGAGCATGGGAGATCATTCCATTTTCTGATATCTTCTTCAATTTATTTCTTCAGAGACTTAAAATTCTCATCACACAGGTCCTTTACTTGCTTAGTTAGAGTTACCGCAAGGTATTTTATATTATTTGTCACTATTGTAAAGGGTGATGTATCATTTTATCATTTGTATATAGGAAGGATACTGATTTTTTTTTTAGTTAATCTTGTATCCTGCCACATTACTGAAGGCATTTATCAGCTGTAGGAATTCCCTTGTAGAATTCTTGGGGTCAGGTATGTACACTATCATATCATCTGCAAATAGTGAAAGTTTGACTTCTTCCTTTCCAATATCTATCTCTTTGATCTTGTTTTGTTGTCTTATTGCTGTAGCTAGAACTTCAAGTACTATATTGATTAAATATGGTGAGAGTGGACAGCCTTGTCTTGTTCCTGATTTTAGTGGAATTGCTTTGAGTTTCTTTCCATTTAATTTGATGTAGGCTGTTGGCTTGCTGTAAATTGCCTTTATTATGTTTAGGTATGTGCCTTGTATTCCTGATCTCTCTAGGACCTTTATGAAGAGGTGTTGGATTTTGTCAAAGGTTTTTTCCAGCATCTAGTGAGATGATCATGTGTGTTTTTTTTTCTTTCAATTTGTTTATATGGTGTATTACATTACCAGATTTTCATATATTGAACCATCCTTACATCTTTGGGATGAAGCCTATTTGGTCATGGAGGATAACTTTTAATGTGTTCTTGGATTTGGTTTGCCAATATTTTCGTGAGTATTCTTGCATCAATGTTCATGAGGGAGAACAGTCTGTAATTCTCTTTCTTTGTTGCATCTTTGTGTGGTTTGAGTGTCAGGGTAACTGTAACCCCATAAAAAGAGTTTGGTAATATTCCTTCTGTTTTTTATTGTGTGGAACAATTTGAAGAGTATTGTTATTAGCTCTTTTTTAAAAATCTGGTACAATTCTGTGCTGAAACCATCTGGTCTTGGGCTTTTTTAAGTTGGGAGACTTTCAATAACTGTTTTTAATTCCTTAGGGGTTATTGATCTGTTTAAGTAGTTTATCGGGTCTTGATTTAACTTTGGTATGTGGTACCTATCCAGAAAACTGCCCATTTCTTTCAGATTTTCCAATTTTGTGGAGTACAGGTTTTTGAAGTATGATCTGGTGATTCTCTGGATTTCCTCATTGTCTGTTATATCTCCCATTTCATTTCTGATTTTGTTAATCCATCTAACTGTAAACCTATCTATTCTCTCTGTCTCTCTGTCTTTGTCTCTGTGTCTCTGTCTCTCTCTGTCTCTGTCTCTGTCTCTGTCTCTCTCTCTCTTTCTCTCTCTCTTTGTCTCTCTGCCTTTTGGTTAACTTGGATAAGGGCTTGTCTATCTTGTTGATTTTCTCAAAGAACCAACTCTTTCTTTCATTGATTCTTTGTATTGTTTTCTTTGTTTTTATTTTATTGATTTCAGTCCTTGATTTCATTATTTCCTGGCATCTATTCCTCCTGGGTGACTTTGCTTCTTTTTGTTCTAGAGCCTTTGGGTTTGCTGTTAAGTCACTAGGGTGAGATTTCTCCATCTTCTTTATGTGTGCATTTAGAGCCATGAATTTTCTTCTTAGCACTGCTTTAATAGTGTCCCATAAGTTTGGGTATGTTGTACATTTATTTTCATTGAATTCTAGGAAATCTTTAATTTATTTCATTTCTTCCTTAACCCATTGGTGATTCAGTTGGGCATTATTCAGTTTCCATAAAATTGTAGGCTTTCTGTAATTTTTGTTGTTGTTGAATCTAACTTTAAGTCATGGTGATCTGATAGAATACAAAAAGTTATTCCATTTTTTTTTATGTCGGTTGAGATTTGCATTGTGATTGACCATATAGTCAATTTTAGTTTAGTCAAAAATAGTTCCATGGGGTGCTGAGAATAAGGTATATTCTTTTGTTCTATAGATAGAAATTAAGTCCACTTAAGTCAAAATGTCTGTTAATTCCCTTATTTCCCTGTTAAGTTGCTGTCTGACAGACCTGGCCATTGGTGAGTGTGGGGTGTTGAAATCTCCTACTACTAATGTGTGGGGTTTGATGTGCAATTTAAGCTTTAGTAATGTTTCTTTTACAAACGTGGGTGCCCTTGTATTTAGGACTTAAATATTCAGAATTGAAAGCTCATCTTGGTGGATTTTTCACTGTGATAAATATGTAATGTCCTTCCTGACCTCTTCCAATTGATTTTAGTTTGAAGTCTATATTTTTAGATATTAGGATAGCTACACCAGCTTGCCTCTTAAGTCTGTTTGATTGGAAAGTCTTTTCCCAGCCTTTTACTCTGAGTTGTGTCTGTCTATGAAATTGTGGTGCATTTCTTGTATGCAGCAGGAGGATGAAAACAGTGATTAAATGTCATGAAGTAGGTGGCAATGCCTTAGCCATACGTGTGTTTTTAGGCCCAAGGGCCTCTTCCATCCTTGTCAAGGGGAATGCTAACCTTCTCTCCTTTTAGAAAACTCTACACTGTATATTTTTTACAAATGTTTATTTTTAATATAGCAGTTTTCATTAATTCATATTATATGAAACAAAATAATATAAAGTAAATATAATTAATTTATTTAAATGCACATGAGTTGCTAGTGTGGGGTATTTAGATTATAAAGGCACAATCAGGGTAAAGTCAGCTTGGAAGGGATTTAGTCTAATTGAATGTCAGTTATTTGATTTGCTGTAATTCAGACTATGTATGCTTGCTAATAGACACAGATGTTAGCCAAACAACTAGGAGGAAGCGATGAGCCATTGGTGGATGATATCTGCAATCTCAGCAAGCCATAGTAAGAAATAACATATTTTCACACATTGGAAAATGTTTAAAAAATATCTGTATGTGGCATCTCTAGTAATTTCCCCCATTAAGAATTTTGCCATGTCAATTCCATATTAAATATTTCATCATAACACATTATCAATTAAAAGAAAATTAACTTTGTTTTAAAATATTTGTTCTGCTTTATAGTATGTACATATACCATGCAAATCATATGGTATTGACTGTCTTATGAAATGAACTATTAATAACATATTATTTTCCTATTCCATATTCACTAGGCAGAGGAATTTCATCCTTCAGCTAGAAGGATTGAATTCATATACAAGATACGGAATTACCCAAGGTGTGAGGCATACAGACAGCCCTAAACTGTAGGGTCTTGATGTTTTCATGATTTATAAAGTTTAGAAACATTTTAGTACTATGTAGACAATAATAGTTTAAAAATGTAATATCATTTAAAAAAGTTTAATTTTATTATGTGGATGTTGTGTGTGTGTGTGTTTATCTTTCTGTGTGAGCATGCATGTGTGCATGGGTGTGTGCATGTGCATGTGTGTGTGTGTGTGTGTGTGTGTGTGTGTGTGAATTCTTGCTGTATCTGTATGAGTGCTTGTCAATGCCAGATGCTATATACTACAGATAAGAATTACCCAATGTGGCTGTTGGGAATTGCATTTGGTTCCTCTGTGAAGCAGGAAGTGCTCTTAATCAGTTTGACTTCTTCTGGTCTCTTAAAATAATTTTTAATAAACAAAACAATGAGTTTTATGATAATATTAATCTACATCTTTCATATTTTTCTAATGTTCACAATTTCTTATCTCTTGTTCTCCTTCTCCTCTATGCCAGAGCCTCTCCTTATCCATTCTAATTCTCTTATGCTATAATTTCACATACATGCACTAACCTTGTAGGAATACAAATCTGGATTATGATCATGAGTTGAAATTGTGAAATTTGTCTTTTGATTCCTGTTTATCTTCCTTGGTATAGTGACTTACCATTTCATATAGTTTTCACTAATGGAAAAAGTTAATTTATCTCTACTGTTAAATAAACCTCCATTGAATTTATGTGCCATATTTTCTTCATTCATCAGTTGATAAACATCCAGGCTGATTTGAAATGTATCTACTGTAAATAGTAATGTTATAAACAAACACACAGCCAGGCAATGGTGGCATATACCTTTAATCCCAGCACTAGGTTGACAGAAGCAAGTGGATACTGAGTTCCAGGCCTGTCTGGTCTACAGAGTAAGTTCCAGGACAGCTAGGTCTGCACAGTTCCAGGACAGCTAAATCTGCACAGAGAACACTCTCTCAATAAACCAAAACTAACTAACTAAAAAACTAACTTTGTGCACATTTGCTTGTGTCTGTGTTGTATACTGATTTAGATTTCACCCTCTACATATCTAAGAATAGTATAGTAAGATAATGGGGTAGCAGTTTTTTGAAGTAGTTTGAGAAATTCCTACACTGATTATCACAGGGCTGAGGTAATTTACAATACCACCAGCAATATGTAAGATTCTCATTCCTTTCCTATGTTCATGCCTGAGAAAAAAAGAAGGGGGGGGGAGAAAAGAAGAAAAGTAAATGTTGGGGCAGCACTTGAGGTGGTATTGTGTTCCCCAAAATATTGTGCACCCTAATAAACTTATCTGGGGTCAGAGACATACTAAACATAGAAGATAGGCAGTGGTAGCACACGCCTTTAATCCTAGCATTCCAGAGGCAGAAATCCATGTGTTCAAGGATACAGCCAAGATATACTGAACATGTTACAAGAGAAAATGAGAAATAGTCTTGAACTCATTGGCACAGGAAAGATTTCCTGAATAGAACAACATTACAACACATACTAAGATCAACAATTAATAAACGGGATTTAATGAAACTGAAAAATATTTTGTATGGCAATCAAACAAAACAGAAGACTACAGAATAGGAAAAGAATTTTAGCCACTGCTCATCCAATAGAGACCCAATACCCAAAATTTATAAACAAGTAAGGAAAATTGGATATCAAGAAAACAAATAACCCAATTAAAAATGGAACAGAGATCTAAACAGAGAATTCTCAAATGAAGAAATGTTGTAGAATATTATTTTAAAATGTGTTACATTTGTTTATGCTGTGGAATATTTGAGAATGCAAAGATGTGTTGTATTCATTCCTTTATGTTGCATTTGTTTCACTCTGTGAAGCTGTGTCACTTTGCCTATTTAAAACATGTGATGGTCTAATAAAAAGCTGAATGGCCCATAGCAAGGCAGGAGAAAGAATAGGTGGGACTGGCACCCAGATAGAACAAATCGAAGGAGAAATCTGGGAGGAGAAGAAGAAAGAGCAAGAGAAGAAGGAAAGAAGGATGCTAGGGGACAGCTGCACAGCCACACAGCCAGCCATAGAGTAAGAGTGAAAGTAAGATATACAGAAGTAAGAAAAGAAAAAAGCCCAGAGGCAAAAGCTAGATGGGATAATTTAAAGTTAAGAAAATCTGGCAAGAAACAAGCCAAGCTAAAGAGGGACATTTATAATTAAGAATATGCCTCTGCATGTGATTTATTTGGAATTTGGTGGCAGGTCCCTCACAAAAGCAAAAGCAAAACCCTGTCTCGAAAAACCAAAAAAAAAAAAAAAAAAAAAAAAAAAAACCAAAAAAAAAAAAAAACCCAAAAAAACAAAAAACAAAAGCAAAAGCAACAAGCAACATGTTGACACCCAATGTGGGGCTTGAATATCCCTAGGCCTTGAAAGCAATTTGATCCATAACTAGAAATACAAATAGGGTATGCATCTTAGTTTGAGTTTTTATTGTTGTGAAGAGACACCATGACCACGACAATTCTAACAAAGGAAAACTTTTATTTGGGGCTGGATTACTATTAAAGAGGTTTAGTCCATCATTGTCTTGGTGAGTAGCATGGTAGCATGCATGCAGACATGGTGCTAGAGAAGGAACTGAGAGTTCTACATTTTGATTTACAGGAGGCAGAAGAAGAACTGCTCCATACCACACTGAGTATAACTTGAGCATGTAAGAGACCTCAAAGCCTATGCCTGCAGTGATACACTTCCTCAAATAAGGCTACACCTATTCTATCATAGTAAAACCTCCTAATAATGCCACTCACTATGGACCAAGCATATAGACACATGAGTCTATGGGGATCATACCTACTCAAACTACCACATTCCACTACCTGAACCCCATGGGCATGTAGCCATAACATAATGCAAAATGTATTTAATTCAACTTCAAAAGTCTCCATAGTCTAGTACAGTCTCAACAATGTTTAAAATCCCAGAGTTCAAAGACTCTTCTGAGATTCATGCAATCTCTTAACTATAATCCCCAATAAAATAAAAATAAAAACCAGATTGCACACTTCCAAGACATAATGGCACAGGATATGTATTATCTATCCAAAATGGAGGAAAAGGAGGATAGTGAGAAAATATTAGACCAAAGCAACACCAAAAATGAGCTGGGCAAACTCCAAATTTTGTATCTCCATATCTTAAGTCAAAGCACTCTTCAGATATCCAGCTCCTTTCAGCCGTATTGACTATAACACATTTCTTTCTCTTAGACTAGTTCCACTCCCTATTAGTAGCTTTTCCTGGCAGGTATCCCATGGTGCTGACATCTCCACTGTCTTGTGGTCTCTAATAAACCCAGGCTTCAACTTCATAGCTTCAGACAATGGCCTCCCTGGGCCTCCATTCAGGGACACTGCTGCCACATGCCTGGCCTCTGCCATTTTTCCCAATGGTTTCTTTTACTGCCTAGTCTTGGCTGTAGACCAGGTTAAACTTGAATTCAAAGATCAGAATATCTCTGTCTCCTAAGTGCTGAGATTAAAACATGTGCCACCATTTCTAAGCCTAAGCTGTTCTTTAACTCTTTTTCACAAGATGGAAGCTTAGCTGGGTTGAATCCTGCCATGAGTTCTCCACTCCCTTTATTGCATTTGACACCAGGCTTTTCTTTAATCTGTTTATCTCCCTTAACACAGGATTAAACTCCATTCTACTTCTTGGTACCTCTTTTCTCCTCAAATTCCACATTTTGTATTTTTACTTCTCAGCTTGCTCCTTTTCATTTTATTATTTTCATAAGAGTGAATGCTAAAAACCATACAACAGAATCAATACTGGGCTGTTTTGTGATTTCTTCTGCCAATGGAGTTAATCTAAAATCTTTCACTATAGTCTCTGACATACTTTCTTACAAGGGCAAAAAGCAGCCATATTCTTCACCAAATTATCATCTAGGTCACACACTAAAATTCTTCTCCTATATTACCTCTTGAACCATAGTTTACATCACTCTAAGCACCACTGTCTTCATGTTTCTACTAGTATGCCTACTAAACCCCACTGCAATCTTCCAAATGACTTTCTGATCTTAACTTTTTAAGCTCACGTTCCACCAAACAAAAAATATGCAATACCCCAGTCCTTATGCCAACTTCTGTCTTCGTTAGGGTAATAGACACCATGACGATGGCAACTCTTATAGAGGAAAACATTTAATTGATAGTGCCTTACAGTTTTAAGGTTTAGTTCATTATCATTATGTCAAGAAGCAATGTGGCATGCAGACAGATTTGGTGTCAGAAAAGGAATTGAGAGTTCTATACCATGATCTGCAGACAGAAGTAGGAGAACTATAAACTACACTGAGCATAGCTTAAGCATATAAGAGCCATCAAAGCCCACCCCCACAGTGACATACTTACTCCAATAAAGCCACACCTACTATGACAAGACTACACTTCCTAATAGTGCCACTCCCTATGGGTCAAACATTCACCTCTCGTATCTAAGGGACCCATAATTATTCAAACTGCCAAAGTATATAATTGTTTATATGTAGGTTCTAGGTGTTAGAGCTTTTAGAAAGGTATGGTCTATATTACCACAGGGGTTAGATACAGAGTAATTAAATTGGGAGAAGATGGATTTCCCTAAGAAGAAGAAATAGAGTAGATAGTTGTGGGTGAGGCAGTCAGGAATAGGAGGCACAAAAGGAAAAAGGTGAAAGAAGAGAGGGCTGAGAGAAAAATACAAGGAGGGAGAGCTAAATCCAAGGGCCATTTGATAGGTCATACAGAAAACTAATACAACATAAACTTCCTAAATTATACACATAAATGAAGGCAATCAATGAAAATGCCAATTTATGGAGGTTATGGAGCATCAACTAGATGTTTAATCATGAAAAGAAGTCTACAGTTTGGCAATAAATTCAGCTGTTGTCCCAAAAGGGTGCCAGAGGATCCCCAAACCAAACAAGGTTATTGCCAAGACTAGTGGTTACTGACAGCAAGGCTCTATTGCTGAAAACACCTACATAACACATTGAATATGGAAAGCTGATCTGGTGCCTGCATAGACTCATTACACCTGAGGACCAGTATTCATGGCACTGGATGGTACTCTGCATGCTACCAAAGAAGAGGTAAACACCAACCCAACTACAAACTCCTTGAACTACAGTGTTGAACTGCCTGAAAGATGTACTAGAGCAATAGTGGAACAAAGAACAAAGGATCTGGGAGTGATTAACCAGTATCTGATTGGACTTAAGGCCACTACATGAGATAGAACCCATCCTTGAGACTGCGCAGGTAGCCAAAGACATGAGATCTGATAGATCAGTTACCCAGTAGAAAATCCAATACTACTTTTCTGCTAAAGCAGTGGTTCTCAACCTTCCTAAAATTGTTTCATTGCTACTTCATAACTATAATTTCACCACTCTTATGAATCATAATGTAGATATTGGAAATGGAGGATATTTAATATACAGTCCCCCAATGGGATCAGCACCCATAGATTAAGATCTACTGTGAAAAAGGAACATAGCAATAAAATGATTCTTAACATTTTCCTGTATTTGTAGATCAGTGCATTGCTTGGCCATCATCAGAGAATCTTATTCCTGCAGTAGATACAAGCAAATAAAGAGAGACCCACAGCTAGACAATATGTAGAGAGAAAAAGACCTTAGAATCCTTAATTCTAAATGATATGTCTACAAAAATACCTCTACTTAGGGCTCCGGGAACACTAAGATAGAGGGGAAGAAAGATTGTAAGAGAGTATGAAGGACATCAAGGAAACAGGTTCCTCTGAACACAGCAGGATTGCTGCACATAGGAAGTCAGTCTGTAGCACACACACAAGACCTGCAGGATTCTGTGCCAGATCAGGTTGCAGCACTGAGTGAAGTGGATACATACCCCCATCCCTAACCCTCCAACTGATACACTCAAAAATGAAAAACTAGCTTTCTCCTATGTAACTTTATTGGGAATACAGACCCTTAATGACAGACCCCATACTCAGCAGTAGATGAGCTAACACAAAATAAATTCAATGTCATCTTTGGACATTTTCTTATCATTTTTACAAGGATATTTTTAACCTTACAGCAGTTCCTTCATATATATATATATATATATATATATATATATATATATATATATATATATATATATATATATATAAATATATATATCAGCTTGTTGTTTTGTATTTTTATGGAATTGATGTGTGTAAAAATGTAGCTGTCTCTTCATTTATATGTTTCCTGTGATTTTTCTCTGGCTCTTTCACCTGTTTGTTTTATCCTATTCCATGTTGTTTGCTTTTGTTTGATCTTATTTTTTGTTATTATTCTTTAAATATCTCTTTTCTGGGGAGAGACAGAAACAGTGTGAGTTCTGATGGAATTAGAGGTGGGGAGAATCTTGGAGGAGTTGAGGAAGGGGAAAATAATCAGAATATATTGTTTTCAATGAAAAACAAATTAAAAGTTGGTATATAACTGAGAGTTCCCGAAAGAGAAAACACATGGTTTAGAAACACAAATGTTCAACATCCTCAGCCATTAGTAAAATATAAATCAAAATTACTTCAATATTACATCTTTTATGAGTCAGAAAGGCCAAGATCAATAAAACCAGTATGGAAATCAGTATGGAGGTTCTTCAGGAAGCTGAGAATAGATCTACCTCAAGATCCAGCTACAATCCTCTTATAGATAAAAATGCAGGGTAAACGTGTCTCGAGAGTCTTGAGGTAGAAACAAGGACTCCATTGGGCTTTTATTAGGTAAAATATGCAATAAACCTGATTAAATTCTACCTAATGTTCTGATAATTTTTTGTAACACTGAATTAGAAAATAATAGACTCATTTAATTTGAGGGGCAAGTTTTGAAAGCAAAACCTTAGAAAATTGTAGTGTTTTTGTTTAAGGTGAGGTTTTGCCACATTTATGATGATAATTTATGGCAAAGAGTGGAGTGAAGTATGAAATTTGGTTAAGGAAGGATAATAAATGCATCTGAAGCTCAGAACAAGTCAGATATGAAAGTGTTGCCCCAATACTTGGGGAAAATGCAGTATTTGAGAAACAAACAAACAAGCAAAAAAACATGAATTTTGTACCAGAAAAAAAATGAGGATGAAATGCTGAAGACTGAAAAGTTACAAAGATATCTGAAAAAAAAATATTCTTTTAAAAAGAGGATACCTGCTCCCTAAAGACTACATGGAGTTCACTTTTGTGTTTGGCATTTTCAGCCACTGGATAGTAATTCTATGGTCTAAAGGGATCTCTCTCTCTCTCTCTCTCTCTCTCTCTCTCTCTCTCTCTCTCTCTCTCTCTGTCTCTCTCTTTCTCTGCGTGTGTGTGTGTGTGTTCTCTCTCTCTGCCTCTTTGCCTTTCTCTCCTTGTCTTTCTGTCTTATGGTTGGAAAAAGGAACAACTTCTCAAATTGGTTCAAAACCCTGTTGTTATTCATGCTGAGTTGTTTTGTCTGTTATCCATCATATAATGATTGGGTCACTGTGCTTGTACCAAATTCCCATAATGATGTTTGTGAGGTCAGACCATGTATAGTGCAGTTGTATTTCCTATCCAGCACCCCTGACAGAATAAGATAGATGAATCTATAAATGCTAAGTCTAACTTAAGTGACAATAGAGACCACAAATTCTAGAATTCCAAGAATTTGGATACAAGATAAACAAAAAATGATAGACACTGACTGAAATCACAATTTAAGTCCAAATATGTCAGGGCTATATCGGCATGTTTGTGGATTTCCAAAAGAGCTCATAGCCTAATGCCATGTATTTTGGATAATTTATCTGAAGTATAAGATTTCATGTTTAACTACTGGTTGTCAGTCTTGTTTTAGTCCAATCTCTCCTACTCTCCTACCCATTGCTCCCTTTGTAATTGAGATTCTTCCTCTGTGTGGTTGTATATTAGATGGATGTAGTTTTCACTTTCATTTACAAGAGTTCATAACTAGGAGTTTCCCTTCTATAAGACTCTGAATAGGCAATGAACTTTCAAGAATATTGGAAATCTTAACATAATGAGGATGCTTGACAGAATCAATGTTCTATTTTCAGATTGCCATGAGCCTTTGGTGACCACGTGTTGAATGCTATCATTTGCATTCCCATCCAAGGGCTAATATGTTGAGTATTTGTTCTCTAGTCATTGGTGCTGCATTTGTGTGTTTCTTTAACTATATAGAACATTAAAGAGGTAGGGCTTCTAATTCCCTATAGGTACCTTATTGTATTTTATCTCCACTCTGGGTTCTGGCCTAGGCTCACTGAATTCTATGCAGTGCTACATGAAAAAGGCAATTTCAAACAATGTTCCACTTCAAAATATTTAATATTATATTAAATATACTTAATATTTCTTTCCATTTCTGTGTTTGACACTGTTTTATTTTTGGACTATGTTTTATTAGTTAGGTTTAATATAAACTACAGACCTTAGCTTATTACAAGCTTCTTATTTACTCTGAATACTTTGAATATCAGTGACTTTCATCAAATTTTTACACCATGTACTTTATCTTAATCATAACTTTGTATTTTAATAGTTATTACAGTTTTATTTCCTCAGTTGAATATGACATTATCTTTGCTTTTTCTAAAGATTGTGTCATTAACAAAAGTGAAAAATCATTCATATTATTGTAGTTGGAGGCTCACTGAGTAATAAAATGTCACTTACAAGCACATTTCCTAGAGTGTACATTTATGAAAAAGTGTCCACTGAAGGAGATAATATGGTTAAAAGGATTTCTTAGATTAGAAAAAGTTGTTTTTCATGAAGTCTAACATTCTTTTCAACTTCAATGTTCATTTCTAGAATTTATACAAAACATTTAAAAAATTACATGTTCTTCATTTGTCTTCAAAATACTCAATTTTAATTTGTAGCTATCATTGTATTCTAAATTTTTTTGTTCAATAAGCTTCTATAATTGTGTAGCAATTTTATGACTTGAGTGTTTATTATCTTTTGCCTTTAAAATGAATTTTTTTATTTTATGATCATATACTATATTTTTTCCTTTAAATACATGGTGAAAATGTTTTTAAAATTTGACAATAACATGTAATATTTATGAAACTTTGGGTATTAAAAATATATTTTGTAGTGGTATTGTGTTCCCCAAAATATGATGCACCCTAATAAACTTCTCTGGGGTCAGAGACAGAACAGCCACTAGATACAAAGGCTAGAAAATTGTGGCACTCACACCGTTAATCCTAGCATTCCAGAGGTAGAAATCCCTCTGGATCTCTGTGAGTTCAAGGCCACACTGGAAACAGCCAGGCATGATGACACACACCTTTAATCCCAGAAAGTGAGCCTTTAGTCCCAGGGAGTGATGGTAGAAAGGAAAGATATATAAGTCGTGAAGACCAGAAACTAGAAGCATTTGGCTGGTTAAGCTTTTAGGCTTTGAGCAGCACAGTTCAGCTGAGATCCATTTTGGATGAGGACTCAGAAGCTTCCAGTCTAAGGAAACAGGATCAGCTGAGGAATTGGCAAGGTGAGGTAGCTGTGGCTTGTTATGCTTCTCTGATCTTCCAGCATTCACCCCAATACCTGGCTCCGGGTTTGTATTTATTATTAAGAACTTTTAAGATTCCTGATACAATACTTTCTTTTGTCTATTTCTTATACACACACACACACACACACATGTATATACATAATATTATTTTTCTTCCACTATGAAACATACCAGCCAGGCTTTGTAAAAACTTAGTGCTCAGGTATACACAAAGATGAAAACTCCCTAAAGCAAGCTAGCTAGCTAGATTAATCAAATCAGTGAACTACAAGGTCAGAGATCACCTATGCCATAATAAGAGTTGGAAAGTGTTTTAAGGCACTTGATGTCAATTTCTATTCTCCACATACACTCCTAAACATATATGCACATCTGGATATAAAATTCACCCTTATACGTACAAATATGCATTACATCTAGACATGGAACAATAAACAAAGAAGAATAACAATTTAATATTTTAGATTACTGTAAACCCACATGTAAAGTACTATGTTTAAGATCTTTGCTCAGATTTTTCCATAACATAAACATACTTGCATTTCTCACTTTCTATACTTCATCTTCGTTGAAGTGAATAAGAATTACCGTCACACTTTCATAGAACTTATTAAAAAAAAAAATTGAATTTAGTTTTTTGTTTTATTTTATTTTCAAACTTTTTTTTTTTTTGGTTTGCTTGTGCTAGGTATTACCACTAAATGCCTGATAAATATTAACTATTACTCACATTGTCAAAGCAAAATTTCTGTGGATAAACTCAATGCATGATGAACACTTTATTAAGGTATAATGAAAACGAGAAAAAAAAAGGAGAACATAACAAAGCCTTAAAGAAGGCTAGAGACCTTTAAGAAGGAACTTAGTTGAATAATTACACAGAATCTATGTAAGTCTTCTAATTGGTCACCCCTGAAGGAAAATTCAACGCTCTCCTACTGGAGGTAATTTATAACTTAGAAACTGATACCAAGATATTTAGGAACTTACTCTCTTACTGTAACTAGAATGTAAATCTACAATATTCCTCAATTATTTTGTTTCAAAGGAATAGCTCCCAGGTTCCTTAGAAAGATATTCCTGGGGTGTTAAAAGTCAAGAGGTTTTGAAAACATTTGCATCTCAAAGGGAATAGAGAAAGAATTTACAATGGAAAGTGTTCTAAAGTAATTGCTCTACAAAAAGAATGCTTAGGGGCTGAGTCATATAGAAGTCTATCTAAAGTAGGTCAAGCTAAGGAGAGTATTGAGGCCATCTTGATCAGTCAATAGGACTAAAAGCACACTTAGGTTTTGTTCCCTTGGCTCACTTCTAAATAGATCCAGCTGCTTCCCTGGTTCAGGGTGAAAGAATGCCTAGAGTGATACACTCCTTTTACCTGGTCAAAGAACTAATGAAGTTTAAGAATCTTGGTGTAAGATTTTTTAATTAGAGGAAGCCTACTGTGAGCTCATCAAACAATCTTAATATATTTTGTGTTTCTGAATAGTTTATCACCATTTTCTGTTTGTTCTTGCTCTGAGACTAAAGGATCCATGGAATATCAGCAGGAAAGTCAGCTTCCACATCACAAATCTTTGAGGATTTTAGAGTCATTTCTCCCATTAGTAACATAAAAAGTATTCCAAATTTTCAATAAAATACTTTATTACTATTTATAATTCTGTTTTTAACTGAATTTTCTTTATAGAAAGACAGTGAAATGCAATTATTTCAAAAAATAGTTTTAACATAATATTAAATTGCTCAACATCCCTAATCATCAGGGAAATGCAAATCAAAACAATTCTGAGATAACACCTTACGCCTGTCAGAATGGCTAAGATAAAAAACACTGAAGACACCTTATGCTGGAGAGGATGTGGAGCTAGGGGAACTCTCCTCCACTGCTGGTGGGAATGGAAGCTTGTACAACCACTTTGGAAATCAATATGGCACTTTCTTAGAAAATTGGGAATCCATCTCCCCCAAGATCCAGCTATACCACTCTTGGGCATATACCCAAGGAATGCTCAACCACACCACAAGAGCACTTGTTCAGCTATGTTCATATCAGCATTGTTTGTAATAGCCAGAACCTGGAAACAACCTAGATGCCCTTCAACTGAAGAATGGATAAACAAAATGTGGTACATGTACACAATGGAATACTACTCAGCAGAGAAAAGCAATGATATCATGAGGTTTGCAGACAAATGTATGGATCTAGAAAAAATCATCCTGAGTGAGGTAACCCAGGCTCAGAAAGACAAACATGGTATGTACTCACTCATAGCAGGATACTAGATGTGGAACAAGGATGACTGGACTGCTACTCACATCACCAGGGAGGCTACCTAGAAAACAGGACCCCAAGAAAGACACAGGGATTGCCCAATGACAGAGAAATGGAAGAGATCTACATGAACAGCCTGGACATGAGTGGGGGTAGTGAAGGGCGAGGGTCGAGGGAAAGAGAGCTTGGGTGAGTGGGAGATCCCAGCTGGATCAACAACAGAGAGGGAGAACAAGGAATAGGAGACCATGGTAAATGAAGACCACATGAGAATAGGAAGAAACAAAGTGCTAGAGAGGCCCACAGAAATCCACAAAGATACCCCCACAACAGACTGCTGGCAATGGTTGAGAGACAGTCCGAATTGACCTACTCTGGTGATGGGATGGCCAAACACCCTAATTGTCGTGCTAGAAACCACATCCAACTACTGAGGGATCTGGATGCAGAGATTCATGGCTAGGCCCTGGGTGGATCTCTGGGAGTCCAATTAGCGAGAATGAGGAGGGTTTATATGAGCGAGAATTGTTGAGACCAAGGTTGGATAAAGCACAGGGACAAATAACCAAACGAATGGAAACACATGAACTATGAACCAATGGCTGAGGGGTCCCCAACTGGATCAGGCCCTCTGAATGGGTGAGACAGTTGATTGGCTTAATCTGTTTGGGAGGCATCCAGGCAGTGGGACCGGGTACTGTGCTCATTGCATGAGTTGGCTGTTTGAAACCTGGGGCCTATGCAGGATTGCTTGGCTCAGCCTGGGAGGAGGGGACTGGACCTACCTGGACTGAGTCTACCAGGTTGATCTCAGTCGCAGGGAAGGCTTTGCCCTGGAGGAGGTGGGAATGGGGTGTGGTGTGGGGGGAAGGTGAGGGGGACGGGAGGGGGGAGAACAAGGGAATCCGTGGCTGATATGTAGAACTGAATTGTATTGCAAAATAAAAAAAAAAAAAAGAGACAACAAAACAGGGAAAAATAAATAAATAAATATTTTATTTAATAATAAAATGTTTAATTAAAACATTTATTTCTACTGTTTGTCTTCTGCAAAAATGTAGTTATAGCTGGGTGGTAGTGGCTCATGCCTTTAATCCCAGCACTAAGGAGGCAGAGCCAAGTAAATTTCTGTGAGTTCAAGGCCAGCCTGGTCTACATAGTGAGGTCCAGGACAGGCACCAAAACTGCACAGAGAAACCCTGTCTTGAAAAAAAAAATGTTATTATAAATAAGAATAATATAAAATTAATCTTCCATTGGTATCAACAGAAGACTGTTTCTGAATTGCTCTCATAATATTAAAACATTCAGCAGCTCAAGTGGCTTTACATAAAATGGTCTAGTATATAATTAAGACACATACCTTCTATTTCAGATAATCTCTGCATTACTTATGATGAATTAAATGTAAATGCTAAATAAATAATTACATCATATTATCTATAGAACAATGACAAAACTAATCTTTATATTTTTGTACAATTACAAAATCTTTTTCAGTCTAAACTTGGTTGAATGTTTGGACATTGAACTCACATGTACAAAGTTGAACTGGATATATAATCATTACCCAAAATTGAATATACACACAAAAATAAAATACCAAAACTAAATAATTTAATCAATAAATGGGTATAGATAAGAAATAAAATAGAATTTTTCAATACATATGTGAAAATAAGTAAGACATTTTAATTATTGGGGAATTCAAATAAAATTACATTGGCATTCTTTTTCACCCTAAACAGAACAGCTATCTGCAAGAAAACTAATGACAGTAAATATTGATACGGAAAAGAAAATTCTTAAAATTACTTGTGAGAATAAAAATTATCACATTTCCAACAATTAGAGTTTAGTCTTGAGAAGACAGATGTTGGAAGAACAGAACTAACACCAATGAATTGTCCTCTGATCTATACACATACTACGTATACTCACACATACCTCCATTCACATACTAAATTCATGTAAACTAATTAAATATTAAGTTGAAAAATAAAATTTGTTCAAAATTAGACTCGAGACAAAGACATTAGTGCCACTGGCAATTAAATATTTTGCAATAAAGAAGATAACCACTTAATCACTTTCTAATTTGGGCAGACACAGTAAAATTTTGAACTCCTATGCCACATGGTGACACATTTACTAGAATCTACTGAAATCCATTTATGGTGTATATTAATCCATAATTTCTAAAATACTCTTTCAAAGTTATAGCACTTTATGCAATATTGGGATAGCAAACATTATTATTGATATGAGTTTTTTCACACACACTATAGATCTGTAGCAAATAGAAATAAATAACAAAATATAAGTAAACCTCTCAGTCCTAGTAGACTGTTTTAGAATATTTTGTTACTTGGTTATTTTAAACACTATGTATCACAAACTAACTACAGTTCACTATATGATCCTCTTGGCTCATTTCCCAAAATGTTACAGGTATGGGTACCCATATATACCCTAAAGTTTATGAATATGATAAAAAGCATGAGGTTTGAGCTATTGAAGATGAGGCTACATAGACACACAAATTATATCTTTAATTTTAACTCTTAGTTATTCATTTAGTGATATCACCATCATATTTATGAATAGATATGTTTTATGATGGAAAAAAGAAAATATTAATACTTCAGTTCAATTATCACCTATACATCAGATGTACACCTAATAATTAATCTAGTTACACAGAACTGATGCCTGTGTCATCTATAAAATATAAATCATGAGTCTAGCTACAAAGAACAATAGGGAAATAAAATAAATTTTAATAGAAGCTGCACATCTTCATGAAAATGGAACTTTTAGAAAGCTTGGTGTCAGAATACTTATACATGAACATCTATTATGTTATATACAGATAGATAGATGATAGATGATAGATAGATAGATAGATAGATAGATAGATAGATAGATAGATAGTTATAGGCTTGTAGATATAGGTAAAAGAGAGTTAGGTTATAAGATAAATGTAATTTCAATTTCCAGGATTCTCTCCTAGGAAAAGACTGCAAATCAGAGGTGGTGGATTAGAAGGGGAAATTCAAGTCCAAGCTGTCCTGCACATGCACCTCACCAAAAAAATGCCAATCCTGTGTAAAATAATCTGCGAATGATGGGATCTGATTTGAGTCTTAGAAGTCTTCAATTATAAAGTTATCAGAAATGTAGAAAGGCATTATTTTTTAAGAAGTCAAATAGTCAGTATTAAAGACTAAACATCAATGGACCTGACCATATTATTTTTTCTTCTGTCTTATGAATGATTCACATACAATTTTTCTGACTGTCATTAAATTATTATACTTCGGTATATGTAAACATTATGAGGAAAGCTGACTACTTTTAAATCACAATGTTTTCCTTAATTTGCATTATCTAATCAGTAGATTTCAGCTCCATTCTCTACTGCTTTTTATTTTGTCCATAGCTCTCCCACTTTTGCCAAGAGATTCTGACCTTGTTATTCATTGATGACAAAACATTATGCACACTGGACATTTTTACATGAACATTTTCCTTTCAACAATAACATAACTTCCTAGAATGTAAGATTATTGTACCACATTTTCTTCCTCTCAGTATATTTTAGAAATTAATCAAATTGTCTTTTTGCATTGAGTATTACTGTGAAGAAATCAAATTTAACTTGATATTTTCTATGATTAAAAAGCATGGTTTCTCCTGGGGATAAGCCTGAAATTTTCACTTTGTACTTGAATTTTAACATGTTTAGCAGACTATGCTTTGATTTTTAAATGCTAAGTATGAATATTAGCTACCATAACTTCTTAGGATTCTATGAACCCCACTCTTTGCACATTCAATTTGACATCAGTTCAGAAAACTTTTAGAAATGAATTCATCTAAGTTTGAGTCATTCTGTATTTTAAATATTCCACTTGCTGAGATATCCTTAAAACTTTAATGATGTACTTTGCATGTCATTTAGGTTTTCTTTCTATCATCCCACCTCTAATACTTTAGTATTCATTTTAGTCTTCTCTCTATCTCTCTTGCCTTTCCCCTGATTACTAATGACCATGAAAGGTTCCACATGGAGTAGATATTTCTTCTCAATATTAACATTTAATGTTTACTTAGGGGTTGATGTTCCCACATTATTTTATTATTATCTGCACATAATATATAGTTATTAACAGGTGTTCTTATTGTTAAAATTTTACTTATAATTTCTTGAACTGATCACTGTGGTTCTTATAAGGAAATGAATTAGCCTTTCCCTCATCTCTCTTTGTTGTCTTGTGATAGTACTTTTACCTTTCATTTCCTTTTATTAATCAAAAGGAAAAAAAATCAGTATATAATCAGTGATTTTATATAAATTTCATCTACATTATTCTTGTGGTTAGTCATATATCTCAGCCAATTTCACAACTGGAAATATGTAAGAATCAAAGCTTATAATCAAGTACTTTTTTAATATTTTCAGAAAATTATTACAAAAGTAAAATTGTATATATATATTGTATAATTGCATATACACATTTATATATACATACATTTGCATGTACACTTTTGTATATATATAGATGTATATATGTATATGCATATATATTCACATTCAATGTGTATTTGCTCAATATGCTTCACCAGAAAGTTTCTTGTTTAATTTAGCTTCTAGTCTGTTTAAAGTGACCCATTGAATAAGTAAGAAAATGTGTCTCACTGCCAGCTGATGCTAAAACAATTGAAACACCTTAAGATAGAATGAGGAAGGTGAGTTCAGGCGACCTCTCCATTATTGCTAGGAGTCTTAGTTGGGGTCATCCTTGTGGATTCCTGGGGATTTCCCTAACACCAGGTTTCTCCCCAACTCCCTAATGGTTCCCTCTACCAGGATATCTCTTTCATTGCTCTCTCTCTGTCCCTATAATCAGATTAGTGACTACCCTAATTGTCAGCATAGAACCTACATCCAGTAACTGACTGAAGCAGATGCAGAGATCCACAGCCAAGCACCAGGCTGAGCTCCTAGACTTCAGTTGAAGAGAGGAAGGTGGGATCACAGGAGCAACTGAGGTCAAGATCGTGATGGGGAAGACCACAGAGAGAGCTGAACCAAGCTGGTGGGAGCTCATGGACTCTGGCCTGTCAGCTGGGGAACAAACATGGGACCAAACTAGACCCTCTAAATGTGGGTGACAGTTATGTGGCTAGATGTGTTTGGGGAGCCCCTGGCAGTGTGACAAAGACTTATCCCCTGTGCATGTAATGGCTTTTTGAAGCACATTCCCTGGGTGGGATACCTTGCTTAGCCTTGAACACAGCGGGGAGGGGCTTGGTCCTGCCTAAACTTAGTATGTCAGAATTTGTTGACTCCCCAAGGGAAGCCTGAGGAGTGGATAGGGGGCATGGAGGGTGGGATTAGGGAGGTGAGGGGGAGGGAAAAGGGGAGGGAGGGGGTGCTGTGGGATGTTCTGTACGGCAAATGTGTTGCTCTGATTGGTTAGTAAATAAAACACTGATTGGCCAGTAGTCAGGCAGGAAGAAGTATAGGCAGACAAGGAGGAGAATAAAGCTGGGAAGTGGAAGGCTGAGTCAGAGACACTGTCAGCCGCCAAGATGACAAAGAGCATGTGAAGATGCCACGTGGAAAGGTATAGATTTATAGAAATGGATTAATTTAAGCTGTAAGAACAGTTAACAAGAAGCCTGGTATGGCCATACATTTTGTAAGCCATATAAGTCTCTGTGTTTACTTGGTTGGGTCTGAGCAGCGGTGGGACTGGCAGGTAAGAGAGATTTGTCCTGACTGTGGGCCAGTCAGGAAAACTCTGCCTGGGATTGCTATGTAAAATTAAAAAAGAATTTCTTTTTAAAATGAAATTTTAAAAAAAGATAGAATGAGAAGTTAGGTTGTCTTTCATAGATAAAAACCCCCGACTATGCACAGCCTACATCTAATGTGGCCATTTTCACTCTAGAGTGTTGACAGCATTAAATACAGACAAGAACTTCTTTTGTTACTGATATGTTGGAATGAGTAATCCAGAAAGCCACTTCATCAATCCTATGAAGTCTGAGTACTAAAGTCATCCCATCCCTTGAAACTATGTTCTTAAAAAACTTTTGTAAAACATCCACATGCACTCAAATTGACCAATCACATCATCTGCCCTCTTTTTCTTGAGCTCTGGATCAGACTACATTTCTCAGTGTGGAAGCTCCATCTGAAGAATAGTAGACACAACATCTTTGTGTGTTCTGTCTTCTGCCATTCCTTATATAATTTGCTAAGCTAATGAACAGACAAACAATGATGCCCCACATAGGTTATGTATCCTAAATGGTCCACCATGGACAAAAACATATATTTGCATAATATATCAATGAACAATAATGGACCTAATATGTTATATAATATGTATACATATATGTATATATAGTGTGTGCATGTAATAATAATAATTAAAAAAGAGATGATGAATTGGAGGACAGTGACATGATAGGAGTTGGAGGGAGAGAGGGAAGGATGAGAGTGATACAGATACATTGCAATTACACATGCAGTGACGTGGAATGTGAAAGTTTTAAAACAAAAATGAGATGTTGCCTGCTGAACTTTTACCTAATAAAGTAGACAATTTAAAAAACTATTTTTGTCTTTCTGATCTCTAAATTGTGCCTATTACCTTCTATTGCAAGACGAAAAGAAAAAAATGAAAAATTAACCAATCTTTAAATAATATGTACAACAATGTATTTTGTAGTTGTTTATCCATTAAAGTACCAAGTAAAACGAAGAAATTACTGTTTCCAGCACTTTCCTTTTAATTTGTGTATATCTCTTTATCACCTCCTCAAGCCTAAATCATTTATATTTCACTAGGCAAATACCAGGGTATAAGCACAAAAATTAAGGTCAGTTTGGTAACTCATTTTAATTTCTATCTATGTATAATGCTTTTGTGAATTTGCTGTTATCAGCAACATCCATTCCACTCTATATTGAGCCTACTTATAATTCTTCATGTCTTAGCTCTAATTTCTAGAGATTCTGTAGGACCTGACCCTCAATTTAAGGAAAGTGCACACATGGTTTAGAGACTAAGGGTTTGTAAAATTAAACCCATCATCTTTCTTTGGTTTATATTTCTCTGCTTTCTTGGTATAGTATAATTTGCATTTCTCAATTCTATGAGTTCTCTACCATATCTCAAATTTAGAAGTGCCCTTACATTCCTTAAGGGCATTTTCCATGTGACACAAAAGGAGCTTGAAACAAAATGCTTTGAGCACACCATTCTTCTCTACTTTTTATGTGTTCTAGATTTTGAGCCTTGTCTGAGGTTTGGTCCTAATTGATTCTCAGGAGGGAAATAGAAAGAGGAAACTTCGATTTTCATACATCAGGTGTTCCTTTTTTGTTTTAAACCTTGAGTTATGTGTCAAGCTACAAAATCAAAGCCATAAATCACAAATACTAAAGATGGAAAAATGGCCATACATTTATGAAACATTTAACAACTGAAATATTACTCCAAATTCAGTCACACACAGTATTTAAAGTAATTTTCAAAGGCTATTAAGCAAAGTGTTAATGGATTAAAAATAGAAACTTACTTTCCTGAGGATCTTGTGCCTTAAACATAAAGTCAATTTATCAAAAAAGCCTTAGACTCTTAGAAACAGTTTTTCTCATTTTGTTTGTTTCTTTTTCTTTTCTTTTTTTTTTCTTTTTGATTATTGATGGATGTTCTTATTTGCAGACATTCCATGGTGGTCCTTGACATAAGGTTGTCTCATTTCAGTCGTTCTTCATCTTCCTGTTGCTTTCTTAGACTGTATCTTTGCTTCTTCATGCTTATAGATTCTTTTAAAGATATCAGATATCAAAATTTTATAATCCTGGTCCAATAAGACCTCTTTTTAAACTCACCAAATCTAGAATTACTTTATTTATAATTGTGACAGTCACCATAACCAAATTTCCAGAACTCAACATTAGAATTTAGAGCACAGTTGTGGAATATATCTTTATACTGTATGAAGATGTCCCAATGTGATTGGTTTAGTAAAGAGCTGAATGGCAATTAGCTAGGCAGGAAGTGGTTAGGCAGGACTTATGGGGACACAGAGCTCTAGGAAGAAGAAAGGACTAATTCTGAGCCAGACTCAGGGAAGGCAAGGTGTGTATGTGGAGAGGTAAAAGCCACAAGTCATATGGCAACACATAGATAAATAGAGTGAGTTAATTTACGTTATAGGAGCTAGTGGGACAAGCCTAAGCTATAGGCTAAGCTTTCATAATGAATAATAAGTCTCAGTGTCTTTTTTGTGAGCTGATGCCCCCACAAAGTACATCTACAGAGCACACAATTAAGCCCATGATGCTTGATTTTCTTACTACCATGTGATTTACAAATGAAGTAGCTCTTCTGCTATAGTAAGAAACTAAAAGTATTCATATTATTTTTGAAACAATCGGATTTGGAATTACCTGCTTGTTTTTCCATTTTAAATAAATATTTAAAGAAATATGAGCATGAATGTGTAGATTGTATTATTGTTCATGTGGTATGGGTTTTAGGTTCAGATCTTTTCCAAATGTCACCTTTTAATTTAATACTATACAACTGAGTTCTATGACTAGACTAGAGTGAAGTCAGTGTCCCACTTAAATCACCTGGGGGTATTTCAGAGAAGAGAACGGTTGCTATGACAAGCAGCTTCAGCTATTTACCATGAGATTGCAACACCTTCTTCCTTTTGGGTTCTTTTACAGCTTTCATATTGGAATCAGTCTCTGTTAGCAATAAGGTAATTTAACAATATGTACATCAATAGATGTTATCTTAATAGGAAATATGCTGGGTGGGCTCATGGTTTGGATCTTCATTGTTATCTGATGGTATTTTTGGAAGGTATTACATCCTGAAAACCCTGCTTGTGTCAAAGAGGCACGTACTAATGTGTTGACCTGCTCTAATTTAAAACATGGCATTGTTGTAATTGGAAGTGTTTTGTTGTAACTGGAAGTGAGAACAAAGCCCTTATAGACAGTTGCATGTTCAAATGGAGGATCTGATACAGAATAAGTGTACTTTCCTCCTCTATATGGGTAAAAGGCAAATTTGAAATAGGATTGAATTCTCTTGCAGGACAAAGCTGAGAACCCTTTTGACAAGAATGGATTTCATTTTTAGAGAAATATGCGACAGATTCATGCAGAGGAAGTCCCATTGAACATGATTCTAGTTATCAAGGAAAAGCAAATATTCAGTGAAATTTCCACAAAGGGATGCGAACTACAATGAGAGGAGAATCGACTTTTAGAGAAAGAAGACACACAAGACTGTTAGGAGCATAACTGGATATGTCGTCAAAGCTACAGTGATGCAAGGTCACTTGAAATGTAAAGGTCATCTGAATAATTTTGGTTTCCATGAACACTCATTAACAACAAAAAATATGGCCTAAGTTTGTAATAAAAGTAGCCAAATTATGTAAGCATATTTTTTTTGGTTTCTGTGAGAAAAAATGGGATACATAATTTAACCTTGGCTGTTCTGGAACTCCCTCAGTAGACCAGGTTGGCCTTGAACTCACAGAGATCCACCTGCCTTTGCCTACCGATTGCTAGGATTGAAGTCGTTGGCCATCCCTGCCTCTCTTGAGATACACAAATATTTTACAAAGTAGAATCATTTGAACATTTTGTTTGCAGATCTTTGCATTGTGTGACATATATTATTGAATATATAAGCACACATACATATATACATGTATACATATGCACATATTACTATAATTAGTGCTGCTTTCTAAGACTTACATTTAATTCTCAATTTTAGAAAATCCTCCCTTATTTATAAGCCAAAATTTAGGTCAGTAAAGCTAAGAAAATGTATTAAATAGAAATCTCAATCTATTGTGCAAAAAAATGATTTGTTTTAGTAATGTCAGATGGCTCTCTGACATTGTATATGCCTCCAGTGATAGTTGTGAGCCTTATTGTTGCAACCCACTAAACTTATCAAAATACTTGCTTCAGTGAGTAGTATGAGACTTCATCACGGTAATCTGACCTTTTCTGGTTATATAATGTCTGCTTGGGTATCTACATTAATACTGATTTCATACTGAATGAAAATAATCAGTAGATAATCTCAAGGGAAACAACATAGTTACAGATACTAGAGGGTGGAGATAAGCTCTATGTATTAAAAAAAATATACTGAGGGCACTTGTAAATTCCCAGTAAAACAATGTGTGTTTGGTATGTGTAATAACAACAAAGACAATTTATATTTATGCATCCTATCAGGTCAAAATGTCAGAAGTATTGTTCTTATACACTTTGCTTACTGCTCTGAGCTTGATTTCACATTTATGGATTTATTCCTTTCCTTATTTTGGTTTTCTCTTGTTTATGTTTTTGTTCATGAAATGGGTTATCATTGTGATTTCCCATTTGGCTTTGGACTTACAATCCCTTGAAACTTTCTAATGAGTGTATCAGAAGATACTGTGTGGCACTTTACTTTCTCTCCAGTGACTCTTAAAACCCAGCAACCTGAGTGATACTGAGAACTTAGATTGGAGTAGGGTCACTTACTAAATAGAAAACCTCAAAATTTAGATTCTTATAACATGAACAATCCTATAATTTATGGGAAGAGTTTTGTGTGTCACAATGCAATAAATGACACTTAGAATATTTTACTTCCATACCAGTGGGCACTGACTGGGGATGAAATTATGATGGAACCAGAGATGCCCATCAGGATCTGAATAATATGTATTGACCCATAATGTGGATAAGACACAACAGAAGTAAAATCTATAGTAAAAGTGTGTATGTATTAATAGTGCTAGAGGGCTCAGAGGTTAAAAGTACTTACTGTTGTTACAGAAGACCAAGATTCAGTTTCTAGCACCCACATAGTAGCTCATAACATCCTGTAACTCCAGCTGTAGGTCATCAAAAACCTTCAATTGGCATTCGTACACACTACTTTACACACCTGGTGTGTTTACGTAAATACAGGCAATATTCACCACACAGTACTTCTCAACACGTCCTGGAAATCTATAAAAATTGATGAGTCTAAATACAACATGCCTTTCTTCCATGGGCAGCTACAAATAGGAAGAAATATGTAGCATTGTGGATTAAATTACTTAAGGACGTGGAATGTGATCTAATGAATCAGTGTTTTCTGTTGATGCCTAATACTGATAAGTGCTTCTTACAACTTTTTAGTCATGCAATCAATAACAGTCCCAGAGGTGGAGAAAATAACACCACTTTTGGCCTGGTATGTTTTCATTTCTCTTCTATTATTGGTTTAATTATTCTGAAAATACATCTCCAATGACATGTTTGCATACATTGCTATGTATCTCATGTTTTCTAGAAGTTGCTAAATTGAACACTGTATAGTATACCTACTTGAACTTGAAATACTAACACAAGGTAATTCATTACTCAGAGACATGATGAATTTCTGATACAAATTTATTCATCACAATGGTTTCTTATTACAGTAGATTATTTTTAAAAGCCTTTAAAGTCTTTGGAGCATTGTCTTTTTAATTTAAAAGTGACATCATAAGAATTGGAATTGAATCAATTTATATCCTCTTTTGAATGATTTAAGAATTAGCTCACCTAAATTTTCTCCCACATCTGCACTCATCTCCTAATTTCGATCATACGCCTTTCAATGTTTTTCTTCCATAGCAGTAAGTTCTGCAGCTGTTTAATGCAAATTGCATTTCAAAATAGATCGAAGTCCTTTGCCATATATGGACAATTGTGATTACACCAGGAACGACATTATTTCAGGTTACCTGGTGGAGAATACATTCTCGTGTTTTTAATAAGTATAAAAATGACAGAATGATTCTGTTATTTGCCATGATTTCTAGAATTATGTTAGAAAAAGACCAGTTTCTCCACAATTTTTACACTTACACTGTTGGCTGTGCATATTTCATTCCCGTATGCATAACTAATTGAACTTATCTAGTCATGAGCTGCTTTGTCATTTTTTATTTTCTGAAATCTAAAGCTCTATGTAGTCACTCAGTTGCTCTTACGTTTGTTCCTGAAGTCAGTGACAGTAATTTGCAGATATCTGGGATTCCAAATGACTATGAATGCCTAAATGTTTTATTTAATAAGTTAAAGGCTGAGAAAGATAAATAGATGACAGATAGATAGATAAGTAGGTAGATAGATAGATGATAAACAGATAGATAGATAGATAGATAGATAGATAGATAGATAGATAGATAGATGATAGATGATAGATGAAAGAAAGGGAGAGGAGAGGGATAGATGATAGAAACAGAGACAGAAATAACCAGTATATTTTTCTTCACATTCTCATTCAGAACATTTCCAAGAGGATTTCTGTGGTCCACACTGAAATGTTATCTTGTACCCTGAGGACATTTCTGAGTCTTATTCAATTGGATTTTGTCTATGGAAAAGTCCAATAGATCTTCTATTCTCTTAATGTTTCTGGTGTAATGATGCATGTATTTTCTTTTTACAAATAAATCTTAACTTGGCTTGGTATAACACAGAGTCATATTTTATTTATCTGTGAAAAGTGTTACCTCTTTATTATGTAGCACTGACGGCCATTCACGTGGGCACGGAGGCACAGCTAAAATTTCCTCTCAGGAAAGGGCGTTATTCCTTTCTGTCTTCTTGATTAAGTTCATTCTCAGTCTCTCTGTTTCAAACATATTTTTATAGGATTCAAAGAGACTCATACCTTGAATAGTTAAGAAAAACTGTTATGCTTCATTTTCTTCTCACTTCATTGAATGAAAATACTGATTATTTTTAAAAGGGATGGTATTTTCTGCCCTAATTATCTGCTATGCACTTCCTAATTTTTTTCAACTGTATCAATTCCTAGTTTTTCTTTTCCCCAGGGATTCCATTTTCAGTGGCATCTATTCTGTCCCTTGCTGTATCTAATTATTTAACAGTTCTCTGTGGTGTCTGCCTTAAGTCCCTGGGCTGCTATAGTTTTTTTTTTTTTTTTAATTTTCTCCAGTTTATAAATTCCTGTTGATTAAATGAATTTTCTCATTCAATCTCCACAGGAATTTTTTTTTCTGTAACTGGAATTAAGATATATCTAAAATTTCAGTCTGAAGCAACAATATATTTTTATGGTTTCTCTCAAAAGAATAATAAAACTTACTGTTGTCTTTTCTGTAGTTGTCAAGAATTTTCTATTGTGTTTGACATGCTTTGGGGAGTTCTTTACCCTTGGCCAAAGCTGAGAAGAGTTTTGCCCATATTATCCACTGGATATTAGGGTACCATGAAATATCTTTCATTGCACCCCTGAAACATTCTAGCACAGATGTGCCACTCCTATCATTTGTAATTCATTCTAAAGGGGTTCTTGGTAATCCTCAGCGTTCCCTCAGCATTGGTAAGTATTTCACCCTCATGGATAACTACATTTTTTGGGTTTGTCTGGGGGTCTTTTTTTTTGTTTGTTGTTGTTTCTTTTGTCTGTTTCTATGTGGTTTTATTTTATTTTATTTTTTTTACCATTTCTGGTGAATCCAGTAAGGGCTAACATTGGGTTCCATGCTTCTATGTTTCTCGTAGAGAATTCCTTCCAGCTGATTAAATTACTTTTCTGTTCTTAGGAACACCATAGATAAAACATAATTTGTTTGGGGGCTGAGATCAAATATCTTACTTTTGACAATATCCCCACCAAGTCTCTTTTCTCTTCTAAGGTGCTCTTAAGATTACAAAACATCTACCTGCCTACACTCACTCTAGAGTTCCTGTAGACCACGAAACTGTAACACTGTATCTCAGGGAAGCTTCGGGAAGCCACTGACTACAAATTGTTTGTGTTAGGTAATTTTCTGTACTTCTCTAAACCGTAAGAAATAATGAATGTTAAAATTGGTCCCTTAAAGAGTTTCATCTTGTTATTACTGATCAACACAAAACATTAACTTTCTGAAAAATTAAAAAAAAAATGACATCCTTATACCAAGTCTATGTGTTGAAACTAAATTGGTATTACTGATACATTTAGCACAGAACTCAAGAAAAAATGTATACCTAACCAGGACACAGGAAGATGACTTTGATCATAGTAAGGGATTAAAAAAAATCATACCTTCAGTTTAAAATTAAGGAAATTTGTAAGTTTGAACTGAAACAACATTTATATATAAAAACCAGTTGAATAACAAATGTTTTATGTATAATTAACTAGATCAAATATTAATAGACTATGTTTTCCCCCTAAAATCAGTCAGTTCTTACTTATACCACTTATCTTTTTAAAGCCTGTATCATCGTTTATCAATTACAATTTACTGGTATACAATCATACGTAAAAGAAAGCAAGAAATTTCCCACAAGGCAGGATAAGAGTATAGTTAACATTCAGCCTTGTACCCACTGGTCTGGATAGATGAAATTATGTCTTTGAAGACAGCTTCCTCCAATTATTTTTTACTTACTCATTGTTTTCCTCATATGCTAACACAATTATATTGGATCATTGAGATAAACACCACACATTTAAAAACTATGGATCAATGTTTCCTATTGTGACTTTATATATTTGCTTATCACATTGCTATCAAATTCACTATGCAGTTCAAATACAAACCACTTGAGACTCAAAGTTGAGACACATACACCCAGCTTAAACTTCCAAAACACAGCTTATTGAAATTTTCTGTGGATGAATAATTGTGATTGTCACAAAGCAAAAAAAGCAGTTAAGGTTTAACAGATTTACTGAATGAAAATGGGAGGATTCCAACATGAACCTAACATGATCAAAAAAGGACTGATTTAGTGCAAAGGGCATTAGTTTTAAATGAACCTAACATTTGCATTGGAAAAAGCAAAGACACATTTATTTAGCAGCAACTAGGCATTTTTGTTATTTGGAAATACTTGTCTGTTCTTTTTGGTAGTCACCAATATGTCAGAGGTTGGAAGTCAAACTATTTAAAGTACATGTCAGATGGCTCTGAATCCTACCCAAGATTAACAAAAAAGTTCCCAGAAAACTTTTAAACCAGTTTCAGAAATAGTACACTTCTAGTTGTTTGAAGAAATAGATAAAAGAAAACATCAAGATTCAAGCATGGCTAGAACTCAATATAAATTGGAGAGGTTGGTCCAATAAACATTTTATTGAAGTCATATTTGAGTATCTGATGAAATGTACTAGCAAGTGTATCAAAATATACCAAATACATCAAAATATAACATTGTATCCAGGGATAAAGATGTATTTCAGCATTTGCCAAATACATGCAAGGTCCTGGGTTAGTTTCTGGCAGTACATGCATGCATAAATATATATACATATATTTGCACATACATGTACATATTTATTGAAGTAATATCACATGAAGAAATATGTTTTGAAACATATTAAAATGGTCTAAACAAATATACATATTCATTTACAAGACTTTTATTTACATCATGTTTTCAAGCAGTATTCTTTTCTACTTTCATTACCACAATTTTCTTTCTCTTGAGATTTCCAAAACTATTTCCTCATGTTACTATGAAAGCATTTTTAATAATATTTTGTGAGACTGAAATTCCAATAAACCCAATACAGTGCATTCCCATGAGTTCTAGAGCATCAACAGAAGAAGCAAGGGAACTCTAAGAAGTTTTACAACTTTAACATAAACAACAACAATAAAAAACTATGAAGTTTTGTTTTTCTTATAAGTATCCAGCTACCAGAAACATTAAAAACAATCATTTTAATAGATTAAAATTTAGAATCAGCCCTTCTTTAATGTCATTGGATAAGGACAGATCTAAATTTTATTATAAAATATAATATTTACATTAACAAATGCTAAATAATTGACATTATAAGAATAATTCATATAAAGTCTAAAATAAAGAATGACAAGTCAATACAAACACTAATAGATTCAGATGCATAGTATGATTTTTATAGATTGGAAAAATTTAGACAAAGTTATCTCTTCCTTAGTTCTCTCATTATGCATAAATTTTTATAAAATCCTCTTCCTAAACTGGGACTACTTTCATTCTAAAAAAAATAAGAGTAAAGCTTCTTTGAAGTATTAATTAGTGAAAAGGTGTCACTCAAGATATTTATTCCGTACAAATGCACAATACCTATGACTTGACAATTATTATTTAAGGAGAATAAACTTTAACTCTAAAATTTTCCACAAGCTTGATCATTCTCTTACCTTATCCATACATTGGGAGCATCAATCACATGATGATAGAATAAAAGCTAATTAGAATGCTTATGTGACCAATGCAGCCAATTTTCATATATTTATCAAGTGTTAATTATGGGTTGAAAATTTTTAGCTAACAGATATTTTTTTTCACTTTACTATATAAAACTCCTGTTTTCATTAGATATCATGTTTTATTAATTCAATGTTTCCCATTCAACTGCCAACTATCATCGCTTTTTTATGTTAGTGAATTACAATTTCTAGTTTGTCACTTCCACAATCATGACTTAAATTAATTCAATCACTAACACCCAATTCATTGATTAATTATGCATTAATTGCATATTATAAGATTTTGCATTCACTCAGTTGTAACTATAAATGTACGCACGTCTCTCATCTCTCAGTGGGAGACATGTATGACTGCCAAGGTTTCAGTGTCTTTAGGAGAGGTTAGTCACAGTGGCTTTATGGGTAATTCTTACCTGTAGTCACATTAACCTCCTACTTAAAATGATTCCTGCTCAATTTAATAAGTCTACTTACAGTTCTGAAATTCTTATTTGTTTCTTTTTTCATGTGGTGTGTGTGTGTGTGTGTGTGTGTGTGTGTGTGTGTGTGTGTGTGTGTGTCTGTGTCGTGTTTGTGTAACCTGCTTAGCACATTTAGTGTTGCTCTTACATGCGTGTGCTGGGAGCTGAACAGAGAATATTATTGCAGCAGTTGAAAACTATTACACAGATACACAAGAAGTCAAAGTGCAGAGAAGCAGCAACTCTGGTTTTCCCAACACCACTTGGTCCATTTACATCACAATTCTTAAAACTCCAGTCATGGGCTAATGGGAAAGATATTGCTATCATGAATGAATTAGAGAATGAGAGTTTATACTGTGCATGTCAGTAAGTTTTTGCAATAACAATTATCCTAAGAAAAGGGTTCACAAAGAACACATTAGTTGTTTTTTATATCAATTATGGAGCATGAGGTTTGCAGTCAAGGTGGGAGCATGTTCAGATACAGTGAGGATCTTTTCTGATCTGCACACAACTAAGTGCAAACCATATCTCATGATATTGAAAGAAACCACATCTTTATCTTTCCTATGTTTCATACAAGTGCTAGTTTCTTTCATTATGGCATCGTCCTCAGACTTACTTCTGAAGACCCCACTTCTATATTCCATGCTGTTGTACATTAGACTTTAGCTAAAGAATTTCAAACAAAAAGTATTTGCTCCGTAACAGCATTTTTTTTATGATGAAAGATCTATACTTCAACATAAGAAGAAAGTATCAGTAGGTGAGAAAATTTTCCCACCTTTTTATATGAAAAATGTTGAAATGTATAATTATAAATCATTTGCTGTCCCATCAAATCATGTCGTATTTCAAATGAACATTGTATGTTCTAAGATATTAATTCAATCAACATAATTTTCTCATTTGTATTAGTTAATGCATTTTAAAAACAAAAGAATTAATGAAAACAATAAAATGTAAAATAAGTTACAGACTTACTGTTTTTATTAGTTGATTAATTTATTTGTACAACATTGGGGAGTGACTTCAGGACCAAACACACTTTAAGTAAGTGTTTAAATATTGAACTATTCTCAAATCCATAATTATACTTTTATAACTCAGACATTTATAAAATGATAACTGTCCATAGCCCTCCATTTACCTTGACTAAATTACATGACACACTCTTGTTCTTCCTCCATTAAACAACATTTTCTTCTTAATAATCCTACCATCTTGCTATCTCAGATTTAAATATTATGCCTAAAAATGTTTTTTGAAAAAATTACTTGTAGCATTTTGCAAATCCTTGCAACATCTCATATCACTATCCATGTGTTATTTCTTAGTTCAGTAGGAATGGAGTATAAATTATCTGAACCTCACACACCAAAGTATATTTATCAGTGGGACAGAATTTTTTTTGGAGGCTTGGGCATAACATCTGCTTCCAGACTTACTGAAATTGTTCATAGAATTTAATTATATGTGTTTGTGAAAAAAACATATTTGTTTATTTTCTGGCTATTTCCTGGGTTCAGAGACTGTGAGACTCTGAGATCACTTACTGTCCTTGGATTATGGACCCTGTCTTCTACCTTAAGCTGGCAAGTATGGATCAAGACGCTTTTGATTCCAATCCATTTGATTTATATCTTCATCTCCAATTTAGTAACCTTTCTGCATTTTTGTTTTAAGGACAAATATTATTAGGTAGATGTACCATCTAGCAGGATGCTCTCCTTATTTTAAATAAATGCAAAGTTTACTTTAATTCCACCTGGGAAATATTTTCAGAACCCTGGTTATATTACAGTTTGTTTACATATCCAAAGATAATGGCAAATATGAGGGAGATATGTTTACCATTTCACCTGACACAACAAAGATATTTTTTCCTCCTCAGAGGAAACACATTGAATAAAAAAATGCACTGTTGATTATTTTTTACTTCATCAATCTTTAATTTTTCCAGAGCAAAGGAAGAGGTCAAACAAGGTTAGAAAATAGGGAAAACGGACATTGATCACTGTTTCTCGACTTTATCCCATTACTCTTAGATTACCATATGTGGTTCTTTTTTAAAAGGGAATCAAGCTTGCATTTCATTGTTAAATGATAAAAGGATTTATAGTTAGTCATGGAAAATAAGATGAAAATTCTCCTTCTTGGACATGGAAAAATAGGGGAGAATTCCTTTGACATTTGAAGCGTTTACCTTTAGGGACTTAAAAAAAAAAAACTCTGTCTAGTTCATGTGTCAGTGTACAACTATAAATAAAGTTCAAAAATGACATACCACCTAGTTTTTACTGAACTATTAAAGGACTACATTTAGTCAACTGTAGTGATATTTTATTTGTGCTGAAATGTGGTGATATTTTATTTGTATGTTATTAAATAGAGTTTTCCTGGAGATCAGAGGTCATAGTCAGCCATAAATAGAAGTCAGGCAGTGGTAGCCCACGCCCTTAATCTGATCACTTGGCAGGCAGAGTCTCTGTGTGTTCAAGGACACAGGCAAGAATGGTAACACATGTCTTTAATTCCAGTACCAACCATAGAGACCTGGAGGTCTGTGCAGACAGGCAGTGAGAAGAAAGAAAGGTGACTGTGCTAAGAGCCAATAGAAAGGTAGAACAGCAAAGCAATAAAGGCCCAGGCTAGATAGGAAGAGGTTTTCTTAGGAAGTTATGGTAACGTGGTGAGCTAAGGTTAGTTGTTGGCTATCACTCTGATTTCTGTGACTTTCACCCCTGTATTTGCCTCTGTGTTTTTTATCTAAAAAGAAAGTCATCCACCAAAAGCAAAGTGATACCACATCTCTGAGAAATCAACACCTGTCAATAGCTTTTCCGTTAAGGGAGGGACCTCTATACCTTCCATGCTGGAAGTCTTAACTCTTTTGGTTGTTGACATGTTGAGGAAAATTTTATTGCTCACCCTCAATGAAAGATGAATACAGAAATAGAAACTGTAAAACTAAATAGGCTGAGTATGTGAATATTACTGTGCCATATTCAGATACATTGTTGTCTATGTTTATGGATTTCTTGGTTTGAGAGAAAAAATAAAGGAGTAACCCACTTTCCTGCTCAGGTATTCTGAAAATGTCACTTAATTTTGGTAGACAGAATCAGTAGTCAAAAGCCTCCAGGTAGTGTATATAGACAATACATTAGCGAAGCACAGTTGGGATACATACATTCTATTCAGGTTATGTTTAAAAGTAAACCTCATAATTATGACTTAGCATTCATCTACATTTCTAGTATGTGACGGTTTATATTTTACTACAATTATAAAATTAAGCTAAATTTCAGACAGTAGTTACGATTCATTTCATATTTAAATCTTTGTTTGATGGCTTTTACTCACTAGGGAAAAAAAACTTTCTATATTAAAAAGAATATAGTAACATAACAATAAAAACATATATACTGTTTTGTACTTTGAGTGATCTTAGTACATGCACTTAAAAATATAAAACTCGAGATCCATGAAAGTTAATGAAATATTTTAAATGGACCAGAAAAGTTTATGGGGCTTTTTAGTTCAATACTTTCATGTCTGGAGGCTTTTCACTTCAGTACTGTCTTCTCTACCTCTAGCATAGTGCACATAATAATAAAAGTGAAAAACAAAACAATTATTTTCCACAGAGTTAGGCATTAGTCCAATTGTAACCACTTGAAAGCATTTAGAACTTTAACCACATACAGTTAATATAATATAAAATATAAAACTAAAAATTACAACATTATAACATTTTCAAAGGTAAATCACATCCTTGAGCATTTGCTAGAAAGTACATGTTGAAATATAAATATACAGTTAGATAAATATGCACACAGCTTTTCAAGCCTTTCAAAAGTGGTTAAGCAATGGTTCTCAAGTATGACTTTTATGCTAGAAATAATGACTCGATGTAATATGCATTTAAGGTTGGGTTAAGTAATGAGAAACATGATCGTAAGACTTTGCTCACGGTATTCCAAAGGAATGTTATCCTAAAACATGTTCATAGAAAATTTAACTATAACCTGTTGTCAATAAAATTTTTAGCAGTTAATATAAACAAAATATTGAAATTTTTGTCAGCTCTGAAACAATGCATTTAAATATGACATTTATGAAAGAGGTTAAAGTTCCAAACAGTACAATATTATTATTATTATTATTATTATTATTATTATTATTGTAAAAAATACACTAAAGATTCAAAAATAGAGATTCTACCAGCCGATAACATTTGAAATCATATAAATAGCCTTATCAAAATACATGTAGAGCTTTGACTGATTAATTATGAAATATAGAGGACCTAGTCCAATCCCACTCAGGCTTCACAACTGTCTGTCTACAGTTTATGAGTTTTCACTAGCTTAGTTTGGTTGTCTCTGTAGATTTCCCCATCATGATCTTGATGCCCCTTGCTCATAGAATCCCTCTCCCTTCTCTTCAACTGGACTCTTGGAGCTTGGCCTCATGCTTGGCTGTGGATCTCTGCATCTGCTTCCATCAGTGACTGCATGAAGGTGCTAATTGAGAATCTTAAATGATTGGAATGACTTAAGTTAATAAAATACTTTTTATTTTGATTAGAAACCTATTTTACAAATATTTCATAAAAATTGTAAACTTTAATTTAAGTAGCTCTGCATATATAAATAGATTTAGTTTGTTTGTCCAAATTAACTATAAACTTGAGTTGAACTGTGGAACAGAGATGCTCAGTTGTGGACAAGTTGGCTTGTCAGAGATTACTGTCACTTCTAACTTCCTGACACAAGGTATCAGTTCTGCTTTTTTTCTCTTAGGGCAATATCCTTATTAGAAATCTAACTTTAATTATAGACTCCTTTGAGATTAATAGCCTAAGGGAATGATTCATAGCAGGCCACCGGACAACTACAAAGCAATTAGCATTTGATTTTGCAAGTGTCTGCTGTTACTATGTGCCGGTGTTGGTGCAGCTCCGTCAAATCTCGTCATCTGTTACTGTGCTGCTTTTCATTTCAATTGCAAAACGGAAAGCCTTTTTTGAGTCAGGCTTTTCATCAAAACTATTTGGCAATTCTTATTTAAAATGATTTTCATCTGTTCCACATTAGTATATTTAGTAATGGTGTATACATACGCCGTATTTTTTTAGGAAAAAGTTTTATTTTATTCCCATTCGTGACTTAAAAAAAAATGGCAATATTGGTGTGTCAGTTCATATAACATGTTTTGCTGTATTTATTTTTGTTTATGCCATATGAATTTTGAGAGGCAAAACTGGATCGATTTTATTTGGAGCAAAGTCTGGAGTGATGGATAAGTACTTATGAACACATACTTTTCACGGAGAATCACAGTTCTGTTGCCATAACCCAACTTGGGCAACTGACAACTGTGTGTAACTACAGCTCCACTTTTCATACAACTCTTCCTTCTATGAGAACCTTGACACACACACACACACACACACACACACACACACACACACACACACAAATAAAATAAAATAAAATAAAATAAAATAAAATAAAATAAAATAAAAATATAATATATTTTGACCCCGAATTTGTTTGAAACTAAGTGGCATTCTTTGTATAGGAACCAAATAAATGTTCTCCATAGCAATAGATTTTTTTTAAATTTAATTATCTAAACATGTTTATAATATAGATACATTAACCCTGCCCTTCATTTTAGCTAATGGAAAACTGTATTCCAGAAAACTAGTATGGAAGTAAATTAAAGATAATTATAACAAAATGTAAAAATCTGATACAAGGATTTGCAAATTTTTTAAACATGAGTTGAATTGCAATTGCTGTTGTGCTCTATATATTGTAAACTCCAAGTATAATCCCAAGAACTATAATCAAATACATGAACATTCTCTCTTATCTTTAGTGTTTATCTGTTTTCTTACATTCCACAATATCAAAATGAAGTGATATGAGAGTCATGGACTAAAATAATTGAGAAAAATACATGCTATCTTCTTTTCTGCTAAAACATATACTTTTATTTTAGGAAAACCTAAGTAAATAAATCAGTTGAATTGGTGATCCTATAAGGAAGCCACAAGCAGAAAGATTCTCTCATATTAAGATATTGAGATATCTCTGGCATGCTAACATCTACAAATTCAGATCACCTAAAAAAAGAAAAACCTACTTTGAATGTACGAAAGTAGAAAATAGAAAAAGTAGTATACTTCAAAGTAATAAGAGTTCACAAGATATGTTAGTTACTATTCTGTTGCTGATATAACATGCTATGACCAAAAGCAACTAAAGGAATATTTTTTTTGGTTTATGGTTCCAGCATATTAAATGTACATAATGGCAGGCAAAGGCCAGTGGCAGTAGCAGGAAGCTAAAATCATATTTCAATCACTTACAGAAAGCAGACAAAGTGAAGAGGAGATCAGTCAAAATCATAAACCCTCAAAACCAGAACACAATTATGGACTCCATCTGCTAAATTTACATCTTGAAAGTTTCACAACCTTCCCAATCAGTATCATCAACTGGGAACCAAGTGGTCTAATACATGGGTTGATGTGGGTGTGGGGAGGGTACTTCTCAGTTAAGCCACAATACATAAGTGCAAAATGCATTTTATTCTACTCTCACATTTACCCATAATCTCTGAAAGTCCTCACACTCTTCAAAAGTTCACAGTCCCTTCCGAGACTCAAGACAGATCCTTACCTGTCACACTTTATAAAAATAAAAACGCAAATTAAATATTTCCAACATACAAGAATGTAGAGATGATGACTAGGAACTGTACCAAGACTCGAGACTCAGTGAAAACAATGCATATAAATGTAAAACTTTAATACAATAATTTTAAAAAATCTTCATGTCACCCTCAATCAGATCACAGAGAATGGTGCCCAGTGGTATAGAAGTAAATTGCTCTTGGATAGTAATAAAAATAATTAAATAAAATTGTTTCAAACACAAAATGAAGCCTTAATGTTGATTTTTAATCTTACTGATCTAATATCTGATCCATCAAGCAACAGCAAGGATCTCATTTATCTGAGGCAGGTGCCATTTATATCAAAATAAGTTGAGAGTGGAAAGACTGTTTTATTTTTAGGTGGTTATTATTTTTTTATAATTCCACCAGAAATCTCTGGCTTGAACATGTATGAAAATTCATCTATTACTTTTAACTGATATGGGACAGACTCAATCAGTTTCCATGTTTTGAAGTGTTAAAGGGCAGATATTTCATTTTATTTTTTTCCTGCCTTCTCTGTATTAAAAAATGAGTCTGTCCTTGACAAACTGCACTGTAGATGGCCTTGTTATAGTGCTCAGCCATCCTAGTGAATAGCTTTGATTACTGTAGACCCAGTGCTGTGGAAATCATATATATATATATATATATATATATATATATATATATATATATATATAAAGTTTGTTTCTTTCATACCAAAAATGGAACTGCTAGGAACACACTCTCTTAACATGAATACCATTTTTTTGTAGAGAGAATGGAGAACACCTTAGCACCCTTCTCTTTTATGAATTATTTGTTTAACAGTTATTTATTACCCTATAATTCAGACTTAAAGGATGTTCTCACTTCTCTGTAATTTGAAGCCCACTTTAGAATTTATTTTAAGTTCATTGGCATTTAATACTTTAGCATACTACAAGGCCTCTCCTGAAAGTATGTAAATTTGATTGTCATTTAAAGAACTATAAATTCTGTGAATTTAGGTTTGGTGTTTTCTGAGCATTTATGGAAGTTTCAGAGAGTAGACTAGGACTTGCCTTTAAGTTGATATTGAGTTACTTAAATGAAAAATAAACTTGTTGTGCTATATATATATATATATATATATATATATATATATATACATATATATATATTTAATAAAATGTTGCTTTATTATTACCTTAAACATTTTACATAGTAGTTCTAGAAAGTCTTAGAGATGCTCGTTTTCTGATATATTATTTCTCAGTAATATATATGTTCTTACTTTATTTCAAATAGGCCATTATGTGAGAATCATTGATAATGAATTACACAGATCTGTAGCTAGAGTTTTCTTGCCTGGCCCACAGTCAGGACAAATCTCTCTCACCTGCCAGTCCCACAGCCGCTCAGACCCAACCAAGTGAACACAAAGACTTATATTAGTTACAAACTGTTTGGCCGTGGCAGGCTTCTTGCTAACTGTTCTTACAGCTTAAATTAATCCATTTCCACAAATCTATACCCTGCCACACGGCTCATGGCTTACCGGAGTCTTCACATGCTGCTTGTCCTTGGCGGCGGCTGGCAGTGACTCCTTCTCCCTTCCTCTTTTTTCTTTTCTCCTCTCTGTTACTCCTGCCTATACTTCCTGCCTAGCCACTGGCCAATCAGTGTTTTATTTATTGACCAATCAGAGCAACACATTTACCATACAGAACATCCCACAGCACAGATCTCACACTCTGATAGAAGGATTGAAATGAATGCTGAGCTTTATATATGAAATATGACAAGAAGAAAAGTAATTGTTTCAGAATTACATCAGCCCAACATTCATTTGATGATGGACAATTATTCTAAGATTACAATAATATAAATTTTTTAACTATTAGGTATACACTTTATAAAAAGACATCTGTATTTTGTATATTAGCACACTTTTCAACAAAATATTCTTGAGAGCACAGGCAATTGAAGGGATTATTTGTCACAATAATACAAAGTTACTAATCTATCTAACACCTTTATTTGAAATGATATTACCCTATAGAGTAGCTTATAAATTTATACCATCTAAAAAATAACTTGGCATTTGAACATGATGACATTAAATTATTAACTCACCCTGAAATACAAAATAGATGATAAGAATTCTTCCAGTGACTGAGAATTCAATTTGACCTTATTGAAGACAATGGCCACCATAAGATTCTCTCTAAGCTGACTCAGGGAAATGGGTAGGGTAACTGCAGATCTTCACCTCTCCTTCCTACTTGCAAACACAAACCTCCTGTTTCAATGCCCGCTCTTTAGCAGAATACCTGTTGTAGTCACCTGTCCCTCATTGGCCCCAACTATCTTTACTGAATCACATAGACTTCACCCCTAACCTTACTTCCAATCACTCATTGCTTTATCTCAGGCCCAACTCTAGCAGGTGTTACCTGGGAACCCAACAGAACACTAGAGCCAGAGTAGCAGGTAGCCTATGGGTCATCACTTCTTCCTTTTCTACAAATCTAATCCCCTAGTCTCATGCCCAGCTCTACAGCATAACACTTGTTGTAGGCTCATCCTCTTCTATGCCTTCATCTCCAGCTTATGACACTGGTCTTTTCCTACATTTTTACTCCTGACTCATCCGGTTATCACATTGTCCAACACCAGCACACATTCCCTGAAAACTCACCCAGCAAGTCTGCCAGAGAAAAAAGTTGTCCAGCAAAACAGGTAGGTAACTATCTGATCTTCAGTCTACCTCCCTTCCTCCAAATCCTGTAATCACATCCCTAGCTCTACAGTGAACTATCTCTCATGGCCTCTCCTCACTCCTTACCCCTATTGCCAGGATATAAAACATATCCTGGTGGAACACCACGATTTCTTCCACTCTGTGGACCCATTCAGGACCACTCTCCTAGCACATCCTTATTCTAAGTATGAGCTCCCAGTATCTAGCAAAACATTTTACCAAGAACCCCAAATGTTCACAACTGGTGGGATCCGAAAAGAATTTCCCAAAAGGCAACACACAGTCACTAGAGAGGGCAACAGACGCTAAGAAAGAAAACGTTCACCTAACAAAGACAAGGCACACAGAATTGTAATCATCTCCAAACTAAATGTCTAGAAACCTGCTCACAAACAATCAATACCAGCCAAGGTAATGTGTCTGCAGTAGAGCCAAGCAACCTACTGAAGGCCCTGGGCATTCCAACATAAATGAAGAACAAGTAACAGCCATTAAGACAGCTTTTGTGACTATGATCGATGTCCTTAAAGAAGAAATAGATAAAGAAATATACGAACACACACATACACTGGAAGGAAATGTATAAAAGAGTCCAAGACCTGAAATAAAAGAATTACAATGAAATCTGAGGGAAATCTGAAGTGAAAAATGTAGGAAATCAAACAATAACCATGGGGGTAAGCTTTACCAACAGAATACAAGATATGGAAGAGAAAAATCTCACCGTTGAAGACACTATAAAAGAAATGGATAGTCCAGGAGAGAAAGTGCTAAAATTTAAAATATCCCAGGAACAAAAAAAAATCTCAGAAATCTTAGACACTATAAAAAAGACCAAATTTATAAAGACTAGAGATAGAGGAGGAGCAGAATGCAAAGCCAAAGATACAGCCACTATTTTGAGCAAAATCATAGAAGAAAATGTTTCTAACCTAAGGAAGAAGTTCCCTATCAAGGTACAAGAAGAGTACAGAACACAAAATAGACATAATCCCAAACAAATTCTTCTCAGCACAAATAATTAAAGCACTAAACATACAGGAAAAAAAAAAAAAAGAAAAGAAAAAACTGCAGGAAAAAAATGGCAAAGTAACATATAAAGGCAGACTAATTAGAATAAGAATAACACGTGACTTCTTTTTTTTCTTTATTAAGAAATTTTCTACTCCACATACTATTCACAGATCCCCCCTCCTCCCTCCTCCCACCCCCATCCCTCTTTCCCAAGCCACCCCACATCCCCACATCCTCCAAATCAAGGTCTCTCATGGTGAGTCAGCAGATCCCAGCACACTGAACCTAGGCAGGTCCAAGCCCCTTCCCACTGCACCAAGGCTGTGCAAGGTGTCACACCACAGGCACCAGGTTCCAGAAGCCTACCCATACACCAGGGACAGATCCCAATCCCCTTGCCTGGGTGCTCCCCAAACAGTTCAAGCCAAACAACCATCTTCTGTATCCAGAGGGCTTAGTCCATTCCCATGGGGGCTCCACAGCCACCAGTCGACAGTTCCTGGGCTTCCACTATTGTGGCCGGTCATCTCTGCACGTCCTCCCATCACGATCTCGACGTCCTCGCCTGCAGAATCCTTCATCTATCTCATCAATTGGAATTTTGGAGCTCAGCCTGGTGCCTGGCTATGGATCTCTGCATCTGCCTCCATCAGTCACTGGGCAAAGGCTCTATGATGATGGTATTCACTAGACTGGTCACCAGAGTAAACTGGTCCAGGAACCCTCTGGACCACTGTCAGCAGACCAAGGTGGGAATCAACCTTGTGGATTCCTGAGAGCCTCCCGACAACAAGTGACTACTTAATGGAAAACCAAAAAGACAACAGGGCTTGGAAGATATTCAACAAACTCAAAGAGAGAACAAATGACAGATTAGACTACTAGACCCATCAAAATTTCAAACATGATAGACTGAGGGGGGAAAAAGTGTTTCATTTTAAAAAAAAAAAATCAAGTTTAAGCAATATCCATCTACCAATGCAGTGTTACAAAAGTGACAGAGGGAAAAGTTCAACCTTATGAAGTTAACCACACCCAAAATAACAAAAGGAATAAATCATCTCACACCAGCAAACCAAAAGAGGAGAAACACTATCTTTCTCTTAAACACACACATACATACCCCCCACACCCCACACAACCTCACACACAACCCCCCAACACCTCACACACACATACCCCACATACAACCCACACACACACCTCATACACACCACACACCCACATACACACCCACACACATATCACACACACACACACACACACACACAATGCACATAATGATTGGAAAAAGTACAGAGACAACTAGCCAAACTAGTGGAAACACATGAACTATGAACCAATAGCTGAGGAGCCCCCATGGTACTGGACTAGGCCCTCTGGATAAGTAAGACAGTTGTTTAGCTTGAACTGTTTAGGGGGCCCCCAGGCAGTGAGACTGAGACGTGTCCTTAGTGCATGAGCCGGCTTTTTGGAACCTAGTACCTATGCTGGGACACTTTGTTCAGCCTTGATGCAGGGAGGAAGGGCTTGGACCTCCCTCAACTGAATGTACCAGGCTCTGCTGACTCCCCTGGGGAGACTTTGCCTTGGAAGAGGTGAGAATGGGGGGTGGGTGGGGGGTAAGGCTGAGTGTTGGGAGGAGGGAGGACAGGGGAATCCATGGTTGATATGTAAAACAAATAGAAAATCTCTTTAAAAAAAAATAAAAGTCTACCAGCAAATAAAAGTCCAGGATCAGGTGATTTTAGAGCAAAATTCTATCAGACATTTGAAGACAAGTTAATGTCACTATTCCTCAAATTATTCCACAAAATAAAAACAGAAAGAACATTGCTTAATTCGTCTTATGCAACCACAGTTACCTTGTTTCTTAGGGTTTTTTATTGCTGTGAAGAGACACAGTGACCACAGAAACTATTTTAAAGGAAATCATTTAATTGAGGTGTCAACTTGCAGTTTCAAAGGTTCCGTCCATTATCATTACGTAGTGGAGCATGGCAGCATGCAGGCAGATGGGGTGCTGGAACTGAGAGTACTACATCTTGCAGGAAGCAGGAAGTCATTGGAGAGTCACACTTAGGGAAGCTTGAACAAAAGAGACCTCAAAGCCCACCCCCACACTCACACACTTCCTTCATAAAGGCCATACCAACTCCAACAGTGTTTTTATGGAACTCCTGAATATATAAATATGTGGACCTCTGATATTTGTGCCTATTTGTGCCTTCTCTTGGGCTCTTTTCTTTCTGTTGGTTTGCATTGTCCAACTTCCTTGTGATGGCTTTTATATTATATTTATTACATTATATTATATTATATATTGTTATGTTAGAAAACAGCAACATGATATTTGCACAAAAAAGACATATTGATCTACGAAATTCAATAAGACACAGACATAAATCCACATATCAATAGACACCTAATTTTTGAAAAGGAGCCAGCAATAAACAGGCGGTGGTGGCGCACGCCTTTAATCCCAGCACTCGGGAGGCAGAGCCAGGTGGATCTCTGTGAGTTCGAGGCCAGCCTGGGCTACCAAGTGAGTTCCAGGAAAAGGCGCAAAGCTGCACAGAGAAACCCTGTCTCGAAAAACCAAAAAAAAAAGAAAAAAAAGAAAAAAAAAAAACACTGGAAAAGACAGCATCTTTCACAAGTGGTGCTGGTTAAACTGAAGAATGCAAATTAGATGCATTATTTTCATCCTGAACTAAACTCAACTCCAAATGGATCAAAACCCTCAATATCAGACCAGATACACAGAATCTGATAGAAGAGAGAGTGGGGAACAATCTTGAACTCATTAGCACAGGAAAAGATTTTCTGGACAGAACACCATTACCACAGTCACTTAGATCATCTATTAATAAATAGGACCTCGTGAAACTGAAAACTTCTGCATAGCAAAAAACACCATCATTTGAACAAAGCTTCTGCCTAAAGAAATTAACTTTTATCAACTACACATCCTATAGAGGGCTCATATCAAAAGTATATTAAGATCTCAAAAAAACTGAAAATCAATAAAACAAACAACATAGTTAAAGATAGGGTACAGATATAATCAGCGAATTATATCTGGGTAAACTGGGGAAGGGGGTAGGACAGTGGGAAAGGGGGATGGGAGCATGAGGGATCAGAATGGTCAAATTGTGTGAAGGACAGAGAGGGATGGCAACAAAAAAGACATCTTGATAGAGGGATGCCATTATGGGGTTAGTTTTCCTGTTGCCAGGGAAACTCCCAGGAATCCACAAGGATTACCACAGCTAAGATTCCTAGCAAGAGTGGAGAAGGTGGGTGAACTGGCCTTTTCCTGTAATCAAATTGGTGAATGCCCTACTTGTCATCATAGAACCTTCATTCAGTGACTAATGGGAGCACATGCAGAGATCCACAGCCAAGCACAGAGCCTAGCTCCCAGGAGTCCAGTTGAAGAGAGGGAAGGGGGATTATATGAGCAAGGAGGGGTCAAGATCATAATGGGAAAATCACAGACATGGCTGACCTGAGCATGTGGGATCTCATGGACTCTAGACAGACATTAGGGGGCCTGCATGCCAGTGACCTAGGCCATCTGCATGTGTGTGATAGTTGTGTAGCTTGGTCTGTTTGTGGGGCTCCTAGCATTGGGACCATGGTCTGTCCCTGGCTCATGAGCTGGCTTTTTGGAACCTCTTCCCTATGGCAGGATGCCTCACTTAGCCTTGATGCAGAGGGGAGGAGCTTGGTTCTGCCTCAACTTGGAGTGGATGAAGGGGGAGGTTAGAAAGGAGGTGGGTGGGAGGGAACAGGAGGAGAGGAAGTAGGGGAAACCGGTTGGTATGTAAAATATATAAATAAAAAAGAAATAAAAAGCATTTGTAAAACTTAAAAAAAAAACCTTTCTAGAATTAAAAAAAAAAGGAAATGTTCACCACCCTTAGTCATCAGGGAAACACAAATTGAAACTACCTTGAGATATACTAGATAGCTCAGGGACATAGGATAAAACCAAATTGTTGCTAAAGTTTTCCTGCCTGGCCCACAGTCAGGACAAATCTCTGTCACCCGCCAGTCCCACAGCCGCTCAGACCCAACCAAGTAAACACAGAGACTTATATTGGTTACAAACTGTATGGCCGTGGCAGGCTTCTTGCTCACTGTTCTTACAGCTTAAATTAATCCATTTCTATTAATCTATACCTTGCCACGCGGCTCATGGCTTACCGGCATCTTCACATGCTTTTTGTCATCCTGGCGGCTGGCAGTGTCTCTCTGACTCAGCCTTCCACTTCCCAGCTTTATTCTCCTCCTTGTCCCGCCTACACTTCCTGCCTAGCCACTGGCCAATCAGTGATTTATTTATTGACCAATCAGCAACACACTTGACATACAGACCATCCCACAGCACCAAATAATACTATTCTATTAAAAGAAAGTAACAATAATCATAATCACTTCCTGCTATACCCTTAGATCAGTGTCTTGCTGAGCCATCACAAGGGAAGCCTCCTCCTACTTCATATAGAGACAAGTAAAGAGACCCTCCACCAGCCAATAGGAAGTGTGAGCAAAACCTTGGAACACTCGTCCCTAAAAGAGATATTTGCATCAAATCCCTCTCCTCAGAGCTCTGGTCACTATGTTGAAAAAGTGGCAGAAAATTGTAAGAGCCAGAAGGAATGGAGGACACCAAGGAAACAAGGCTCTCTAAACCACCAGGATAGAAGAGCATATGAGCTCCCAGATCCTGGGACAGCAGGTGCAGAGTTTCCATGGGTCTGCACCACATGGGGTGCTAGAGCTAAAGGCAAAGGGGACACATGTTCCCTGTCCCTAAGGCAGAACCTATCTCCAGTTGATAACCACTGCCAATCATATACACACCCACACACCTATCCATATATCCACAATAAATATAGATAGTTTTGAAAGGACAAAATAAAATTATCACGAAAGTTAAATTAAGAAATGATCATTCATACTTGTTCTTTGCTAAAGATTAGAAAGAAAGCATTGGCATACAATGAAATTTGACAAGGTCCTAACAAGTAGTAGATTTGGGGGTGATGTTGGATATTCGGCTATAGATGGGAATGGTGACAGAATGAATTTATAATAAACCACAAATACATTCACAAGATGTTGTGAAAAAACAATTCTTGTTTTGGCATTGCTATGTTGTGCTTATATTGTGAAATCTAGTTGTTATAAAATGTCCCTAAGTAGTTAAGCATTTCATGTGGTTAGAAATACATTTTTCTTACTTTATACAATTACAAAATAGTCAACATCCCAAACACAGAATTTTTTATGTGCTTCAGCCGTATTCTGTGTATTAACTCATTGCATCGTCACAGCATAAATGATCTCCCTTTTATCAATAAGGAAAGAAATTCCAGAAAAAATTTAGCAATTTGCCAAAAGAAAGTCAGACAAGTTTTTTTTTTTAATTTTTATTTTGCAATACAATTCAGTTCTACATATCAGCCACAGATTCCCTTGTTCTTCCCCCTCCTGCCCCCCTCACCTTCCCCCCAGTCCGCCCCCCATTCCAATCTCCTCCAGGGCAAAGCCTTCCCCACAGACTGAGATCAACCTGGTGGACTCAGTCCAGGTAGGTCCAGTCCCCTCCTCCCAGGCCGAGCCAAGGGACCCTGCATAGGCCCCAGGTTTCAAACAGCCAACTCATGCAATGAGCACAGGACCCGGTGCCACTGCCTGGATGCCTCCCAAACAGATCAGGCCAATCAACTGTCTCACCCACTCAGAGGGCCTGAGTCAGACAAGTTTTAACACCAGTTAAAACCAGTCAAGACAGTTTTAACACCAATAGTGTTTCAAATTTCCCATTCTAAAAACTTAAGTGAAATAGTCTCTAGGATAATTAAAATAATACTAAGGTGCTAATAGGTTTATACATAAGGGATTAAATTTATATTATTTAGTGTAAAAATTTATATTTAAGAATTCCAAGCCTATTAGAAATTTTAGTAAGATCTCAAAAATATTTTCTTAAAATGTCTTTTCTTGGAATGTAGTTAGACCTGTATGCATAAACTGACAAACTTATTTTTTGAAGAATAGAGAATTAATGCATAGCACAAACCATGATAGCTTTAAAATTTTAGTTATTCTTCATTAAATTTTATAAAAGTATTACCCATTTTCTGGAAAATAAAGTGAATATATACAGCTTAAACAAACACACACACATACAAGTCAGAGGCAATAATGAAAGGATACTTGGGTTTAATTTTTAACAAATCTTGAATTGTGATATTTTTGTTAATTTACAGTGAAACCTCTGTAATAAAAATTAATCTAAGGAAAAGAGTTTTGAGTCTACCTGAAGGTCAAATTCAGAAGACTGAGAAAAACTGAAAATATTGATTTGAAGAAAAATAAATAACCAATTGAGCGAGAGGCCTTTTGAATAGAGCCGGAGCAAATGTTTGGGCTCTGACTCAGTCTTTGGTGATTCCTTTTTCCAGCCAGCCTGGGATCAACACTTTCAACTCTCTTCTGAGATCTGGAGACTGAATATTTGTTAGCTGCCCAATTTGTTCTGAAAATGTTAGCTCTCAGGGGAAAGACCAGCCTTTCAGACCTGTCTCTTTCTCACATTAGTGTCTGGCTGCCACCGTATGTATATTCTCAGAGTTGACAGAAGATGATGTGATGTCCCCTAATTAGGACAGAAAGGATGTCAGAGACTGAACTCTCTCTCTTTTCTCACACATGCACAGCACTTGGTCAGGAAAATATTGTGGATTCATGTAACCTTTACAATAGTGATTATTTTACATAGTCCTAAGATCTTTAGCCTTTAGACTTCATTATTCTTAAGGAAACTTGTGAAGTAATTATAAATTACTTTTGGTGACACTGCCATGAAAAAAAAAAAACAGTCTGTTTCTGTCTTTCTTGTTTTTTTGTTATGATCCTACTTGAATCTCCATGTCTTAATGTTCTTCACACCTTGAATCTCTCCCTGTGCTGCAATGACACCTACATCTGTAAAACTCACAAAATGTATACTAACAGGCTGTCAGTGTCAGAGTAACACCTACTATACATGTACTTTGCATTTTAGAGAAATATGAAGGTTTTTATCTATAATAATATATCTACCTATTGTGAAACTTAAATTACTTCATAACGTGAATGTTCATAAAAATTTTTGGTTTGCCAATTAAATTCTGGCCTAAGGATTTAAATAGACACTTCTATGGAAAGACACACAAATGGCTAAGACATGTATGGAAAAATAATTAACACCATGAATAACTATGAACAGGCTGGTCAAAACTGTAAACAGGTCAAACTGTAAGCTGTAGACCTCACACTTGTTAGAAATGAAAGTATCAAAATTATAAAAGACAGCAACAATGGAAAACGTGCAAAAATCTGAATGCTTTAACTCTATTGGTGAGACTGTCAACAGGTACAGTACAATATACAATGTATAAGATTCCCAAAAAAGTATAAATAAGATTTACATATAATTCAATAATGACATCTCTTGTTACTAAACTAAAATAATTGACTCTAAATTCTACACTAGTTGCAGTGATATTCACATTACATAAAAATAAACCAGCAACTTAAATAGCTATCCATAAATTAAGAAAAAAGAAAATGAAGTATTTATATAGGAGAAACCATTCAGCCTTGAACAAAGAATTCTGTATTATGTGATTAAATGGATTGACCTTGGTGAAGTGGATCAAAGCCAATTACAAAAAGACATCGTGAATGAATGTCCTTTCATGTACATCTAAAGTACTAGCACTCGAGAGTTAAAGTGAGGGACTGGGTGAATGAGAGCAAAGGATGGGCAAACTTGAATGACTAGAGAGTTTGTATACTGTTTCCTTTTATTTTATATTTGGGATGATATGTAACTACACCATTTCCCCTTTTACTGTCCTCTATACAAACCATTCCATATGACCCCCTTTCTCCATTTCAAATTCATGGCTTCTTCTTGCATTAATTATTGTTACATTCTAATATATTCCCAATAAATACACACACACACACATATATATGTCTGATATATATATCATGCTCACTTCATTAGGTGTTCCTTTTTAAAAAATATCAAAGCAAAGCGTAGACTCACTCTTAGGCCTTTATACATTTTTAACATAATCATTACTGCACACTAAAATTTTTCTTACTTATAATACTTAATTATTTAAAGGGACACTTCTGCAACACTCCAAAGTTTGATTTTTATATAGTTGCTTATACTATACTGTGAAGATTCCCAGTAGTCTGTTATTTTTTATTTATGAAGATGTGAGTTTTTAATATAATTGTAGTCAAGAGTAAACCCTGAATCATTAAGTCACATGCTTCCATAACTCTGAAGATATTTCTATCAGGAATGAGAGGAATTTATTGTTTCTATTAGACTGAAAATATAGAATTACAGCACAACTTTGGTTAAACTTTTTTTTTTGCTGAATTATGCATTATTTTCAATATGGGTCTGAGAGAAAATAATCACACCTGAGGGCAAATGGAGCCTTGTGCCTAGTCATCTTGCAGTATATTGGGAAAAGTTAATTAAACAAAAGTCATGTTATAATATTTACAGTACTTACATTCTTCACATGATATTTTGTTTCTAATTAACTTTAAGAACCCTAAAGCAAAAATATAAAGCTTTTTTCTTCCCAAGAATATTATTATTACTAAACAATGTATATAGTCCTTGTTTCTTTACATTGAGTAAATTCAAACTAATATTTCTAATGCATTTTAAAGTAGATTAGATGAAATTGAAATATTTTTCTTGTGTTCAAACTGGAAGCAAAAGTTTAGAATTTCACAATTAAGTAAAATTTTGATTATTGCTTTTCAAGTTTGGGAAATTACCTTTCCTTCCTCATTTTTAGGCTTCAGGCCTATAAGCCATTAACAGCTAGTGTTATCTTTGGTAAGATAGGGGTTAACTTTCTCCATCCTCCTCTATTATGACATGACTGTTTTGCAGAAGTCCTTATTTACTACATTTATTTCCATACTTTGTGTGGTGTAGTATATGTGTGTATATTTAATGATTTGAGGGTCTACATGTGGAGGTCAATGGACAACCAGGATTCTGTCCTTCTAATTTGTGAGTCCCAACTTGTCAGGATCAACAGCAATTGCCCTTACACATGGAGCCCTTTCTAGATCCTGCTAGAACTTTTGTAGAATATCCACAAGCAAGTCTGAGTATATACATTTTATTATATGTTTATATTTATAAAATTGTGCCAATGATATAGCATTAGAATCATGATGACTTATTTACACTTGAAATCACATAGTGTATATCTTCATATTTGTCTTTCTACTTCAGAATAATTTTGCCTATTTGAAATCATTTTGCATCCTTGAAATATTTATAATCAATTCTCAATTAATTTATATAAAATGACACTTTTATGTAGCATTGAGTATGACTTTACAAAATTACATAAATGATGACCCTTTCATTATTTCATTTAACAATATAATGACATATTTTGGATAGTCCATAAAATATTAACCGATGAAGTTGTAAATAAGAATAGCCTTTAGTAGTTGGTATGAACGTGTTATACTCTATAAGTTGCTATGGGATTAGTATAGAATTTGAAGCAACTGTAAATTTTTTTATCCTTGGAAAGGATGAAGAAAATTGTTACTGTACTTAAAAACAGAAAATCTACTTTTAAAGAATCAAGTAAGGAAATAAATATATAAAAGATTCTATGAACAAAAGAAGTCATCAAACCATTAGAAGAGGAAAAGGTAAATAATTAGAAAAGCTTAAACTCATAAGGTCATAAAGTAAAACAAAAACTTGAATAAGTCACAAACTTTCATAGGGAAAAGGAACATTTGAAAGACATGGGGTGGAGATAAGGGAAGAGGAGGAATAGAGTAATCAGAATACATTATATACACATTTGAAATTATCAAAGCATAAATTTAATTAGCAAACAGCATGTAATTTTCTCTAAAGAAACCAAAACAAATACTGTAATGTTTTATCATTGTAACATGACAGAGGTTGATACTGAATATTTTAAGAAACAAGTAAGATCATACCACACACTTTCATGTAGGTGACTCCCCTGTTTGAGTTTATAAATGTCCTAAATGACAGTTGAGGATATAGTTTAGTCAGAGCGCTTCCCTTCAATATTTAAAGTTCCATGATCCATCTAATCTAATGAAAAGCAAAATCTTGACTCAGAGAAAGCATCAATATATATTCTTAAATTCCTATAATTATGTTAGCACTTTTTAATGTATATTACATACACACATACATACTATATATAAATAATCAAACCCAATTTGCTAACATGGTATTGCTTATCATGTTATTTCATTCATAACTGACACATGGAAACCTCTAGTCAATGACACTCTAAATTTACAAATTAGTTCCAAACCCATGTGTTACCTACAATCTTCATTGTCTTTTTATGATTTTCCAATGAGATTTTTCACATTAAGGAAATATTTTCAACTTGATTGCAGTGGTTCTTTACAGCTGAAAATTTCCATTTCGATAATTTAAAAGCAAATGTAGTATAACCTAATTTAGATATTCAAATGCATTATTATTTCTAGTTAGGTACGTTTAGGGGTCAACTATCTCCCCTCCTTTAGTGGTTGACATACTAATCAAGTTCATTTTGAATCTGAAGCTTGAAATTGGGTATTCAGTATGATCATAATAAAGAAAAAGTTACAGAAGCTAGTGGGTAATAATATATTATTTTAAGAGAGACTTTGTCTAAATTTTGTCTTGTTACATTCTTAAAGATTAAAGAAATTGAATCCTTCATATCAGCTTTCTTGACAGTTCATAATTCCCAGGGGTGCAGTATGTTGAGTGAAGAATGAAGTCAACTTGGCTAGAGGACAATATCTCTGGCTTGGAGGATGATTTTGATTTTGAGGTGGATTTCTGACTGGCTAGGAACAAGGAACACCTCTGTACTGCCATTTAATTCCATTGTCATTCAGAAATAACTTGAAATGGAATAAAAAAAAACCCTCAAAGTCCTGTTGACACACAGTGATGAGTTAATAGCTCAAATACTTAGCCTTAGAGTGACTGGCTTTGCTGAAGTTCTTGGAAACAGGACTGGGAATTCATCATCTTAACAGTGATAACAAGTTGTGCTTGTCAATCATGCGTAATGTATGCATTCTCTTGATGAAGGCATCATTGTAATTCTCTGACAAAGCTTTAATTAAAAGACTATACTATGTCTACTTTCCATATTTTGTCCTAAAATGTAATTTATTATCCATTTGCATTAACATTGCTATGTAAAACTCAATTTAATAGAAGCTTTCCTGTTAAAAAGGCATACATTTTCATTTTTTTAAATATGTTTAAATATCATACTATTCTTTTCTTGAAGTTCAAAAGAATATTAGAATAAATTTATCTCAACACTGCTGAACATGGTATGAGAAATCTAGTAATACTAGAGCAGCAATATATTCATAAATACAAATTTCTGAATATGATTGAAAATAATCACCTCCCTACATTTCTTCAATCCCTAAGCATGATAACTCTGGAAAATATAGAAATACTTTGTATCTAACTCTTTCTCTATCCATCCCTGCGGGTGACTATTGAATACTGAATCATAGTTTATATGCAGCCACATTTTTTTGCATTTGTGTCATTATGGGATTAAAAATCCATGATCATTTTAGAGGTCATAACTGACAGGTTATTTGCAGGATTCTCATGGCTGTGTAAAGAGAAATATTAATTTTTGCATCTGCTCATACTGATGAAATCTGTCTTTTGAAAACATTTTTGCAAGAGTTTTTTTCTCTACAGAAGAGTTGGGGTACTACTTTGATTGGGTTTGATTCTGTTGTAATGTCTTTAGAATAAATGTGTCATAAATCTGTTTTACTAGAGACATAAGTGTTGATCCTTATATAATTATAACAAAATAAATTACCTTTTATCTTTTCTTAAGTTGGGTCTTATCTCTTTAACTTATAAAAATATATAAATCCTGTTTTTGGATCTTGTTTTTTCTAGAAAGCATGGTATGAGTTAATTCCATACTATATGATTTTATTTGTGTGGTACACATCTTATGAGAGTCACAGAATAGGAAAGGAAGCATGAAAAGTACCACAGAATGATTTACTGAGCATAACTTTAAGGAAATCAGGACTTCCCATTCATGAGATAATTCCATGAGATATCTGAGTATTACTGAAAGTAGATCTATTCCTTAAGTAAAGGCAGAAAGAATGTGTTTCTTTCTCTTGCTTCATGTCTCATGTTGATCAAAATGATTGTGGGGATATAACTCACATGGATCACAATGAAGATGCAAGTTTAAAGACATTAATGTGTCTAGCAAGCAGGATTAGAGGCTGTAGTTGGTATGTTAATGACTAAGAGGAGAAAAATGTGTCATAACCATTCCATTCCAGTTTCTACAGTTCCCCTCAAACTGAGATGTCTGTAGGTGAGACAGCATCATCACAGTCAAGACTGTACATTCGTCCTTTGACTTGGACTCAATAAGTGAGAGTTATGTTACTTAGAATGCTGGGATAATTGGTCTTAGCTTACTTGAACGCTGCACTGATAGTGTAATGGCTATTCATGGCAAAGAGGACTATGAGGAAAAAGAAGCCTGACTTCTATCCTAAGAAAAAATGAACAAAGCATAATTTTCAAGCTAGCTGTCAATGTTCAACTTACCAAAGGACTTAAAGGTGTTGATAATGCAGATATAGTTCTTGATGCTCTAGGGACTCTCAGAAACATAATTGCTATTTATTTTTTTTTTCCTTTCTCAGCTACTTTTAGTTTACTCACTGTGATGTGACCGTCACTTTGGCAGATTTTTCTTTTATATATATAATGAAATTATGAGAACTTCAGTCTTTTAGTAAGTAATACTTAATTAATGTTATACTGTTGTAGACCTTTGTTGGTGATATATCACAACTATGGCTATTGCATGGCTAGAAAACAACAAAATACCACTTAGTGATTCTAGTCTTAGACTAGAAAAAATAGATCCTATTATTTTAGGTACAATGTCTCTACAAATGGCATGATCTCTTCCTTTGTCCACTGATCTTCTGAACCCAAAGTAGCAATGTGGTAAATAAGCCTGTTTTCTGTTAAGTAGGTGTTGTGGCCAGGCAGTGCAGGCACATGCCTTTAATCCCAGCACTCAGGAGGCAGAGACAGGCATATCTTTGTGAGTTCCATGCCAGCCTCGTCCAGGACAGTCAAGAATACACAGAGAAACCCTGTCTCAAACAACAACAACAACAACGACAATCTAAAATTCCATCCAAAGAACAAACTTGTAAAATTACCAATTCTTTTTTTAATATATTTTTGTTTGTTTTGTTTTGTGTGTGCTTTTATTCTCTTTTTGTTTTTGTTTTCTGAGATTGGGTTTCTTTGTGTAGCCCTGGCTAGTCTTGAACTCATAGAGATCCACCTGGCTCTGCCTCCAGAGTGCTGTGATGAAAAGCATGTGCCAACACTGCTATAATTATCAATTCTTAAGTATTGTTTTAGTTTCCCTTTGAGGTGTGATAAACTACTGTAAGAAAAACAACTCAAAGGAGAAAAGATTGATTTTGACTTATAGTTCAAGGGTACTGTCCATCATCATGGGGAAATTAGGGTCATAAAAGCATGAAACATCTGCTCACATTACATCCATAATCAAGACTCATGTTCAGTTCTCATCATGCATTCATGCAGTCCAGAATGCTAACCAGGAAATAGCACCTCCAACAGTGGACACTTTTTCCACCTAAATTATCATAATCAACATAATCTCTCATAGGTATTTCCTAATTCCCAAATGATTCTAGATTCTTTCACAATGTTGACAATTAACAACATCATTTACAAGTAGGACACCATCAATAAGACCAAACGACAGCCTACAGGATAGGAAAAGATCTCCACCAACCCCACATCTGACAGAGGGCTGATCTCCAAAACATATAAAGAACTCAAAAGTTAGACTTCAAAATACTGAACAATTCATTTACAAGTAGAATAACAGAAACCCAGTTCTAAATGTGTCCTTTAAAAAGTCATTGATAAGAACTATGTTTCTTCCACTACTGAATTTTCAAACATTTAACTGTTTAGTCACAGGGAAATGTTAAAATTTCTGCCTTATATTATAAGACAGTTCACAAGAAACAGCATTTTCTAAGATTTCACAGAACATCATTGTTGATGCATAGTGTCATTGACATTATGATAATTAGAATATCTACATCTCTCCTTTCATAGTAAGTCACTTTCAAATCAGGTGATGATTGACAGATATTTTCAATATTCATTGAACTTCTATATTAGTGATGTTTATGTACGTTTAGTTGTCTGGTTTCAGTGCACTGTGACACTATTCAACATGTTCTGCTATACTTTGAAATTTCTGAAACTTAGAAAAGAAGAAGAAACATTAACTTGGCAAGTTGGGTTTTGGAGGTTTTAGAAATATTGCTCTGATATCCTATATGATAACTTTAATAGTTTAGAAAGTTTTGGGGCACCGGGCGGTGGTGGCGCACACCTTTAATTCCAGCACTCGGGAGGCAGAGCCAGGCAGATCTCTGTGAGTTCGAGGCCAGCCTGGGCTACCAAGTGAGTCCCAGGAAAGGCGCAAAGCTACACAGAGAAACCCTGTCTTGAAAAACCAAAAAAAAAAAAGAAAGTTTTGGGGCATATTGAACAAGAAAATGCTACAAACTACAAAGTATTAGTTGTGTATCATTTGCTCAACTATAAACCACCCATACGTATTTTACAGTAACTCCTTGATGAGTTTTACGGTCAGTTTGACTGTCAAACTCATTGGCTTGGGACATGCCAAGGCAATATGGAGGACCCCTCTGAATGTGTCCATGGACATTTCCACAGAACATTAGCTAAGGTAGACTTCAGTAACCTTTTGCAGTTATGAATCTAATGAAATAGAGAATCAAAATTGACCAACACTGGCCAAAGCATTGTGAAAAACCATAGACAGGCTAATACAAATCCAGAACAGGTGGCTATAAAAAGGACATCAAAACTCATTTTCATTTTACCTCTCACAGGAAAAGAAAATCATAAGTGTAAAATTTTTGTCAGAGTAGAGAAAGAAACAATCTTCCAAAAAAATTAAAGCAATTATAAATATTTGATGTAGTCATCATACAGATGTAAAAATTTGTTAAAGTATATTTTCCCTCTCTTCTCTATCATCTATTTCACAACTCAAATGTGACCCATACACTGAAGATACTCTAATTTGAGTGAGTCAAAAGTTACTTGAAAAAATGGAAGTAAATCAGCTAGGGATGGTAAAACCTGATGCAGAGAATAAATATAGAACCGTCAACAGATGTGAATATCTTTAGGAAGAAAGGTGTTCTACTTTTCTTTCACATTGTTTAGATAGTAAGTAAAATCATAGAACATAAATCTTCCTTAGAATTACATATTCTGAGATTCTTACCAACTGTCATTCTTGCCAAGCACTGTACTTTGATGATAAGGAATAAATGAAGATTATAAAGTTGGATTCAGGAGCACATAGGAATTATACAGTGACCAAGCTGATAAGTATCTTCATGAATAATATTTTGTCCCCTTATATTTAGGAAACGTATTTTATTCCTTCATATCAGACATGATTTTTGTTACATTTTAGGTAAAGAAAATTAATGTCCTTCACTCTGAATTTCCAAAGGGCTTATCCTCCCTTTAGCCTGTCCTTTCTCATCACATAGCCTGTCCTTTCTCATCACATAACCTGTCCTTTCTCATCGCACAGCATGTACTTGTCTTCATTCGCTTGCATTGTTGTTTCCCACTCTGAAAAGACCTCTATTCCTTCATAACCACACACTTCCCTAAGAAATGAAAAAAAAGAAAGAAAAGAAAAACTAAATATTAAAAGTTATTTCTCATTTTACCTATGGCATATCATTGCATTATAACAGCTACTTTAATGGAATGTAATTTTTTTTATAGTTGACAAATATAAAACCAAATTTCTAAAATGTGGGTGCAGTAAATGGGGATTCAATCCCATGCATTCTAATTCAGTGTCTAATTCAGCTTTCTGGATGTTTCTCTATTACCTCATCATCACAACTTTCAAAGAACTCCCTTTTCAAATGCATCACCTTAGAGCACAGCTTCTCAAGCTTCCCGATATTGTGATCCATTAGTACAGTTCCTCGTGTTGTGGTGACCCAACAACAGAATTAGTTTGTTGCTCTTTCATAATTTAATTTTTCTACTGTTATGAATTGTAATGAAAACTCATTTTGTTGTGATTGTTCCCAAGTATTTGCATTATGGTTTTTCATTTAAGGTGAGCTTTCAATCACAAACCATCAGAGGAGTCTTGTTGTACCAGCAGTTTCCCTGTATTTGTTTTCTTTCATTTCTATTACGTTCTTGATTTGAAACTGTATTAAAAAATGAGTCTTAATCTGAGGTAAATATGTCTACACATCATTCAAAATGAAACCCTGTTTGAAGATCAGGTTGTTACTGTGTAAAGAGAAGAAAAAATATGACGGGAAAACAACCTATCGAATTTACATTTATGTGTGAGTGGAGACAAACTCACACAGTGGGAAAGAAAGTGAGCCAGAGACTGGAGACTGGCAACCTCTCAAACTCTTGATGATTAAAGGAGAGAAATTAAGTGGTAAATGATTTGAGGTCTGCTATTAAGCACAATTTTGAGTAATTTGATGAGGCTGGAACATGATCAAATATTGGTAGACAGAAGACTCTTTTTGTACAGGAAATTGATGAAACAGAATATAATCATGAAAAATAAGCAAATGAAATAATAAACTACATGAAATTTTTTACTAGGGAGCCACATGTGATTATATTTTATGAGAATATTTACTCATATTTGGAGAGAGAATTGTCCATGCAAACTATTCTACAGTGTTCTGTGACTGTATCTTGAATCTGCATCTAGAACCATATGGAAAGTTGTTGTAAACTAAATCCCAGAGAACACTATGAGGACTTTCTACTCAGTTATTGCTAATATAAAATATGTTAGATGTTTCAGAAAATAGATTTACTTAAGAGAATCCATCTAACTGTAAACCTATCTATTCTCTCTCTCTCTCTCTCTCTCTCTCTCTCTCTCTCTCTCTCTCTCTCTCTCTCACACACACACTCTCACTCTCTGACTGTATTAAGGAAAATCTTAGTAAAGTGTGGGTGTTGTGGAATATTATTTAAGGTGTGTTACATTTGTTTATACTGAGGAATATTTGTTTAATGATGCAAAGATATGTTGTATTCTTTTATGTTGCATTTGTTTAACTCCATGATGCTGTGTTCCTGTGCCTGACTAAAACATCTGATTGGTTTAATAAAGATCTGAATGGCCAATAGCTAGGCAGGAGAAAGGATAGATAGGGATGGCAGGGAGAGAGAATAAATAGGAGGAGAAATCAGGAAGGACAAGATCAGGGAGCAAAGGGAGGAGACAGGACACCAACGACCTGCCATCCAGCTTCACAACAAGCCACAGAGTAAGAAATAAAGAAAACTATATAGAATAGTATATAGAATAGAGAAAGATAAAAGCCCAGAGGCAAAAGGTGGATGGGATAATTTAACTTAAAAGCTGGCAATAAACAAGCCAAGCTAAGGCTGGGCATTCATTAGAAAGAATAAGCCTCTGTGTATTTATCTGGGAACCGAGTAGTGGGCCCCCAAAGAGCAAAAGAGTAAAAATAAAAATAAAAATAAAAATAAATAAAAAAACAGCAGGGTGTTTGGCAAAGAGTAGGAAAAATATTGTTCTTTGGACATTTAACTTGATGTACTGACATGTATTTTAAAAGATTGCTGATATTAACACGAATTTACATATTTTTATCAATGATTCCTGCTCTCACCAAACCTTTTGCACTCAAAGTGACAAGTTAAGAATAGCAGAAGGGAGTAAGTGCTAGAAATGTAGTTAAATGAATCATAAATGGATCCTTTAAAAAAAATCAGCTCTAATGGTTACTTAACCTACACATGACTTCATTTATCCTACAGAAAAAAAAACTAGAGGATAATATTTATTATTCATAAAACTTTTAATATGTCACCTCGTTAATCTTCTATCCCTCTCTGTGACCCAGAGTTATAAAAAAAACTATAGATAAATTACCAAAAGCTTCAAGCCTGGCACTCAATTTTAGATATAGAAGCTGATACACCCAATGGCTTGAAATATTGCTATTTCAAGCTGTTAAAGGAGTTGCAATCTTTCACAGACTAGAACTGAATATTCTGGAATTTTGCCACGCTAAAGTTCCTAAAAATATAATGATAGCATATAAGGACAGACTGAAGAAGTAGCTACTTTATATAATTGCTGCTGCTGTGCAATATGGATTTTGAATGGCAGTGGTGTTAAGTGCATTAGCTTTAATGAAGAAGTTAGAAATGGCCTCTTAACAACCTTATTTGGATAACACTGCTCTTCAATGGCCCTCACTCTGTCCTTGAGAGTCACATGATGTGTGTGACAAAGGATTTTTCAGAGTTAAGAGAGGATTAGATGAAAGAAATTAATTAAAACTCCCTTGCAACATTTTCCCCTGGAGGTATTCAATATGCTGAAGTGGTGTGACAGAGTGCTATTCTCTCAATAAATCTACTCATTAAATAACTCAATCGTGTTTAAACACATATCCTAGGATTTTTAATTAGATTATAATTTTTCTCCATGTATTTTTATGCTAAGTCCTTCAAGTCATCACTACCTTCATGAGTTTTAATTACCTGTTAGCTTTCCCAAATAAGACTCTCACTAAGTCAGTCTCTGAACCTATCAGTTCATCAGTTTGAAAGCTGAATGTCATTATGATAACACATTTGAATATCTATCAACAATGGTTCAACTGATCGTAGGTATATATGTATCTATATAATTCCCTAAAATTGTACTCATAGCTGTGAGTTGCATACTATGATATCAGACAGACAGAATACATGCAAATACAGATCATCTTAATAATTGTTGATATAACACTTTAGAAATCCTAAAGAAGCCGGTAGGTGATGGCACACACCTTTAATCCCAGCAGTCGGGAGGCAGAGACAGGCAGACAGATCTATAAGTTCAAGACCAGGATAGTCTACAAAGTGAGTTCCACGACAGCCAGGAACCCTGTATGGAAAAAAAAAAGAAAAAGAAAAAACAAAACAAAAAGAAACCCTAAGGATTGAACAATTGTGACCTCTTAGATTTTTTTCTTTAAATTATCAGAACTGTAATTTACTGTTTTGAAAACATTATTACTTCATATTTAACACTTTTTAGTATTAAAAACAATTGTATATGAAACTAGAGCTGACACTCTTGTAATTCTAGACTTGGAACCTCAGAGACCTGTGAATCTTTGGGGTCTGCTTGTCATCCAACAGCATAATTGACAAACTCTGTAAGTTTAGGAGACCATGCCCCTCATCCACATGGTCAGGAAAATTATAGAGCACCAGAGGCAGAGTACCAGTGGCTGATCTCTGTTTTAACCACAAACTCACTCATATGTGTGTGCAGCTAAAATCACAATTTCCATGAAATAACCATTTATAAGATATGATACTATTCACAAGTAAAAAGTTACATTTCTTAAAAATACGCTATGTAATTATAACAATGTTATGTAAAAATGAGATTCTGCCCTCTGGATATGACTTGGCTGTTGTACTTTGATGTCACAGCAGCTGTTGTTAAATACACAAGGCCTGTGTAAGATCAAGCCAGTTAGTAATTCCACCATGGATTGGGGAGGAGCTCTGGGGCCCAAGCCCTAGCTAAGGGAGTATGTGAAGTTGACTGCTTGGTAAGGGAGAGTCACTCTCTTTAGGAATGCGGCCACAGGTAAGTGACACATGCCCCAGATGATAACTCCCAACCTATGAGCATGTGGATCACACTAATGGGACTCAGTGAGTTATCTCTAAATAACTAAATAAATAAATAAACATGCCTGTGTGGTGGCAAGTTAGTGAAAATGGAGTGGGCAGTGAGGTACGGATATGATCAAAATACACAGCATATATATATATATGAAATTTTCAAAGAATACACAAAAAGTTTTGAGTGTGTATTAGGATGTGATGCTTTAAAATTTTTATCCAAATTGATGTGTTCAGATAAATAAACATAAGTTTTTAACTTTCCTTAATCACTTCAATCAAATAGAAAAGTCCATGTTTAAAAAATTGCATGCTTCCACTTTTAATGCTAGGAAAGTGGATATAGATCGTCCATCCTTATTGCACAAAGTGTAAAAAAATTCACCTTTTAAAATTTTTCTTTGATAAAGATATAGTTTTAACACATATAATTGGATTAGGATAAGCAAAAACAACCCAGAAAATGAGAAATATAACATGTATTCCTAGTGATAATCTGAGTAATAAGTATATAACTGTGGTAAGATTAGTAATTTTCTTATATCAGAAAAGAAATAAAACTTGCTTATGCACAGTAATGTAATGTACATTACGTCTGATAACATGGGACAGGAGCAGAGCTTAGTATTTGAGCCCTTTCCTAGTATGTGAAATGACTGGGTTGAGTCTCAGTTCTATAAACAAACAAAAAAAGAAAGCTCATCATCAGTTAACAAAACCAACAAGACAACAACAAAATAACTCCCGATTTTCCCAATCCTATCCTGTCTTATTTCCTTTTGAATAATTTCTGAGAAATATTTTTCTCTATTTTTATTCAATTGAATTTTTTACCTTAATCTTAGTGAGATACTATGTATATTGTCAATTGTCATACACACACATATATATGACATATATACAGTCATTTGTCATTTCTGATACTTTATTTCACAAAATGGCCTGTATGGTCATCTCTATTAATAAATTTAATGAAAAAATTGAAAACTATTTTATGAAATGAGTAGTATTTCAAGAGTTATACATATTCTATTTTCTTCACCATTTACCCATTAATTGATATATGGATTGATGCTATGTGGTAGATAGTCTTAAATATCAGCTATTTCTAATACAGGTAACACTGACTTATAGTTCTGCAAGTAGTATAGAAGAAGAGTTATTTATCTACATACTCATCAATATTATTACTTTTTGTCTCTCTAATGGTAGCAATTCTAAATAAGATATAATGATTATAGCCTCATAAATTACTTTTTATATAGAGTTCATTTATATTTTATATCTGACAAAGTATTCATTCAAGCCATTCCAAATTTTAATTATTTTATTTACTCCTTGAAACTTCACACATGTGTATATTTTTGTTATAAAACAATATTTATTGAAAGCTATATTTTCCCTTTATCTATCTATCTATCTATCTATCTATCTATCTATCTATCTATCTATCTAGTAGACTGACTATACTTCCCCTCTCTCCTTTCCTGCCAGTCTCTCCCCACCACTTCCCTCCCTCAACCTCACAACTACTTCTCCTCTGTTTCTAATCAGAAAACGGCAAGCCTCCCATGGAATTGAACAAAGCATGGCATATCAAGTTGTTTTAAGGCTGGACAAGATAACCCAGTATGAGGAATATATTCACAAAAAAACAACAAAAGATTTAGCCCCTGACCCCATGGTTAGGAGTCATACAAGAAGACAAAGCTACAAATCTGTAACATACATGCAGAGGGCTTACGTCAGTCCCATGCAGGCTCCCTGGTTGTTCATTTAGTTTCTGTGAACTTCTATGTGTCCAGGTGAGATGTTTCTGTGATGTCCTTGACCTCCAACCCCTGGCTCCTACAATCCTCCCTCCTTCTCTTCAGCAGGAATTAGTCAACTGGAAAGAGGCTCAGTTCAAGGTCGGGTTGAAACTTCCAAGAATCTACAAGGATGACACCAGATAAGACTCCTAGTAAAAAACAATATGTAGCCTGAACTGGCCATCTTCTGTGACCAAGCAAGACTAAAGTGGAGGGATTGGGTCACCAACCCAGCCACATGACATTCAACATACATTCTGTCCTGCCTATGGAATGCATGCTTGACACCTTCCAGGTTCATAAAAGCAAGTCCTCAGGAAAGAGGCTTTCTTGTCAGTTACAGCTCATGTATCTCTGGCCCCCAGTGTCTGAAGTACATAGAGGCCTCATCAATACGGCCTTATACCACCTCTGAATGGCGACCAAAGACAATAGCTATACTAAAGAATCTCTTGGACAACTCTGACCAATAACTCAAAAGATGACTTCTAATGTCTGGTGTCAGAGTTTTTTCAACAGTTTCCTGAATGCTAGTATATTGGTTTTTGTCCAGAATAGGACAATATAACTAATATCACCCTCTTACATGTATATATGGAGCTTTATCATGGTAGTTTATTGAATAAATTATTTTTCTTTAAGATAGGTTTTGATAAATTTCTGGTGACTGTAGCTAGATGAGCTTATTTCTTGGATCTCTGCTCTATTTCAGTGGCCTTTTAGTCAGTTCTTGTACTACCAGCATGATAATCAGATTACTAAATTCTGGTACTTTGATACCTATGTCATGGTTCTTCTAATCAGATTGATTTGGGACTAGCACAAATCATGTTTTATATTTTTGTGAAGAATTTCATTGTAGTTTTAGTGTGGATTACATTTGATTCATAGACAATTTTTGATAAAAGGGATTGTGTGTGTGTGTGTGTGTGTGTGTGTGTGTGTGTGTGTATTGTGCCTTCAAATGTATACACATACATGTGTAAATATATGGATGTGCCAATGTGCATGTGTTAGGTGACCAGAATCATTTTACTGTCCCCCCAATATGGATTTTTACCATGAGAGAGGGTATCTCATTGAACATAGAATATGCAGATTAAATGCATCAGCGATTAATTCTGAGTCACCAGTTATGTAGTAGTGTCTCATTAAAGAAAGAAATAAAAGGACTCCCTCTTGGAGTCCATTTTTTTCTCTCCTAACTGCCTATCTGAAGAAGGCTGCCTTGTAACTATGTCTTGTCTGTGTTTGTTTCTGTGTGTGTGTGTGTGCGTGTGTGTGTGTGTGTGTGTGTGTGTGTGTGTTGTCTTTTCTCTAACAAAGAGTTTCACTGTCTTTACTAATCAGCATAGAATACACTTAATGGAAAGGAATGAGGGATACTTTACAGAATTCTTTAACAGACTTTTACAACAGACTATACTGACTCTACCTGACCCCAACTAACCCAGATAACATGGTTTTACAGACATCATTGTTTATCAAATCAATATCCAAATGTTGTATTTAACATTTGTGATGCAAAATTATAGAAGATTAGTTTCAACCTTTTTAATTCAATGATTTCAGCAAATGATAGACGTGCATTGTCTGGGTCAGGGCATGGAAGAGTACATAATTTAAGATAATAGCTATGCATTAGCTTAGGCTGCAAAACTTGGTCACAGTGGAAGTCCAAATCCAGTAAATTTGACTGTTACTTTGTAATCTAAAAAGTAGTTTAAACAAACAGGCTAAGTACACAGCATGAGAGCACTCTTAAGTCTTAAGTAACCTTAAGGTGTATTATGAACTATGGCTGTAAGGTTCAGCAAAAGTTGCAATCTCTTAGAACATGAGAGATAATTCCATAATATTGTATCATAGAATAGAGACTACTGTTCTGTCTAGGTGGGTTGAGCAGCAAGCCAGGATGAACTAATTCATGGCCATGCTAGGCTTTATCAGCCAAAGGTTTTAAGAACTGAAATTGAGTATTGACTCTTGTATGGCTCATACTCTGACACTCTATATCCTGCATGGTTTGGGCCTAAAAACCTAGCCAGACTGATGGAAACAAGAAAGATCAGTTACACAGGAACAAGTATGGGAGAGCTGGATCAAGTGGGCTTTCCAGGTTCTAATGGTGGTGCACCTACTAAGCCACAACCTGAAGCCTCAGCGCATTTACTATGTACAGCCCAGGGCGAAGGTTGGCTAGTCTCAATAGGCAATATTTGCACACTGACCACATGAAGTCTTTGCCAGTTCCCTAAGCCAGACAGGAGGAAGGCTTTAACGATCTCATTGATCTGAGACATCAGAGTCCTTGTCAGCAATACAAATTTACTCAGGACATGTCATCTGCTCTGCACTCTTACCCACTGAGTCAGTCCTTTAGGTTAATTATCCATTTTATGCTTTTTACTTGTTGTATTTTTGCTTTGTATTCAACTTGTTGTGAGAGGTATGATGCTCATATTCTTTCTCGTTATGTTGTTGGATTTCTTATTTATGTAATTTAGAGATTTTTTATGTGGATTTATTTATTCTGCATTATTAAAATTCATTATTAGTTCTAAGAGACTTTTTTCTCCTGAAAGATTCCTTAGAGTGTTTTATGTATAGACACATATCTTTCAACAATGGTAATATATTTTCTCTTCAGTTTTAATTCCTTTTACTTAATTTTCTTGTTTTAATGCAGCCAAAACTTTAAGGAGTCCATTAAGTGATAATACAGAAAGTGTTCCATTGTCTCATTACCGATTTCAGGGTCACTGTCATGCTGAATCCCTGTACTGCATTCAAAGTTTGTAAGAATCATGTGCTTCTTATGTGACTACATCTGCCACTCTCCTTCACAAAGACTGCCTGGCTTCGCCTAGAGCCATGAAATTATAGTATTGTTCTCCTTTTGGAGCCAAAAGACTGGATTGAAATTCATTTCCTTATATTTCTCTGTGCATCCTTTCTGTTTTTCTGTCTTTCATTAACTATTCTTCCCCTTATTCTTGACACTCAAAACTCATCTCTTCCTCACTGCAGGATACTCTTGCTTCTTAAAACATTAGCTCCTCTCGTTCATTGAGTCACCCAGAGGAAACCGTTAATCCAACATCTCACCACAGATGGCTTAATTATTTTCAACAAACCAATTTATAAAATAAATATTATTGATAATGTAAGAAAATTTTAACACTGAAGCATAAATTCACAGACTGTTTCACTACATATTACTTCTGTGGTACATGCAAAAAGATGCTGAATGTATGCAAAAAATAGTATCTATTAGCATGTATTAGACCATCTTGTCAAATTCAGTATAAATTAAGCGGAAATGTAACACGCCACCAATTTTTTCAGTGCAAAGTTGTTTAAAGGCAAACATTCCAAGACTTTACTCAGTCTCTGATTTCAGAGATATATTATCTAGAAGTGATCAATTTCAACCTAATACTAGACGTAAATAGAGTGATGTGCAAAGATGAGAGACAGAAAAACAACAAGAAAAGATTATTCATTTATTACAGATCATTAAATTTAAAAATCCCCAAATATATTATGTCTAAAATTTGTAAGGGCATAAAAACACCTAATTTATAGGTTATGAAACTCATATTCCTTGGAGATGCACATAAAATATGGACTAAAATAATGACTTTAAGGCATGTTTTTTATTGGATAACTTAAATTAAAAACTGAGGAAGGATGTAATAAGTAGGTTTCTTATATTGTAAACAACTCAGTTTTTGCCACTGTCAGCTTATGGACAATTTTATTTCAAATTTATTTTTTAACTGGTGCATCTACTAGGATTGTCTAATATTATTATACTGATCTACATAAAATTATAAATTAAGTGATTTAGTTGTAAAAAAATTCACATTAAAGTAGTGATTATGACATTAACGAGATGATCCTGCCTATTTCTTAGTATGATAATTTTAATTAGTAAATATCTATTAATATTTCACAATCTATAACAGTTGGTTTAATGTGTTTCTTTTCTGTATGTTTGCCTTGTTTTGTTTTCGAGACAGTATTTCTCTTTGTAGCCCTGGCTGTCCTGCAGCTTGCTCTTGAGACCATGTTGTCCCGGAATTCAAAGATCCTGATGACTCTGTCTCCCAAGTGCTAGGATTAAAGGAACACAACAAAATCACCCAGCATTAATACTGCCTATTACAAATAAAAATATCTTTCTCAATAAGAATGTTAGGGGTTTTAACATCCATTTTTCTTTTATCATCTCATTTATTTTTTAGTGATATTCCAACTACATAATTTGTGTTACATGTAGTGAATGGTCAAATCCTGTCCAGGGTGTCAAACATATATGCTTTAAAACATTTAAGAAAGAATGGGAAACTTTTTATGGCATATGAAGTCATGGCTCTGGTGAAACTGAGGATGCTCCTTCTGAGTGAAGAGGAAGAAAAATGCCAGAACACGAGCAAGGAAAGATCATCATGAAATCAAAAGATGCTAATCTCACTCATCCCCAATTCAACTGTCAAATCTACCAAGGTTTGTCTTAAAAGAATGGTCAGGTTCAATTCCTTGATCTGTAGGTATCTTATATGAGACAGATTGAAGCATAAGACAATAAAATTGATGACAATGCAAATAGTTTTAAGAGCTGAACTATAAGTATAACAATTTTGATAATCATGTAGGTAAGGGTGAGGCAGATTCATGGATGAAACTGGAGACAACTGTGTAAAATGAAGAAAGCCATGTAGAAAAGATGAGTTCTACTTGTTTTATTTTATGTGTCAAAAAATCTCATCTCATAGAATAGAAAATTTTGATGACAGTGTTTACCAGAGGTTAAATTGGTAGTGGAGAGGGAGCAAGAAAATTGTTTATTAATAAGTTACAGATACAAACAAGACACAATTATGCTATGTTAATAGTAGCATTACTAGATAAGAAAACAATACTGTTGATTTCAAAACCCATGAGAATGGATGTTGAAATTTTGGCTTTTAAAATGATGAATTTTTAGGAGATATACATGTTGACCTTAATAAAATATAACACAATATGTATACTTCAATAAAGCATATTACTATATTAATGATATTTATAATTTTATGCTTTGTATCACACTACTATAAATGTAATTGAATTAAAAGATGAACTTATCACATGATTAGTCAGGCACCTGCAAATAAGGAAATTCTATTATGCTTTAAAATACACATTATTAGATAGAAAAAGCTTAACCCAGCTGGGGGAAGCAGGGTGACTAGCTTAACTGGCAGAGTGCTTGCTGTTCTAACATGATTATGTGAGTTCATAATATCAGTATCCACTTGTAGAATCAGGTGGAGCTGTAGATATAACCAACAGTCTTATTAAATAAGAAACACAGAGCCGATTCAGAGAAGAAAGCCAAGAGGTCAGAGCTAAGAGCCTCATCCTTCCTGCTTCAGAGATCCTCTTCAGCCAAGAGAGCTCTCCGAAAAGGGCCTACTTCCTGTGTGTATGTCTTTATATAGTCTAGCTGTTCTGCCTTCTCATTGGTTGTAAACCCAAACACATGACTGCCTCGTCACTGCCTGTATGTACCACCCTCCAGGTCCTTAAAGGCATGCGCCACTGCCACCACGCACTTGCTATGGCTCTAATAGCTCTGACCCCCAGGCAACTTTATTTATTAACATACAATTAAAATCACATTTCAGTACAAGTAAAATACCACCACATGGAGCAACACACATCGGCAATCTGGACACTGAGGAAAGAGAAATGGTCAGTTCTCTGTAATTTCCTGTCCAGACAGACTAGAAGAATGATTGACCTTCAGGTTCAGGGACAGACCCACTCCACAAACAATACAGTAGAGAGAAATTAAATACCCCAAACCCAAGTGGAGTGCCACACACATACGCATATACATGTACACAACCTGCACACTTATGTGTCTTGCACAAGCACACACACACACACAGGTACATAACACACACACATTGAAATAAAGCTGAATGATGAATAAAGCATTTTCTTCTAAGCTTTACTATGAGAAAACATATTTCTGATAAAAATAGCTTAAGACTATTTATTTAAATTAAGAGTATTATATACAATAATAGAGATCCTGAAAATGTCTTAAAATATTTTAGTAAGATAATTTATTCTGGGGCTCAGAACATAGCTCAGAAGTTGGTAGTTTCATAAGCCTGTGGAAGGCCCTGATTTAATCTCCAGTATGCAAAAGTCAGTGTCTTATTGTTATTATTATTTTTTAATGAAAGGAAAAATTTTGATCAGTAGACAGCTCTTCCAGCTTTCACTTGGAAGTGCCACCCCCAGGGAGCCTTCAGTAACTGTCACACCTACCTATGACCTGCCCCTGAGGTGGGGCAGAGATGGGAGCCCTTAAGACCAGAGATCCAGATGTGCCTGCTCCCTTGGTTCCTGGTGATCCTGGATGCTGGATGGTAGACTGAGCAGAGTTCTCCAGAGAACACCGCTGGACTGCACTTCACCTCTTCTGGATCCTTTAACCAATCCCTTTACTTGCTGTGAGTTACCCCAAAATAAACCTCTCTTTTAACTACTTGGAGTTGCCTTAATAAATCCCCCAATATGAGTATCTCATAGAATGAATAAATGTCATTAAAATATAAAAAAAATATTGATAATAAAGAAAGTAAAGTATCTCAGAGACATTCAATGGGGCAATCATTGGGGGCTGCTATATTTTTATTTTTTTCATTTTAATTAATTAGTACAGTATTTCATTAACTTATATTAAAGTGTGGTGATATATTGTGTCCCCCAATATATTGTACATCCTAATAAACTTATCTGGGGTCAGAGGATAGAACAGCCACTAGATAGACATAGAGGCCAGAAAATGGTGGCACACAAACACCTTTAATCCTATCACTTGGGAGGCAGAGATCCATCTGGATCTCTGTGAGTTCAAAGCCACACTGGAAACAGCCAGGCATGGTGACTCATGCCTTTAATCCCAGGAAGTGATGGCAGAAAGCAGGAAGGTATATAAGTCATGAAAACCAGGAACTAGAGCTGGTTAAGCTTTTAGACTTTTAGCAGCAGTTCAGCTGAGATTCATTCTGGATGAGGACTCAGAGGCTTCCAGTCCGAGAAAACAGGATTAGCTAAGGAATTGGTAAGGTAAGGTAGCTGTGGCTGGTTCTGTTTCTCTGATCTTTCAACACTCACATAAATACCTGGCTCCAGGTTTGTTTTTATTAATAAGACCTTTTAAGATTCATATTACATCTGGCCCCCAACATTCGTGGTACAAATTCACGAAAAAGCTATTTGCCTGTGTCATTGCTGTCCACAGCTCAGGCATGACCTACACTCAGCCAGTTGTGGTGAAGCACACTGGTTGGATTTACTCAAGGAAGCAGAGGTAGGAGGATCCTGAGTTTGAGGCCTACCTAGGAGGCTTGCTAACAAGAAGCTTAGGTCAGGGCCAAGCCACAAATGGTGGCAGTAGGACCATGGAGGCAGTGGCTGCTGCTCCGAGTTGCTGGCTCCCTCTCATTATGTTGGTGACTGCAGTGATGCTGCTACTTGGGACTAAGGGTTTACCGCTGCTTGTTCAGAGAAGAATTGCCAGGACCATCGTGTTACAAAAAAGCATCGGCAAAGGGCAGTCTGGAAAAGTTTGGCAAGACAAATGGTGGGGAGAACTTGCTGTGAAGATTTCTTCTTCTAGGGAAGATCATTCATGGTTCCAAGAGACAGACATTTATCAGACTGTGATTGCTCCAAACCATGGAGGAGACACACACACACACACACACACACACACACACACACACACACACACAAAAGTCTTCAGGGGACAATGATCACACCTAACAGCGACTTTGAAATCTCAAAAAGGTGATGGGATCCCACAATGATGATTCCGCATGGACTATGGTAAAGCCATTAACACCATGGAAAGATCGACTTTGGACTACAAACCATTCAGGACAATTTCAAGATGGCTAGCTGAGACGATCTAGATTCATAGACTACTCAAACAAGGAAGACTACTCAAACAAGGACTTGAGAGAAGCCCTGCACCTTCCCATTATGCAGAAACTGGACAAGTGATACAACTAACTCTCTTAGGACTTGACAATTAACCCAAAAATTTTCTTTTCAGGATTCCCTAAAGATGTCTTCACCCCAAGAAAGCAGGAAGTAATTTTAAGAAAATGATGCCCAAGAGGTAGGATGAGGGATTTTTTGTTGTTTAATCAGTTATGGATATTGTCATTGTTTATGATGGTTGATTACAAGTTGTTAATTGTTAATGGTCAGGAAAAAAGCTGAACGAGGAGATTAGATTTAGAGTTTTTGTTTAAAAAAGAAATAGAGAATATAGATGTGAGGTACATCATTGAATCTACTCTGAGAAAAAAGATAAAGAAATAATAGGATAAATGGGTAGATCATCGAATCTACTCTAAAAAGAAAAAGGGGAAGATATAAAAATGACAAAAGGTAGATTATTGAATCTATTATGAAAAGAAAAAAGAATACGGATATGATAAGATAAAAAGGTCAATTATTGAATCTACTTTTAAAAAGGAACTACTTGTTTTAAATAGGGTAAGTAATAAAATTTTTTGTCTGAGTTTATCAAATGTTACTGGACTGGACATTGTTAATGTATATAATGGTGTTTATTTTTTTTGTCTGAATCTGTCAAATGATAATGGACTAGACATTGTTAATATAATTTTTGACTGTAATCTTCTATTATTACTTTAGCCAAGAAAGGGGAAATGTGGTGATATATTGTGTCCCCAATATATTGTACATCCTAATAAACTTACCTGGGGTCAGAGGATACAACAGCCACTAGATAGACATAGAGGCCAGAAAATGGTGGCACACACACCTTTAATTCTATCACTTGGGAGGCAGAGATCCATCTGGATCTTTGTGAGTTCAAAGCCACACTGGAAACAGCCAGGCATGGTGACTCACGTCTTTAATCCCAGGAAGTGATGGCAGAAAGCAGGAAGGTATATAAGTTATGAAAACCAGGAACTATAGCTGGTTAAGCTTTTAGACTTTCAGCTGAGATTCATTCTGGATGAAGACTCAGAGGCTTCCAGTCTGAGAAAACAGGATCAGCTGAGGAATTGGTAAGGTGAGTTAGCTGTGGCTAGTTCTGTTTCTCTGATCTTTCAGCACTCACCCCAATACCTGGCTCCAAGTTTGTTTTTATTAATAAGACCTTTTAAGATTCATGTTACATTTAAGATTCTGTTTGAAACATGTTCAAGTAGCATTCTTACAGATTCTAAAATAGTAACCAATTCTGTATCTTCAATAATATCTCTCCCAATCAATCAAAAAAATTAAACCACAAGATACATTTGTATTGCTTTTAAATTTGTAGATAAAATCTAAAAATCACAACTTCATTAAAGAAACCCGTGAAGCTGGCTTGTGGTTTTCTAACACTAATCTTACAGACTTAAGACTGTTAGCATCTGGATCTTTCTGAACCTGTTTCTCTCAGTCTTCCTCTAACATCCTTTCATGATTCTGTCACCTTTTTGCCTAGAGGAAAACAATGTGACATTTTAAAATATCAAAGAATGTATGTTATAGTCTTGCTAAACACCTCATCATCAGTTTGTAGTAAGAGATTTATAATTCAGATTTTCATTAAAAAGGGGAAAAATCAACACCATATGTTCTGCTAAACCCCATGCAGCTGCTGCTACAACAGCTTAATATCATGTGAATGGGAAGACATTCATTCCTTTGTAAGACATACAGTATTATAGTTTCTTTTAAATGTGATTTTTTTAAAAAAAATATTAAGGTTAAAATATAAGAGAGCCTAGTGAAATGAAATAACTTAGAACTTTCCAAGTCCATATTATAAAAAAGAGAGTTCTTTCCGAATCACGGGCTAAATGAGTATCTATAACAGAAATTAAAATAGCCAACTACTCTTGAAACTAAACTAGAAAAGCAAATTCAGAGAAGAATGTTCTCTATTAATGCATCTCCCCTAGAAATCTCAACTTTATTGCAATGTGATGTTTGCCTAAATATCAATCTACTTGGCACTTTTATTACAATTCTGCAAATGGAAAGAGAGCAAATGAACCATTTACTGCTTTTATTTTCTGGGTATAATCATGTTTCTGTTTTTCATTCAATGATAGTCAATTTTTTTATGCTTCCTAGCATAAAACATTCTTGAACATTAATGATCAGTTATGCTAAGAGCCTTAGATTGTACCCAGTGCTCATTTATATTACAATGTACACAATGCCATGACAAGCTATTTATAAACCTTAGTTGAGAAGTTAGACAGTAATACACTATTGTAAAACCTTGAATATTTTATACACTGTTTAGGGGCTAACCACATATGTGACATAAATACAACCATAGCAATTCATCTTTAGTTATTAGATTCAAAATAAGATTCCTAGCAGAGGAAGAAAATCTTTTTCAACTACTCTAAAACAAGACTTGGCAATTTTGCTTTTAAATGTGAATCTTTGCAAAGAAATTGCATGCTTTTAGTCAATTCAAAAGATGTCCTTCACGATGATGACTAATTTTCTTAAGTTATTTCATATATACAAAATAGCAGTGTTATAATGAGAACAATGGGTCAGTAATATAGTATAAGAAGAAAAAAACTGGCTTTGGAACAGAATTGATACAGGAGGGTATTTTACTTTCAGTGAAGAGATTTTAAGAACCGTGTATATATGAATAAAAATACAAATGCAGTCACAGCATATAGCCAAAATGCTATCAATTATAGTGCAGCAAAATACAAAATGCGTATCTTATGGCCAGGGATCCTTTTTCAGAAGGAAGTATACTGAATTTTATTTATAAATCATCCAAACAAGTGTGTCACATTATTAAATTACATAACACAGACCATATGGACATTTCAAAATGCATAGCAAAACTATTTGCTAAAATTCAAAAGATAGGATTTACCACCCTAAATATTTTGAATAAAAGTTAACTCATCAGTTTCTAAGAGACTACTGTGAATCAGGAGCAAACACGTACTTTAATGAAAAATAACACTTTTTTTTAAAAAAAAGATAGAGGATTTGTGAAAAAAATTCAAAAACATTGTTGAAAGAAATGGCATGTTTACTATTAGTTGCCAATAGCCAAACTGTTTTATAAAGTCAATGCAACCATCACAAAATTTCTATTGTTTATGTATTTATTAAATGATTGAATTCCTATGACATACCAGGAGCACAGAAAAATTGAACATTTTTAAAAGAATAAATATTTTAATTACCCACACTTTCAGATTTCAAAATTAATCCAGAAGAACCATTATCTTATACTATGTAATGGTGGTCTACAAATATAATACTATAATGGAATTGAGTCTAGAAGACAGTGTTAGCAAATAATATCTTTTCTGTTCATTTTTTTTGTTCATTTGTCATCATAATTATATGGGGACTAATAGAATTTTCTACAAAACTAATAAAAATGGATATTTTAAACCAGCCAATGCAGATGTCCTATTTATCTTTAGTATCCATTAAAACTAACTCCCGGCCGGGTGGTGGTGGCACATGCCTTTAATCCTAGCACTCGGGGGCAGAGGGAGATGGATCTCTGTGAGTTCAAGGCCAACCTGGGATACAGAGTGAGTTCCAGAAAAGGCGGAAAGCTACACAGAGAAACCCTGTCTTGAAAAACCAAAAAAAAAAAAAAAAAAAAAAACTATCTCCAATTTGTCATTTGTCTAAATTTAGATAAAAAGTATGCAACATAAAAGAAAGTGTACAGACTAACAAATTTTATGGCTTTGAATCATGCAATGACTATTTTCAATATAATATCAAAAATAAAAGTAATACAGGAATCATGGTATTTGTGGACACAATATCTTTTAAGCAATGCATACTAAACTATAAAAAGGATGCCTGCAACTCAAGAGATGCTAATGCAGTGGGTAGGATGGGGGACAGGAAGCCTCATGTCACTAAGCACATTCCCTTAAATGGGACTTTGAACAGCATCTTCCTCCTTGTTCTCTGTGCTTCTTGTCTTATGGCTTAAGCGGCTGATAGAGTCATTGCCACACAAAGTTTGACTCACAAAAACAGCCAAATCTATGATGGAATGGCAGTACTGATACTGTCAATACAAATAAACATTATTTCACTTTACAGACATCTCATGTGTTTTTGCTGTAGTGATGTAAGCTGATTTTTAAAAATCAAAATAATCTTAACATTTGCAGCCAGAGACTGCTCTGAACTTTTGTGAGGGAAGTTTCTTTTTGCACTGGATTGCAGTCATTGGAGGTATGTGTAACTGGTCAAAGTGCTGAAAATCTGTGATTGAACGCTCAGTCCTATATTAATATCACCCAACACCGAAGTTTATGGAATATCATGGAAGAGGATATGGTAGTATTTTATTTGTACTGAAATGTGATTTTAATTGTATGTTAATAAATAAAGTTGCCCGGAGGTCAGAGCTATTAGAGCCATAGCAAAAGCTGGGCGGTGGTGGCGCACACCTTTAATTCCAGCACTTGGTAGACAGAGCTAGGTAGATGTCTGTGTGTTCAAGGATACAGCCAGCATTGGAGACACACGCCTTTAATCTCAATACCAACCATAGAAGACCTGGAAGTCTCTACAGATAGGCAGTGACGAGGCAGTCATGTTTGGGTTTACAACCAATGAGAAGGCAGAACAGAAAGACTATATAAAGACAAACACACAGAAAGTGGGTCCCTTTTGGAGAGCTCTCTTGGCTGAAGAGGATCGCTGAAGCAGGAAGGGTAAGGCTCTTAGCTCTGACCTCTTGGCTTTCTTCTCTGAATCGGCTCTGTGTTTCTTATTTAATAAGACAGTTGGTTACATCTCCAGAGGAAGCAACAGGAATGTAAGAGCATCACAAAGGGAGGAGTGATTTGAAATGTTGTCATGTGAACATGAGAGAGCTATGCCTGCCTGAACCCACAATTGCTCTGAATTCCTGTATAAGACATACCCACAAGCCAACCCAGAATATCTGAGGTAGATGATCTCCGGGCTGTACTCCATTCTGAGAGACAGTGGACAGGTAGCACTAGCTGGGGAATAGAGGGACATTCTTTATTACATACAGTGAATGATATGTTTTCGACACTCCACTGATGACAAAGGACTTATTGAGTCAGTAATAATAATTAAAAATAATAATAATAAATAGTGAAACCTGATGAGGTATATGGGGTGGAAACGGGTAGATATTATCATACTTACTTCATTGTATATTGTACACATGAATGGATTCTCAAAAAAAAAAAAAAATGGAGGCATCCAGGCAGTGGGACCGGGTCCTGTGCTCAGTGCATGAGTTGGCTGTTTGAAACCTGGGGCTTATGCAGAGATGCTTGGCTGGGCCTGGAAGGAGGGGACTGGACCTGCCTGGGCTGAGTCTACCAGGTTGATCTCAATCCTCGGGGGAGGCTTTGCCCTGGAGGAGGTGGGAATGGGAGTTTGGCTGGGGGAAAGGGGAGGGGCACAGGAGGGGGAGAACAAGGGAATCTGTGGCTGATATGTAGAACTGAATTGTATTGTAAAATAAAATAAAATAATAAAAAAATAAAACAACAAAACTAATTCATATAAAGGTAGAACAAGAGTTGTTATGTAAAAGGAAAGAAAAAAATTTAAATTGAAAAAATAATAATAAAAATATTTTTAATAAAATTTTAAATAGAATGGACAATATTATCTAGTGAATCCCAAGCAGTGTTAAAATTACTATTTTGAACTATTATGCTAAGGAAGAAAGGAAACATCAAAATAATGACATAAAGATTTTTATGACACTCTAAAACAAAAACTAAATTAACTCTGTTGTACACACAGACAGACACACACACACACACACACACATTGTACATGCATATGTTACATAATACATATGTATATATACATGTATATATATTAGCTAGAGGATATATATGTGTGTGTATATTATATATATGTGTGTGTGTGTGTGTGTGTGTGTGTGAGAGAGAGAGAGAGAGAGAGAGTGTGTGTGTATATTATATATCTTGACAATCCTGCAGCTAATACTTATTTTACTGATATTTATAGCATTTATTAGAAGAAACGTTTGCACAAATGATTAAGGAAACAGTGTTGACCAAACTCAGAAAATAGAAAACTCCAAGAGCATGGTCGTGGGCTCTCAAGAGTCAATGTTTGCAGTCTTGTAATTCAGTGTTTCTTCTTTATTTTCCACATGGGTTCCATGTTTCATCTCTGTGATAAACATGAGAATGATAGAGATGCAGGGGAATCAAAGAATAAATATGTAAAACAAATACTTGTGAGTATAAGGAGAAAGCAAAAATTCAGAAGATACAAAAAAATCTAATTGTCTATGGAAAGGAATTTCAGCATTCAGATCCTTCCTAAGTGGGAGATAATTTAAAATGAGTGATGTTGAGATGGGAAGCAAAAATGTTCAGAAGTGTTTCCACACTGTATGAAAAGGACCAGGTTAAGACACATTTACTGGGCCTTCATAGCTTTAAATTACATGTCAATGTAATACTACAATATAGTACTACACAGCTCAGGCTGGATCACAATTTTGATCCTAATGCCTCAGATGTTCTAGTAATGATATCACAGATGTACACTTGGACCATATCAGGCTCAGGCGTTCATTTTTGATATATTCACATTTTATTATAAGGACCAGAAAATTCCAAGACATTTGCCAAAGACTCCACCATTCCCATGGTCTGCTGGATTTAAGACAGTCCAGTCCACTGGATTTTTTTAACACAGATACCAAGAACAAAGTTATCACTCATGGAGAGGGTGAAGTCATAGAGTGTTTGGGGAATACCAAAAAGTACATCCCTGCAGCAAAAATGATCATAAGTGGGATTAAGAAAAAGGAAAATGAATAGTCATAACATCTTAAAACAGTTAATAATGAAAATTAGCGACTGCCTATTTATTTTAAACCAGTGTTTTGTGGCTTTTAATGTGTGTCATAATTTAATTCATACACCAGAATTCAGATAATTAGTTAAAACAATATCTTGTTGATCCTAATTAAAGTGATGTTGTCTTGCATTAGAACAAATATGATTTTAAATAAAAAATAGCAATTACAGTATCATTAATACTAAATGGTGCTGGCATAACTGGATATCAACATGTAGAAGACTGCAAATAGTTCCATATCTATCACCATGCACAAAACTTAAGTCCAAGTGGATCAAGGACCTCAACATAAATCCAGCTACTCTGAACCTGATAGAAGAGAAAGTAGGAAGTAGTCTTGAACACATTGGCATAGGAGATCACTTCCTAAACATAACACCAGTAGCACAGACATTGAGAGAAACAATCAATCAATGGGAACTCTTGAAACTGAGAAGCTTTTGTAGAGCAAAGGATATGGTCAACAAGGCAAAGCAACAGCCTACAGAATGGGAAAAGGTCTTCACCAACCCCACATCTGACAGAGGGCTGATATCCAGAACATATAAGGAACTCGAGAAATTAGACATCAAAATGCCCAACAGTCCAATTAAGAAATGGGCTATAGAACTAAACAGAGAATTCTCAACAGAGGAAACTCAAATGGCATAAAGACATTTAAGGAATTGCTCAACATCCCTAATCATCAGGGAAATGCAAATCAAAACAACTCTGAGATACCACCTTATGCCTGTCAGAATGGCTAAGATCAAAAACACTGAAGACACCTTATGCTGGAGAGGATGTGGAGCAAGGGGAACTCTCCTCCACTGCTGGTGGGAATGCAAGCTTGTACAACCACTTTGGAAATCAATATGGCACTTTCTTAGAAAATTGGGAATCCATCTCCCCCAAGATCCAGCTATACCACTCTTGGGCATATACCCAAGGAATGCTCAATCATACCACAAGAGCTTTTCATTCCTAAAGGTAACATTGAACTTAATTGGTAAAGTTCAACTTTCCACCAAAATATAGAACACCACCCAAAATCATAAGAATTATTGGGTCTGTAGTTCCTTAATTGTATAACTGATTAAACAGATCAGTTTAAATAATTGGGAAAAATTTCTTCACTGTTTCATAGCCAAGCAAGCCTTGCCTATGTATCAATTTGTGCACATTATCCTGTTATGGGAAACAGTTAATGGTCAGGAAGCAATTATCTTTTATTCTTTATTATACCACTTTAACTAAAAATTCTGTATATAAGCTGCTGCCTTTTAGATACTGAAAGGCATTTTAGTACATTTTCATTATAATGTAATGTAATAAATATTTAAACTTTATCATAAAAATTTCTGACACATTCAATTGTGATTGAAAGCTATTGCTAGCACATTTAATATTTTATGCAACAGGTAATATAATTTGCTGAAAAAATATATAACTCAAAAGTACTTTTCTTCAGTAATTCTGTAATCCTTGAGTATATCAGAACTCATTAATTTTATTATTCCCAAATATACATTTCTAAATCATAATAATCTTGTTATGGTTAAAAAAAATGCCCTGTGACAAGTTAAGAGACATGTTAGAATGACATCATACTCCTAAACTTCTTGCCAGTATTATAATACACTGCCTTTGTTGCAGACAGTACTATATAGCTCAGACTTGTATCATACTTCTATCTGTGTCCCTACCCCCCTAGCGCTGATATCACAGATTATGTGTGGACCACATATGGCATGAATTCTAACAGAGTTTCTCTGTGTAGCTTTGTGCCTTTCTTGGATCTCACTCTGTAGCCCAGGCTGGCCTCGAATTCACAAAGATCCATTTGCCTCTGCCTCCCGAGTGCTGGGATTAAAGGTGTGTGCCACCACCAGGCAATTGGTCTTAATAACAAAAACCCAGCGTCAGATATCAGGGTGAAAGCTGAAAGATCAGAGAAGCAGAAGAGCTAGCCATTAGAAAGACTTCTTACCTCTACCAAATTGTCAACCTGAAAAGGAGCTGGGCTCCTGTCTCCTCTGGCCCTTTACTCAACTCTTTGCTCAGCCATATCACTTCCTTTCTTCACCTCCCTAGTGCTTCAATTAAAGAAGCAAGATCCCAAATGCTGGAATCAAAGGTGTGTGCCTCCACTGCCTGGCTCTGTTTCTCTTTTAGACTGGATCAGTCTTGTATAGCCCAGGGGTGCCTTAGACTCACATAGATCCATCTGCCTTTGCCTCCTGAGTGCTGGGATTAAACGTGTATGCCACCACTGCCTAGCCTCTATTCCTAAGTAGTTGTGTAGCTCTGCACTCTGATCTTCAGGCAAGCTTTATTTGTTAGAATACAAACAAAATATAACCACACAATGTTTAACTAAAATATTTATTTTCATTTTATATATATATATATATATATATATATATATATATATATATATATATGCATATATGTTGCAAACTGCAGGCTATATTTTGTACCATGCTCTGTCGAGATTTGCAGCATATAATTATTTGCATTCATGTATGAATGTTTGCCAGCTGGTAGGCTTTTGATTGGTGCTTGGATCATGACACTACAACTACTTAGATGTAGTAGGCCTCTGAGAGCTTACCTTTGAAACTTTAATATGTCTTGTCTTGTTCTCATGCCTTTATCCCCTGCCTGTCTCTATGTATTGAACATCATGAGCTTAGTCACATAGTACTACCATGCTCACCGACAGCCATAATATTCCATCTTGCTATGGCATATGGTAGTGGAATCAGTTATCAGGTACAAAAATTTTTGAAAATATCAAGCAGGATACGTATGCATACACCAGTTTTCAGAAATGTTTTGTCACAGTGATGTAGACATTGCCTAACGGCATCTAATTTACAGGCTTATTTTCTTTACTATCGTCATTATCAACCAAATTCAGGGCTATTCCTGAAGTTAAATTTTTCCCATTCTAACTCACAATTCTTCACACCTCACAAACAATTAATAGAAAATGGAAGGGTGTACAGGAAGTCACTCACTCTTAACCCCTGACTCACTAGGAAGATATAGAAAGATTTACTCTTTAGCGTACTCTCTATTTTACTTTTATGCCTAATCATGTAATAGCAGTCTTATTTATTTTTAGCCTAATTAAATTGACACAAAGTTAACCAAGCTCAATGTATCAATAAATCTTTGAGTATAAAAGAAAACAAAGGATTAAACACAAAATCCATTGGATTCAAGATTCATCAAGAGAAATTATAAAAATATGAAGAAACATAATTTTATCATTTTCAAATATAAGGAACTGAACTAAATTTTCATGTTTAAACTCAAAGCTTCTAAAAAATATGTTTATTTGCCTGTGTGATCTGCCTTGCATATTTATCTGCTCCCCACAGAAACCCTGAAGTTTTATTACTTCAGTCCAGTTTCTAAAAGGGTTTCTAAAAGCTCGTTATTATGACTAATTTTTAAAAGTGGAAATCAAGTTTAACCAATATAATTGTCTTAATATCAATGTGCTCATAAAAGGATGCACTGAAAGGCAGTTTACAACCTATCAAGGAGTTTTAATTCTAGGTATTTCTCCTAAATTCTAGATAACCAAACATGATATAGTGACCAAGTTTCTTCAAGAAGTTTGAAATGATAAGGTGTATTGGAATTAACTATTAAAGTAAAATGCATATGGCTTGATGAGTTGAGGCAGTCAGGAAGGACTGGATATGTGAAAAGAAAAAAATGAGGAAGGATATGTATATCTATCTATCTATCACCTATCTATCTATCTATCTATCTATCTATCTATCTATCTATCTATCTATCTATCTATCTATATGTGTGTGTGTGTGTGTGTGTGTGTGTGTGTGTGTGTGTGTGTGTTTCTGTCTGTACACACAGGTATGTGCATGTGTGTGTGTGTGTGTGTGTGTGTGTGTGTGTGTGTGTGTGTGTAGGAATACAAAGAAAGTAAGAAAATTACCTAGCTAGAGATGTTAAGTCATTATTAGATATGAATGTGACACTTAAATAGTCAAGTTACCATAGAAAATTCTCACACACCCCAGTGAAGGATTCAATAGATAACAAAAACATTCAAAAACTGAGTTCCAGAAAACGAATAAAATCACTGAAAGAGGGTAAGACTAGGTACTGTGTGTAAGTGGGTATTATCAAGAAACTGAAACCTTCCAATCTGTGGACAGGATGTACTGGAAAGGATTCAAAGGTACAAGGGAAAAGCTGAGGGAAAGAACAGGTGTGAGCTCTAAAGAAAGTAGCTTTTCACTATGAATTTTATGTGTGTAGAAAAAAATTCAAAAGCACATACGTTTAATGGTAACTTTGAAAGCCTAAGTACAGACATGGAGTTAGAGCATTCATGAGTCTCAAGAGTTCTTACAGAGGTCAGAGTTGAAATCAGAAAAGAAGGTGAGCCACCAAAGGAAGTATTGGTGGAAATGATGAAATTCCCACACTGAATTCTTATTTCACAAACACTTTTAGAAAAAAAGAAATAAAAGGGAATGTCAACCTATAGCATAGAAACTTGCTTACTAGTGAGAAACCTATATCCTAGCAAACTGCCCCAAGAGTCTGCACTAAAGAAAATAAATGGCATGAACACTTTTACTATGTGCCTGCCATCTGTTATTAATTGCACTGACTGAGTGACGGACTATTTCTGCAGCTGCAATAAAGTGAACTGAGTTTTAGGAATAAAAATATATCGCCTTCATTGAGTGCACAGTCAGGCTGATGATTAAATGGAACACACAGAAAGGCATCAGTTTTAAATTGCTCTTTAACTTCTTAGGGAGGGTGAAATATTTTTCATACTTGCAGCAGAATTCAACTATACTTATAACACAAGAGAAAAAAAACAGGCCAAAATAATTCAAAACTTAAAGGGATAAGAAATTTGTATTTCATGAATTCAGGGGATGTTAAGGACCTCTGACAGAATATGAAAATGTTAAGTGTTTCATTTAAAGGTTTTTAATAATGAAAAATATCAATGAGTTTTGAAATCAGAACTGAATGGTGTCATTAAAAAAAAAATACTTAATGGTCCCTGAGTACATATTATGGCTTCTGGTTTTGTACTTTTATGCAATTCCTGTGTGTGTGAACCTATTTGTCTCTGATCAATATGTGTTTCTTGTGCTTTTTCTTTGGCTTATTTTTGTTTATTTGTCTTGTCCTATTCCAGTTTTCTTGTTATTGTTTTATATTCTCTTATTTTATATTTATTATTATTATTATTATTATTATTATTATTATTATTATTATTTAGTTGCCTACTTGTTTTCTAAGGGGAGCCGAAAGGGTGTGGATTTGGACAGGTGGAGATGTGGGGAGGATCACTGAGGATTGGGGGAGAGGAAACAGTAATCAGAATATAGTGTATTAAAAATGTATTTTTGATAAAAGAAAATTAGGAAAAAAACTTAATGGTCACAAACTCCTAAAACTATAATGGTAAGTAGTTTGGGTTATGAAATACACATGTTGCAAAATTTGATTCTCTAAGTCACATTAAAATAAAGAAGATAATGCATTTGATCAAGCTGCTATTATCGAAAGAAAAAAGTAACCTGTCTAAATATTAACGATAAACATATTTTTATTGTAGGAGAAAATTTTGAAACAGTTTTCCTAAGTGTTTGGAAATTTCCTCTGCCATTATTTTAAATGGGCAAATAGGAAAATGTTGAAAAATCATTCACATAATGGACAAATGTAAATTCGGTCTAGTTGTAGAGAACAGTTCCCTGCTGCCTTGATTGTATTATGCTTCCTTGCTGCTCCAGGAACTTATACAAACTGAAAAAAAAAATCCTCATGCAGTTATGACTTTGAAGCAAAGAAACTGCAGTGCGTTGTTCCTTTGCTTCCTTCACCCCTGAAATCTCAGGTCATGAATTATCCTTGCTACAGATATTTGAACATAAAATCATCTGCTTGAAAGATAAACTGGAGAGAATGGCCTATATGAGAATCCAGTTTAACTGCTAACTTTAAAGAATCTGAGATAAAGGAAATTACATTTTATTGTGGTTGCTCATGATTGTTTGTTCAATGAGTTGTCACAGAATCCAATTTCCACATTAGCCATTTTCCCCGGTAAAGAATTGATTCTCTGGTTTCATTTGCGGTGAAGTGATAGTTCTGTAGTCCTCTTGACTTATTATGAAAAGTGTTTATTAAATCACCAGCCTTACAGGGGATAAAACTTGTCTGTTTACATAATACCACTTGCTCAGTTTTAATCAGCCTTTAGTGCATGACTTTGAAATGAATTAACAATAGTAGAAATATATTCCAAGTGATATTACTTTCATGACAGAATTATTTCTCACATAAATAAAATGGAAAATAATTTTACTTAATAAAATGTAGGCTGTAAACATAAAATAAATGCAAATGCAACATTCATAAACCAAAGAAACAGTTTTCTGGAAATGTTTTTTCAACTCTATTACAAACAGTGAAAAATACTCTTTACATTCTATGAATTCAGATTGCAGTAGTGTGTTTGTTATGAGGATCCTGCTTCCAATTGTAGCCATCTTTTGTAACATTTATGAATAGGAAGTTAGTCCTTAGGTCAACAAGTTGATTCAGTCATTAAAACCGCTTTCTGGTCCGGCGTTGTTGGCGCATGCCTTTAATCCCAGCACTCGGGAGGCAGAGGCAGGCGGATCTCTTTGAGTTCGAGGCCAGCCTGGGCTACAGAGTGAGTTCCAGGAAAAGCTCAAAGCTACACAGAGAAACCCTGTCTCAAAAAACCAAAAAAAAAAAAAAAAAAAAAAAAAAAACCACCAAAAAAACACTTTCTGTACAAATCGAATGGCCTGAGTTTGATTCCCCAACACTAGTGTCAGGTAGGAGAGAACTAACTTGGCAAAGCATCCTGTGTGGCATGTGCTCCCCCAATCATACATAAACATGCAGTTACACAATGACATTGGACAAAAGAGTAAAGATAAGATCAATTTGAATTTTTGCAAGTTCTTCTAATGGTCAACTAAGAAACATATTACTTTGTATGTACAGGAAAAATAAATTGGCAATATCATTAAAACAATTAAAAACACAGAAGTCAGATAAAATATCAAGGTTAAAGATAATCATAGTGTATGTTACAAAAACCCCCACTAATGTTAAATATAAATGTATTGTAAATGTTCAAGAAAATATTCTAAATTAGAAATGAAATATACAGCCCAATCTGAAATCATTAAAATAGAGTCTTGTTGTTATATCCACTAACATACTGTCACACATGTGGAATATATATATTCCCTTTTTTTGGATGAAAACTTGAATTTGTTTCAACAAGCAATTGCTAGATTAAGCTTTGAGAATCAGGATTAGCCCTGAAAATATACACCAAGTAACATTAGATGGATTGAACATGTTATATTTAGGAATATATATATATATATATATATATATATATATATATATATATGTATATATAATAGCAATTAGTATAAAATGAATCTATTAATTTGAAGGAGAAATAGAGGAGTAAATGGAATGATTTAAAAGGAGAAAAAGGAGGGGAGAAAGGCTGAAATTAAATTATAATCTCAAAACAATTTGGAGCATCATCTTTATTAATTTGATTCGCTAAGGCAAAGTTTATGAACAGTAGAAACCTGTCTCCCGTGGCAACTTCTTCAGCAACAGATTACACCTTTCTATAAAGACATCACTCTCAGGAAATAAAGACTACTCTAGTGACCTAAGAACTTCTGTAATGCCCAACCTCCTAATTGTATTGTATTATCCCTCCATTTGAAACATTCATTTCAAGCTTCCTAATGAACCTTTAGTGAAAAAGAGAATAAATGTCTTCATGATTGAGTATTGGGCATGTTCCTGTTCCACTGCTCATCTCATCCTTGTCCTTTTGTTGCAATTTATCCCTCTTCTCCTGTTAACATTACCTAATAATAAATTATTCATAAGATGGATGAGTAAACTAAATCTCTTTAAGTGGAAATCTATATAATTTTCTTTATTTCAATTCTAACAATTCATTAATTTTCTGATGACAACAATAACAATAAAACCCAACAAAACATAATCAATCTCATGCCTAAGATAAGTTCTAGAAGTTTCATCTTTATGCATTTTAATGCAGATATTATTTTCCATGGGCAAATGTGTTGGAAACAGAGACACTTAACAAATTTGGATCAGTTGTGTGACATGCTCTAAGTTGCAGAACAGTTTTCATGGCAGATGGGTATGTTTTTGCAAAGATATACTTGGTCCCACTTAAAAAAAATGGCAACTTTTCAGCATAGTAAATGGGCAAGAATAATGCATGCCAATGAGATACATGTTACATCCTGTATCTTAAGAAATCCAGAGGGTGGTACAATATGTTTTAATAATAGGTCAATCACATGTAACAACTCTCTTGATCCCCAAGAAATTAACAGAGATATCTGGGCTCCAAATTTCACAGGGTTATATTTTCAAACTCCATCTTTCTTCTTAGGCATCAGTGTAGTTGATAATTCATTATCACCTGACCAAAAAATCAATGTGTCTTATATACAAAGCATAAAATGAAATCATTGTGAAATGAAAAGATTTGCATGTCATTGTTGATTGGACTATGACAGCAAGCTGAATGTGTGGTATATTCCTGTAGAAGAAACATTATTTTGGACTGTGTTTGCTAATCCTAGACTTATTTAAATTTTCTTAGTTAAGGAATATAAGGAATATGTTGTAGCTATATGGCAACATTTCAACTGCCAGGAGTGGTAATTATTTAACCCAGTAATGAAACCACATCTGGATCTGAAGTTGCAGTAGGAGTCACTATGCGGTTATATCTTTGATAATCTAATTTTATAATCAGCATTCACATCTGTTCTTGTCAGAATTGAAACAGGTGAATTGAATGAGCTGTGATGATGACATTAATCCCTACAATTCTTCTGGGGATTTGATGTTGTTTGATTCAATAATTTGCATGTAAAAGAAAACCTGGATGTTTCTACTCAGCTTTCAATGTACGAAGAGCTGCCTTTCATAGATCTGTGATCCAGTAACCATGCGAAGACTCACATAAATTTGTAAATATGTGTGATTTGATGATGTATTATGAAACTCAGAAAATAGCTGTAAAAGACTCAATCGGCTATGACATGTCCATAATAGTATTATTTTGCTCTCCTAAAATAAGGAAAGATTCAGAGCCAGTAACCAGTGTCCTCAAATGCCAAATAATTGCCATATTGTAAGAAAACTGAGTGGAATAACTGTAACTGCTACTATATCTATGCAATGAAGTCATCTTGGTAGACCCAGATTCATCATTAAAGGAAACTCAGAATAAATTGGCAGAATAATGGTTATGTTGCTATGTTCATTTTAGATATAATGTATTTAATAGACTTATAGGCTTTTTCTTAAACAAATTTGACAGTGGATCATATACTGACCATCAAATCTGAGTACAGGCTATGGTTATCTAGTTTTAAATAGCAAAATTTTTTTGCAGCAATGAATAATCTGAAAACTGATTCTTCTTAGTTCACCTCTCTACTTCTTACCATTATTATAACTCTTGGGATCAAATTATATGAGCTGCTATCTTCCATATCGAGACCTTATTATTACAATTGAATTCTGGAAGCTCAGTTCTGGGATAGTAGTTTATACTTAATTTATTGCCTATTGGATAAAATTAACAAGAGTTCATAAGGGACTAAGAAGTGTAGGCTCCATGGAAAGTGTTTTTGTTCGTCTATTTGTTCATTTTGTTTTTTGTTTTTGTTTTGTTTTGTTTGTTTTGTTTTTTGTTTTTCAAGACAGAATTTCTCTGTATAGCTTTAGAGCCTGTCCTGGAACTCACTCTGTAGACCAGGCTGGCCTCGAACTCACAGGCTGGCTTTTGCCTCCCAAGTCCTGAATTAAAGGCATGCACCACCAGTGCCCGGCAGTAGTGGTATGTGTGTGTGTGTGTGTGTGTGTGTGTGTGTGTGTGTGTGTGTGTGTAGTGTGTGTGGGTGTGTATAGTGTGAGGGGAGTTTTTTTTTCTAGACTTACCTGTTTGTATCTTAACAGGTAAGCAATGAAGTGTGTCATGAATTATTCCAATCTCTTTAATTTAGGTTGTGTTCTTTAAAATATGAAAAGTTATTTGTTGATTTTATTTAATGTTGGCCATTCAATGGTATAGTTAATGGTAAACTAAAATACAAAATTCTTTTAATGATTTTATTTAGAAAAAAGAATCCAGAATGGTTGCTTAGTGTGTCCTTCTTGGAGAATGCACACCAAATTTGTATTCTTCAACCTTGATCTGGAATAGGTAAAATAATGTCAGTCTTGTTGCACATGCATTTTTACCATTTTCAGCTATCAAATTACATGTTATTGTTATACATAGCACATTTTGTGCCTTACATTGTGTATTACCCTTTGGGCCTTGATGAAGCTTCAATATAATTGTAGGTACAGAGACAATAAGAGTTATCAGGGCCAGGATACAAGGATAACTAGCTGCCTTTTGGAATACAATATTTTCCTTATACAATTTCAGAATGCATCTGTCTTGGTCAGGGGTTTCTATTGTTGTGAAGAGACAACATGTCAACTGCAACTCTTATAAAGTAAAACATTTAATTGGGGCTGGCTTACACTTTGAGAGGTTTAATCCATTATCTTCATGGAGGGAAGCATGGCTGCAAACAGGCAGACATTGGAACTGAGGAAGCAAATGAGAGTTCCACGTCTGGATTGACAGGCCATGGAAAGGGAAGGTGACACTGGGCCTTTCTTGAGCTTCTGAAACCTCAAAGCCCACTCGCCACAGAGACACACTCCTTCAAAGTGGCCACACTGTGGGGCGTTTACCCAACCACCCCCACAGTTCCCCAGAGTTTTCTTGAGTGCGAGCAGCAGGAAATATTAGATAGAAGGATTTATTGCGGAGAATATCGCGGAGATAAACAGATAGAAAATAAAGGATAGCCTCGAGAGGGCCTGGAACCTATTCCAACGGGCCCCAACTGTCTCTGCGCCAGGGTTTTTATAGAGACGCCAAGGGGTGGAGCAAAAGACCTCCTCCCCCAGTACAGCCAAGTGCAGACCATCCCAGACACCTGCACTTAGGCCCCTGGTCGAATCATCCTCTATGCGGACCTCGGGTAAAGCCACGAGGAACCCGAGAACGGGCTCCCACACCACACTTACCCCAACAAGTTCATACCTCCTAATATTGCCACCTCCTATGAGCCCATGGGGACCATTTTCATTTAAACCACTACAGTATCCATTCTCGTTTTATGAACTTAGTTCTTAAAAACAAATGTTACTTGTAAAACAGAAGAAACACTAAAGTTAGGGATTCAGTCTTAGTGGACAGTCATCACATCCAACCTTAAAATGTGGGTATGATATCACAAAGTGTATTTCCTTCAGAAAAGGGTTTCTTTTGTGCTACTAGTAGAATCTTCATAGAAAGGACTAAAAAGAATCAATGCCCCGAGATCTTCATTCTATTACTTCACAATTCTCTTTTCCTTTTAAAACTCATTTTAGAAACAATATAAAAAGGACTGGCAAGTATAAAATTAATGTGTCTGCTCCATAATTCTGCCTTCCAACATTCTTGCAAAATGTTTCATTTGGCCCTGCTAACCTGCAATTATATAGAGAAGAATTCTAGAAAAAATGGCTTCAGCCTCATTGACTTGGCACAGTAAAATTTCAATAATCAGAGTCTAAAGAGAACTTGTACATTTGGGGTAAGCAAAAGTGTAGGAGAGTAATAATGACAATTATTTCAATTTTCAGATTTTTATCTTCAATTTTTCATGTTACATATTTCTAGATTTTTTTGTCTACACTTTATAAAAGTGTGGTTTTCAAGGGTGATTTTGTCAGCAAGGAAACACTTCACAATGTCTTGAAAGTTTGATATGGATTCCTAAAAATTGGAAAATTTTATAGGAATGAAGGATCTATTGAAGTTCAACACTGACTGTAGACAACAGCCTAACTTCCTAAGGAAAACCTAACATATCACTAGATGGTGGTAATGTCAAGGTTGAAAAAATCTGATCAAAGCTATAGTATATTTCAACATAGTTTGAAGAGTCTACTTTTCTGTGGTACTAGAAAATCTCTTTTAATTTCATATTTCATTTCCCTTTTTTTTTGGTTACATTGGTAATTTAAGTTCAGCTAAAATTTATGACGTGAAATATTTACTGTTTTGATAATTTTAGAAAATATCTAATGTGCTTTTGATCTTAGAAACAGTGTTCACAATGAAGTGTATAAAAATCCTATTACTCGAAACACTAGTGACTATTTCATTGGGATTTAAATAAATGTTATCTCAATAATTTTATGACAAAAATATTTATTGAAAACTGAAAGGGAACACAAACAAAAGCCTATGGATTCATGATATGAAAATATGATTTTTTAGATGAAATCTATGTTAGGAATAATGACAATGCTATTTTAATGTGAACAAAAACACTGAAAACTTGAAAATAAGAAGAAATATGATTTTCTCCATTTAAAGTGAAATGTTCGCTATACATTTTCTGAGATGATAACAATCAGTTCTTTTCTCTGCCTTGTGATAAAGAAAAGTGATGTAAATATATACAAACACATTCCTATGTAATTCTTACATGAAATGAATGAAAAATAAATTCTGAACTTTAGTATAAAAAGAGAACTGTAAAAGATAATGGATATATATTTTGATGTTATAATTTAGTTGTATGAAATACATATATATTAGACACTTATTTTTTGGAAAGTATATTACTATTTTTGTAGCTAAATTAGTGAAAAAATACTTCTTATTTGTATTGATTAGTTTTGAGTAATTTACATTTGGATTCATTGCAGGCCTTTTCCTGGGGGTATATACACCAACATCTTCTGACCCTGGATAAGGGAGCAAGGAAATAATGAAAAACCATTTCTCATGACCATCTCCATGATCCAGGGAGTTTATTGACATGGAAAATACCCACCTGATACTAAGCCTTATCATGTCCACTTGCATTTTTCTGTCAAATATAATTTTAATAAATTTTTGTTCAGTCTTTTAACTCTTTCAGTTGTTCATAGGCATTGATGTGGTTTCTTATTTATTTTGTCCTTAGGAACTGTGGCTGGACCCAAATAGTGGCACATTTGCTATCAAGTGAACTGGGTATACTCGTTATCTGTTTGGTCTTTTGTACTTTTATCATTCCTCAGGAATGTGTTAGCACAGTAATAACCTGATTCAAACACTTGTATAAATAATCTTGATCAACAATACTTTCTTGTCTCAAAGAAATCATGGCCTACCATTGGGCTAAAAAAAAAAAAAAACCCATGGGTGTCCCATAGTAGCCCCAGTGCATCAGTTGGATCATCTTCTTAAACATGCTATGGGTACCATTCTGTCCAGTCAAAAATTCACATTAAATACTCATCTGTGATGGTATAAATGAAAATGCCACCCCAGGCTCCTAGAGAGTGACACTATTTCGAGGTGTGGCCTTTTTGGAATAGTTGTGGCTTTGTTGGAAGAAGTGTGTCACTGTAAGTTATGAGGTTTCAGAAGCTTAAGTCAGGCCCAGTGTCTCTTTCCCTCACTTCTTGTTGCCTGCTGATCCAGATGTAGAACTCTCAGCTACCTCCCCAGCACCACTTCTGCTTATGTGCTGACATATTTCCCACCATGGTGATAATGGACTAAACCTTTAAAATGTGTAATCCAACCCAATTAAATGTTTTCCTTTATAAGAATGGCTGTGCTCAGGGTGTCTCTTCACAGCAATAAGACATTAACTCAGAAAGAAATTTGTACCAGGGACTGGGGTTTTGCCTGATAGGCCTGACTATGTTTTGTTTGGAGGAATGTGGTCTTTGGAAATTTTGATTAAGAAAACAGTTGAATGATTTCAGCAAGGCTTAATAAACCATACTAGTAGAAGAATAGAATACATTAGTACTAAAGGTGATTTGAATTGTGGAGATCTGGCTCCTTACAGAGGAGAAGAATATTAGTATGATTAGTATGTCTCCTAGTGGCCATTCTTGTGATATTTTGGTGAAGGATGTGGCTGCTCTCTGACCTAGTCCAAAAAATCTATCTGAGTCTACTGAGGCTAAATTGAAGAGTTATGAGTTTGTCAAGCTATTTTTATGTCTTGCCTTGGTCCAGTATTTCTTCATGATGCTTCTTTTCCTCCCTTTTGGAATGTGCCACTGTATGTAGGAAGCATGTGATCTGCTTTTTCATTTTGAGTTTACAGGGGATTGCAGAGACTGCATGAGTCACAAAAGAAAATGTGAACTTAGTACCTTAAGAAGAGTTATGTAGTAGAATATTTTAAGGTGTGTTACTTTTGTTTTTATTGCATTTGTTTAACTCTGTGTAGCTGTGCTACTGTGCCTGTGTAAAACACCTGATGGTTTAATAAAGAACTGGCAAGCACAGAGTAAATATAGAAGGAGAAAACTGGGGAGAGAGTAAGGAGCCAGAGAAAGAGGAGACTCCAGGGGCCATCCACCTGGCTACACAGTGAGCTGCAAAGTAGGAGTAAAACTTGCAGAAGTTAGAGAATGGAAAAAGCACAGAAACAAAAGGTAGTCAGAATAAGTTAAGGAAAGCTGGCAAGAAACTAAGCCATGCTAAGGCTTGGCATTCATAAGTAAGAATAAGCCTTTATTTGGGAGTTGGGTAGAGGGCCCTCCCAAAAAACAAAGACCAAGCAACAACAATTAATTGGCACCCAACATGGGGCACCAAACTGTTATTGGGTGCCAATTTGTTGTTGGTTGTTTTTGTTCTTTTTTCCTCAAAATGTTTATTTTGTGTTTGAGGATGTTTTGACTACATGTGTGTCTGTACACTGTTAGTGTGTAGGGTGCCCACAAAGGCTTTCAGAGAGATTAGATTCCCTGGCATCAGAGTTATAATCATGTGGCAGTAATCATGTGGTTTCTTGGAGTCTAACCTGGGTCCTCTGTAAGAGCAGCAAGTGCTTTTAAGTTCTGAAGCTTCACTAAAGACCCTTTAAGGATTTCAATAGGCATAACTAAATTTCTAGATGGACATGTTAATTGTCTTTAACAACATAATGGAATATGTGTATTTTCAATATCCGATTCTAAATTAATGTAAGTATGTGAGAATGATGAGAACATCAATGAGTATGATACAGTCTCTAAATGTGAGCTTTGTATTCTAGAACAGCTGTGATTTTTTTAATCAACATTGAAGCTTTACTTTTAAGAATAAAATTATAGACTAGAAAAAATTATTCAGTATAAAAACCAGTTCCTGTGTGAGCCTGAAAACCGGTGTTTCATCCCTGGAACTGATGGTGGAGGGAGAGAACCAAATCTCTAGTGGTTTTCAAACTTTCATAAGTATGCTTTACACGGACACACACAAAAAAAAAAAACACACACACACACACATAATCACACACACATAATACATAAACACACACATAATACATAAACACAGACATATATGCAGACATAAACACACATACACATAAGCTCACACACATAATACATAAACACATAAATATAGTTATGAAATCATAATGCATTATTTTAATATTTTTAAACAAACACAATTCTACTACTTTCTTTTACTAAGTGTTGACAAATATTTGTTTAATGCTGATAAAAAATACCAACTTATTTGTCTTTGAGAAAATGTAATAATTCAGTAAAACTTCTAAGTCTTGTTACTCTCTCAAATCTGAAAGATTTTTGACACATGTATCACAACTGAATTTTTCCTTTAAAGAGTTTTATAACCAAAACTAAATTCTATATGATAATGCCATAACAGTTAAATGGTAGAAAACTTGAATATTCTTTTTATGTCTCAGAAATAGATTGTTTTAAATTTATTTCTAATGGTGTGTGTGTGTGTGTGTGTGTGTGTGTGTGTGTATTTATATGTGTATGTGTATGTGTCTGTGTGCCTTTGTGTATGTGTGTCTTTGTGCCTGTGTTTTATTTCTCTTACTTGCTTTAATTCAAAAGCTCTAGAAAGTAGTTCAAGTAATAAGAGAACAAATTTGTATTTACTTCCAAGGGGTATTATAATCTTATAGAAAATATGTTATTATAAGCACTTATAATATTCATGTCAGTGTGCAGTAGAAAGGAGCATGGTACCTAGAAATATACTGAACAATGATGATAATATAAATCACTTGCATATGCTTTTATATTATTATATATTAGCTTAAATTAATATAATATGATGTGTGTGTGCACACGTGCTCACTCGTGTTTGTGTGTGTGTGTGTGTGTGTGTGTGTCTATTCTAGAATGGTAAATTTTAAAATAGTTCACTAGGAGTTACATGAGACCTTAAGAATATTTGATTCACAGTATGTGGCAGTCAAAACAGACAGACTTGTTCAATGAGAGAGGAAATAAAAGTGATTGAAGCATCCAAGTATCCTGTGATTGTTGATTTCACAGAACCAGAGAGATGCTAGTTCTAACTATGTTTTGGTAAACCTTGAAGATAGCTCAGAGTATACACAGCAAAACTAAAATTATTTGTGTGGTAACAACATACATAAATTTGTTTTCCTTATGAAATTAAATAAGAAACTAAATTAATGTCCAGAGAACACATAATGTTGTATTATATTCATTATTACCTTTTAAATAGCATAAATTATTGATCAATAACATAAACAGAGTTATAGTAAATATTTTTGAAGTTCTTATGGAAAAATAAGAGTTTCAAATTTTTGAAACTTTATAAGTTCAAATAAATTTTCTATTTTTGGAGATGCATCATTAATGAATATTGGCTTAATCAGTTTGTTTATCAATCAAAATTAACTTCTGAAAAACATTATTTTCATGTTCATCCACATCTCCTTTTCTTTGTCTTCCCCTCCCTCATTGTATTAGCCTATATAGTTTTGAATTTTTTGTTATTTCCCACCATTGCTAAAATCCAACTTCAGAAAAGGTTTATATGTAGCCATTCTACAGTTTACCTCTTGACTTTCATCTGAAATGGTTCCTCAATTCTTCCCTCTATTTTTTTGTTAAATTCTTGCAATGTGGCATCACTTTGAAAGCACATATTTTACCCAGACAATCCTCAAAAGAAAAAAGGAACTGTGTCTTCCACTATGGGTTTTGAATTTTTTGCACATCTGCTCTGCACTTTTATCAAGAGAATGTGTTAGAGCATGAACCTGAACATGCAGCAACTTTTAGAATAAAATAGCTAGAAAATTAAGTTTATTTACAAGAATAAATAAGAGTTTATGTTGGCATCTAAATATATGATGATTATTCAAGAGTATCATTGCAGAGATGACTAATGTAATTCATTAGCACTTGGAAAGCTTTTGAAAAGAACACCAGAGTTTCAAAATTTATCAGACCACCAGAAATCATGATTCATTAGACATTCATATGTTCATATGTGACTTTCATTCTTTCAGAATAAAATAATTTTGTTTCTACTTTTTTTAATTGAAAACTTTTTTAATGAGATATATTGTGATTATTCCTTTCCTCTCCCAATATCCATTCTAGATTTTCTTCTCATCTCTACTCATCCAATTCCAAGTCTTTGGGTTCTTTTGTATGTTTGTTTGTTTGATTGATTGGTTTTTGTAGAGTACACAAAATTGGAAACAAAAATATATAAGCACAGGTCCATTTAATTTGTTTTTTTTGCTATTGTTGTTGCCTATTTGTTTGTTGTTTTCTCTTTATTTGTTTGTTTGTTTGTTTTGTTGATAACTAAATGCCCTGAACTGTGGTTAATATACCAGTGTCTTATACACTACTGCAGTAAGGAGAAACTAGGACCAAGACCAGTGTTATTAAGAAAGTGTTTGATTGGGGCTTGCTTATATTTTCAGAGGTTTATCTCATTGTCATCATGTCAGAGAGCATGCAGGAAGGTACCGGAAAGCTACATCTTGATCGCTAGGCAGGGAGATAAAGACAGAGACAAAGAGACAGAGAGAGAGAGAGGCAGAGGGAATGGATGAGCTCTGGACTTGTCATGGGATTCTGAACCCTCAAAGTCCACCCCTAGTGACATTTTCTGCAATAAGTGTAAACTTCCTTATCCTTCTAATCTTTTTATATAGTGTCACTCCTTGGCAACTAAGGATTCAAACATCTAAGCCAACAGAGGCCATTCTTATTCCATCCATTACGCCCAGTGAGACTTCATTAGAGAAGCTGTATTTTTTCCTTTGCAATCTGGTACTAATGGTAGATACTTTCTTGCTTAATAGTGGGAGCCAGTATCCACAATTTGCTGTCAGTGTTGGGACCCCAATTGCTTTGAACTTGTGCATACCTTGTGCATGATGCCACAGACTCTGTAAGGTCATATTTGCATCACTTCTATTTTTCCTGGAAGACTGTTTCCTTGTAATAATCTATCCCCTCTGACTCTTATGGCCTTTCTCCCTCTTCTTCTGCAAAGATCCTTGACACAGGAGGTGAGTAGTTTGATGACTACATCCTGTTTAAGACTGAGTTCTATAAAGAAATTGATATTTTTGTTTAAATATAGCTACTAGGGTATATCACTTTGTTTAAATACATAAAAATCACGACCACCTAATTTAATTTTATTGCCTTTCTTTTCTTCTCAAGGGATGTTCTTCCACCAGGCTTTCCTAGTACCTTCATCTTTTAGTTTTCTCCTTTCCAGATTTTAACGCTAAATTATTTGAAAGTTCTGTTTTATTTCTTGCCTGAAATTCATGCCATTCTAAAAAATACTATTGCTTTTATTCTTACAGATATTTGAATTCTGTTCTTCAATTCATTTGAATTTCATATCTTCTAGAAATTGATACACTTTGTAAATTTTAATCAAAATATCATTCCCACCTCTTAAGTATTTTATTAGTAATCAATTTACAATGAAATAAATAATCTTCATTGAACTATTTCATACAGAAGTACAATTTCATAGTTGCAAATGTTTTTAGTAGTTTTATTTTTACTTCCAGATACTCCGATATTGTCATGCCTGGAAAATGACTAACTCAGTTAATTCTTGTGATTTTTGAACAACTGAATTTTCCTAGATCAATGAAATAGCTTTTCTGAAAGCTAATTCAAAGAAATTTCAAGAAAATACATTTAAGTGATTAATCATGTTTTAGAGTTATAATACAAATTAATGATACAATATATTTACAAATTCTATAAATGGAAGGAATATATTCAGAGTAAGGCATTGCTTAGCAGTCATGACATATTCTTAGAAATATATGAAATGAACTATTATATATACTCTCAATCTATGTTGTAGAATTTATTACAGTCCTATGCTATATGATATTGTGTCCCCCCTTCTTTTACACACACACACACACACACACACACACACACACACACACACACACACAAACTTTCACTACTAGAATCAAGATGAACAGGACACCTGGAGATTATATGAAGTATAAGAGACAACGAATCACCAAGAGTAAACGTGAAACATATGTGGTTTCAACTAGAGACTAGCATTATAGTAGAATCATGGCAAATTATTTTATATTTACAGTGCATTTCTTTATGAGTAGAAATAGCTTACACTAATTAGTGCACTTACAAGCTGAAGTCCCTTATAAATTAAATAATTGTCATGTAGTACACATAATTGTATAAAAGTATCCTTTCACATGACTTACATCTAAGTCTCCCCCTGATGTGTGGGATGTGTCTCACCCAGCATCAATACACATAACTTTATGCAAGAGTTGCTGTAGTGGGTAGCCATTCCAGCTTTGATCTGGAAGTTCCAACCCCCATTGAGGCTTCGGTAATGGTCACACCTACAAGGCAGGGCTGAGAGAGGACCCTGAAGACCTGAGATCTGGATACACCAGCTCTCTTGGTTCCTGGATCCTGGACACTGGAGGTAGATGTAGCAGAGTTCTCCAGAGAACACCACCGGAATACACTACACCTTTCCCAGACCCTGTAAACTATCCCTTCACTTGTAAGTTACTCCACAAAATAAATCTCCCTTTTAACAAGTGGAGTGGCCTTAATAATTTCACCAATAAGTTGCCCATTGTGCCATTCTGCAACACTGTGTCACTGGGGAACAGAGAGCTTCAGTTTCACTGTATTGTTTGGGATCAGCCTCTTGTATATAGTCTGTAGCTGACTTGTTCACTTGCTATGTAGTTAATGTTTATGACTGAAAGAAATTTTGAAGAAGATGTTTCTGTATCGATTTTGTGTTCTGGAAAAAAAATCATATGGATAATGTGGAAGAAATGGAATATCACAGAGAACTGCTTTTCTTTTTTTTTTTTTAGAATCCTTGTCTCCTCAAAATCTATTGGGAATCACATTAGATATGAAAAGATGATTCAATCCTCAGGAAATAAAACTTACAAATTTGGAAAATTTGGCATACACTATATTTTTGTTTTGTTTTGTTTAGTTATTGTTGTGTGGAGCCGAGTTTCATTCTGTAGCCAAGGATGGCCTGGGCCTAATATTTAAGCTGTGCTGATCAGAACTTATACTAACCCTGTTGCTGATGTGTCCCAAATGATGGGGTACATCCATGTCTGGCTATATCCTGATAATCAATCATAATTTTTGATAGTGAACATCATCTTTATTTTATACTAAAATTATTTTAATTGTTAGAATAAATTTTGTTTTGATTTTAATGGTATCATTTTTTTGTGTTCAACCTGTACATAGGTTCTTGATACAATACATCTATTAAAATACATAATCCACAATTATTTATATCATATTAAAAATAATACATTTCTCTCCTTTTCTTGCAACTTCATTTTTCTCATTAGACAATGGTTTCCATTATCATATATGGTACCTAAGACATTCTCTGCAACTGAGAATCACTCTTAATATGGTTAAGTGTTCAAGTGATCCAAAAAATATGGGTTGAGTAGTTTCATTTCCATATCATAATATGATTTATATTCTTTGAATAATATAATTTAAAACAGCATTTAAGATCTTTATGCTGAAGGTGCCTTTCTCACGTTTTATATGGAGCAGCACTTATTCCATCTATGAATACTAAAACATTGACCTAAAAATAATAGAATGTCTCAGAGGTTTTTGTTAGTACTTCAAGAACAAATTTCAAATATTCCATGGTAGTTGATCACATCACATGAGAGTAAGAACTCAAAATAATTTCCTAGCTGATCTCTGACTTTTGAACTAAAATAATTGTTTTTGTTCAACAGTCTCAAAATCATAATCAGAGATTCATTTTAAAATTTTATATTTAGAACTGTATTGTAGAATCAAATTTCTTATAGAGGAATTAACGACATCGTTCTCTTATTCCTATAAAATGTAGTACCCACTTACTGTAGAACCCTGAACACAGTATATACACAAAGCTCCACCTTCCTTGTATAGAGGAGACTGCATACATAACAATATTTCTTTTAGACTTCTTTGAGATTGGATACAAGAATGATAATGAATGAAATACAGAACAATGCTGTGTTAATAATAGACCTTGAAAATACTGAATGCATGCCCATGAATTCTAGGAAGGTTCTCACTGTGAGAGTTTCTTTGATGAAGAGAAATACAGAAGCCTTAAGGGAAGAAGTAAGAAAGAGAGCATCCATTGACAACCCACAAGATACATTTTTTAAACATGTCTACTACATAATCTTTGAAATTCCACTTCAAAGTTGTGTGAATTTATTTAGATTTTTACAGTAGTATCCTTGTGGACAAATTTCTAAACAGTCTTATTAAATAAAATAAATAAATAAATAAAAAGAAAAAAAAAACCCATGGAGTCAAATATACGAGTGAAAGCCTGAGAGATCAGGGAAATAAGGAAAGTCACAGCTAACCTAACCTCACCAACTCCACAGCTTCCAAATGTGAGATACTTTCTGTCTACCTATGTCTATATCCCTTGTTGTTCTGCCATCTGATTTTCTTTCTCTGTCCAGCTACATCACTTCCTCTTCCTGCCCAGCTTTGTCACTTCCTGTCTGTCCGTACAGACCTCCATACCTCCATGGTTAACTAGTATTGAAATTTAAGGCATGCATCACCACACTTGGCTCTGTTTCCCATGTGGCCTTGAACTCACAGAGATTCAGACAGATCCATACCTACCAAGTGATAGGATTAAAGGCATGTGCTAACATAGCATGACTTTTGTGTTTGCTTATAATGGCTGACTTTTTCCTCTGATGTCCAGGCAAGCTTTATTTATTAAAGCACAAATAAAATATCACCACATTTTAGCACAAATAAAATATCACCACATATCCTTTCAAATGTAATGACATTGTGAACTATCCTCCATTTGAGAAGACCTTATTATTAACAGATGATCTCCAACCATGGAAAACTTTCAACAAGACCTTGAACAGTTCTACATCACCAGGGTACCCTTACTGCACAAGCCCATTGTTAGAAACATTCTTTTTAATATTTTATTTATTTTTGTAGTTATCATTCTTTTTGTTTGTTTGTTTGTTTGTTTGTTTTGTTTTTTTTGAGACAGAGTTTCTCTGTGTAGCTTTGTGCTTTTCTTGGAACTCACTCTGTGGCCCAGGCTGGCCTCAAACTCACAGAGATCCACTTGCCTCTGCCTCCCAGTGCTGGGATTGGCATGTGCCACCACTGCCCAGCTGTAGTTACCATTCTCAAGTCCAAACTTTTGCAAAAATTCAAGTGACAGTATCCTCTTGAACTTTGTAAATAATAATGTTTTCACTCATCATACTATTATCAAGCAGATAACCAACAACAAGCTACACCCGACTACATAAAGAAAATAATATTGATTTCTTTAATAATGATTAATGTGAAATATTCACTCTTTTGGATAATATTCCTTAGGGTAAATGAGTTTGACATTGAATTGCAGTTATTTAATGTGAATTTCCCAAGTTTGTACAACTTTAACCCCATTTAAGGAAGGATAAATACGGTAAGGTGATTATAGTGAATTAATAAGCATGCCACATGCTGGTCTTTGCACATGATGCCATCAAGCATTCAGCACCCACAACAAGGTAGTAAGTACTTTCCTCAAGTCTGACTTTCCTCAAACTAACATGTGGCTTGACTGCCATCCTGTATTTTGTCGTCACCCATTAGTTTGCAACCACTTACAGATTTCTATAGAGTCAAGGAAAATATGTCTTCCCTCGCATTTAAGTCAACATTCTGTTTTTGAGCTTCCTCTGTATTAGGCATAGCAGTAAGTCAGTCCTCTATATTCTTCTGGAACACCCTGCCATATGATCTACAGTTTAGCCCAATTGCTTTTGTTGTGATTGGAGGTTGTTCTAGATTCTCATGATTGAAAAAAAAAAAAAAAAACAGAAGAAGAAGAAGAAAGAAACAACAACAACAACAAAAAGCCATTATGAGTATCAATAGCCTTCTGTGATCTCAATTTAGATTGCTTGTGAAAATGGCCGATTTCCCACCCTTAGAATTTTAGTAGAAGAAAAATAGCATATTGTCCTTATATTTTCCACTTTTGTATTTTCAGTCTTAGTTGCTTGTATATAATAGTAGCTGAAGTTTTTATTAATTTGGCTTATTTATTTTATATTTTCCTGAAAAAAAAGTGAAATTGACTACTTTTGATAATGTTGAGATAAAAAAAAAAAAAGATACTTCTTTTTCTCGAAGGGAAAAAGGTATGTATATTGTCATGCCATATATCAGTGGCCATGGCTTAGGACCACATATAAAGTATACACCAAAATATTTTAAGATAGTATTGGTTTTATGAATAGTTTATACTAAAGAGGCAAGAAAAATCTCAAATCAAAACACTATTCAAACATATGAGTGCAAACAAGGGAACCCCTTTTATTAGCTTCAGATACTGTCTAATCATATTATTAGTTTGGGGTCTGGTGGAGGCTTGTGGTTTTTATACTCATAAGGATGTTGTCTTAGACACACAGATGGTCAAAGGTGAGATATACCCCAAGATATACTTGTTGCTCAAGTCCTGCAACATTCCTGCTACTTACAAGCATCGAACTTTTAACCAGGCAATCAGCCTTGTAGTATGTTTAAAATAAGTGTTACTTTTTAAAAATGATCAGGGTATGGTATTAATGACTATTAATTAATAGTATATCAATTATATTAACTTCAATTAATGTCATTAAAATTTTATATGGCAGGTTTAAATCATCATATATTTTTAATGATTTTAGGAGCTCTTCATAAATTTGATATTGAGTCTTTCCTTATATAAATTTATATAGCCACATATTTATTCCTTACTCTTTCTTTGATGTTTCAAATTACTAAGGAGAATATGTTATGGGCCAAAAAAAAGGCTGAGTATGTATATCATTTGATTTTTTCTTTCTTTTATGATAAAAACATAAAACATAACTGTGATTTGGCACCTATGTTAAACTTGCTTAGTACAAAGTTAAGTAGATACCTTGGCTGTTTTCTTTTAGAAAACAGAATGGAAAAGAGTAGAAACAATTCTGAAAAGACAAAAGGGAAGAGATTTGAAAATTTATAAATCAGTGATAAAACTATTGAAAATTACAGAGTGTTGGGCAAAACAGCAAAAAGAAGAGGATTAAACTGACCAAAGCCCTAAGGAGATGTGTCCTTGGCATGAGATGGAAAGAACCAACTATCATCCAAAAGGTAACCTAAGGCAGGTTTGCAGAGAAGCCACTGCACACCATGTCTTCAGGACAAAGCCTACCATGCTTACTACCTCAGGTAGACTTACAGGTTATGATGAGACAGCCATCTCTTTTCTAAATGGATCAGAAATGATTCGAAATCCTATTATAACACAGTACATTACAAATTAGGTAATGGTCAGATGCCATCTTGAGAAGCAAAGCATATAAGTTAAACCTGAGTCATTGTGGTGAATTGAGAACAGAAAACAACAAGGCAGTGATCATAAATTTAATGAACCACAACTCAATGGTGAGAGACAGGAGTAAGAGACAGTGGGAGAGAGTGGGAGAGCCTGATGCTGCCAAGCCATAGAGTGTATGCTCAGAAGAGTCAGCTCCAGCAGTGAAGTAGGTAACACTGCATTCAGTGGCCAGAAGTATATCCCAACTGACAATAATACTGAGTTTTGGTAGCACTGAGCCCAAAGTTAAAGAGTCCATCAGCCGGGATGCCATCTGTCCAACAGTAACTGTTATAGAACCCTTCACACCAGCAACATTCCCACAGCCTGGAAGTTAATATGTAGAAGACTTTGATGTCCATTTGCTAATGTTGTGGTAGACTCCTACACTCCCAATGTGCTTCATCAACACATTCTTTCTAAAACATTCAGTGGTGTGATTTGAAGAGTCTTCAGAGCATCCTTGTCACCAGAGATGGTCCTTCAGGTTCCTGCTTCACAGAGGAGACTGACAGATATTGTACAGGACACAGGGAGAAGTGACTAAAAAATATTCTAGGCCTATAGGCTGAAGATGGATGCTCTAACATTGCAGAGGAACTTTGGATTACTGTCCAGGGAACCAGCTGTCTCTGTCATTTGCAGAATTTTGGAAATTGCTTACAATGCATTTCATGTTTACTTAGGAATATTATATCCTTCTGGGGTCTTTGATGTAGTTGAAGACTAAATAGTTATAATTATAATTTTCCTTGGTTATGATAAATGATTAATTAGATATAAAACTTTAGACTCACAAATATAAGATAGATGATAGAATTTTTTCTTTAATTTTGCCAAATATAAAAAGATCAGATATTGTGACTGTAATTCTTGCTTGATAACTGTTCTATTATATATAATTTTACTAGGTTAAAGTTAAAACTTTCCTTTTTGATTAGACAAAAAAGGGGAAGTGCTGTGGTATGTCTTTCTGTATGCTGTGAATATGTGTTGCTCTTATTGGTTGATAAAGTTGTATTGGCTTAAGGCAAGGCAGCTTCAAGGTAGGCATGAAATTCAAGCAGATAAACAGGAAGAAGAAAGGAGAGGCAGAGAGGAGATGCCAGCTGCAGCCAATAGAAGCAAGATGTGAAAGTACTAGTAAGCCACGGCCACATGGCATATAGATTAATGGAAATGGTTAAGTTATAGGAGCTAGCTAGTGAGAGGCTTGAACCATTAGGCCATACAATTTATACGTAATATGAGCCTCTGTGTGTTTACTTGGGTCTGAGCAGCTGTGTAATATGAGCCTCTGTGTGTTTACTTGGGTCTGAGCAGCTGTGGACCAGGCAGGACACAGGAGAAACTTCCAACTATGGACCTGTTCACTCTACAGACTGCAAACCTTAGTGTGATGTATGGAGGCTCTTGATATGCGAAGATGAGAAGCTCCTGAAGTGAATTCAGCTCTGGAAGATACCTAATACCTATCCAGTTTAGACTCATCATCAGCATAAACCAGAGAATAGAAAAAAATCTAAAATTCAGCTCTCATTCCTTATGTTCCTATGTTACAAAGATTTAGAAAAGTCTGCTCTAACATTTCTTTTTCCCTCTGTGTGTGTGTTCTTCTGTATGTATTTGTGTATATAGATAGATAGATAGATAGATATAGATAGATAGATAGATATAGATAGATAGATATACATATACATATATATATGTATATCTATCTATCTATATACATATATATAGACATGTGTGTGTGTGTGTGTGTGTGTGTGTGTGTGTGTGTGTGTGTATGTATGTGAGGAGGTCATGTGTCTAAATAGACAAGTGCAGGTCAAAAGATATCTTTGGCTATTGTTCATACCTACCTTGTTTTATGGGACAGTGTTGTTTCCTGGCCTTCAGCTTGCCAATTTGGCTAGTCTGGGTGGGCCAAAGAGCTCCAGGGATTCATTTGTCAGTACCTTCACCATGTTGAACATGGAAACACATTCTAGCACTAAGTACCACCATATATGGGGATTTGTGCATAGACCTTTGTTTATCATGCTTATACAGCATGCACTTTACAAGCAACTCATTTGCAGACAAATCTATCTTCCTAAACTCTCAGATTTTTCCCTTCTCTTTATTATATCTCTCATGTGATCCCCATTTTTTCTTTATTTCCTATCTTTGTTGGGTGAGTGGTCTGTGTCTTACTTTGTGTTGACCTCTCTGGATCTTAGGAGAGTATGGCAGCTGTGGTTTGCCTGGTGAGGAGGGCTTCTGTGACCCTTCAAGATCTGGCCACTGGGGGTTCTAGGTAGACTGCATTTTTAGGTATTTGTTGCAGACATGAAGGATGACAATGCCCTAGATGGTGGGAGGGCCCAGAGGGAAGAAGGAAAATGGTGGTGTCATGAGTATCTGTGTGGTCTTCTAAGAACTAGGGCAAAAATGAAGGAGAGGCTCCAGCAGGTGTTCTGCTACAAAGCTGAAATAAGTCTGGAAAATATGAATTGGAAGACAAGAACTAGACTGAAGATTGCCTGACTGGTTTCATGGCTGGCATGGCTAGCAGCTTTCTAGGTAAAGAGTCTTAACACAGTGTTAACACTTGGGTCTTTTATCAAAGTTAATGGGACTCATGATTAGAAGAAATTAAAAATGATGACTCTTAAGAAATTAATTTCTCACACACAAAAAAATTACCTTTACATGTTAGAGTACAATAATATGTATGAGATAATAAGTATATATGTATAATATAATATTATATATGGGTGCATATCTTACATTTAGTAGATATTCAAGACATTTATATAAAGTGACCTTCTATTAAATATAAATTATGTGTGTTCTCCATACTTCAGATCATATATAGATTACTTGTGATATGCAATACAATATAAATGTTATATAAATACTATATGGCCTTTGATATAATGACAAAAGGTTTAAAACTGTGCATGCTTATTTGATGATGCGTATTTTTCTGAAAAAAATATTTGCAAGTCTCTATTGGCTGAAATTGCTATTTGTCTCTTGAATTTTATCCTTTTTATGTATAATTAGAAGTGACATATTTTGCTCCCTGGTTGTTTAAGAAAATAACAGGAGGTTACTGAAATACAAGGGGTCATATAGTTCTGACAGATTATTAGCAAATCAGGATTTGAGACCCCTGAGGACAACTGCCCCATGAATGCACAGGTTAAACAGAATGTAACTCTTTGTGGGATGGTGACTATGACACAAATAATATACTGATATTTGGCCTACAATAAGGTACACTATAGCATAAGTCATTGTTGACTTTGATTTTATCTTCCCTGCATCTTAAAGAGAACAAAATTATTAGATTTTGTATAGAGAGAGCATGTGAAAGTAATAGTTATAAGCAAAATATTTCAACTGATAAAAGATATGGACTTTTATTCCTCATTTTTCTTCAGAGAAAGGCAGGGCTCCCATATATATGAGACAATTATGGTTTATCAAGTTGCAGTAAAACCAGGCACCTCCTCTCCTATTTAGGCTAGACAATGAAACCCATTAGGAGGAAAGGGTCCCCAAAGCAGGTAACAAGAAGCAGAGGCAGACTTGGCTCCCACTGTTAAGGGACACATAAGTAGACATAGCTACACAACCGTAACACATGTGCAGAGGGCCTAGCTCTGTCCCTTGAAGGCTTCTTGATTGGTGTCTCAGTATCTGTGAGGCTCTATGAGCCCAGGTTAGTTGATTCTGTGACTTTTCTTGTGATGTCCTTGACCCCTCTGGCTCTCACAATCCTTCTTCCCACTCTTTCCTGGCATCCTCAGAGGTCTGCCTAGTTTTGACTGTGGGTCTCTGCATCTATTTTCACCTGTTATTGGGTGAGGCCTCTCTGATGGCAATTGGGCTAGGCAATGATCTATGAGTCTAGTAGAATATTATTAGGAAACATATCATTGACTCTTTTTTTTTCTTTTTGGTTAGTCATGTATATTTCTATTCTAGGTCTCTGGGCTGTCCAACCTCTGTGTTCTGGCCCTCCAGGCAGTGCCAGGGATGGGCTCCCTTTCAGGATATGGGTCTCAAGATGAATCAGTCATTGAATGGCCATTCCCATAGTCCCTGCACTACCTTTAACACAGCATATCTTGTAGGCAGGGAAAATCATAGGTCAAATGTTATGTGGCTGCACTGGGGTTCCAATCCCTCCTATAGAAGTCTTGCTTGGTAGTAACAAATGACTGGTTCATGTCTGCGTATGTACATCCGAGTTCTTTGTCTATTTTCATGCCATTACATTTCTCTCTTTATCTGCCCTCCTCCTATCAACTAATCTTCTCCTTTTTGTTTTATGTTTTGATTTTGGAGCAATATTCATAAGAATTAAGACTCGAAAAGGGAATAACGTTAAATGAAGGAAGTGGAGATTCATTAATAAAATACCATGTCTTTAGTTAATAAAGTTAATGAATTGTAGTGATTGCCACAGCATTGCAGCCACAGTTTAAATTGATATGTCATCCACTATAAGCTTTGTTTGTGACAGCCCCCACATTAGGTGTTCTCATAAGATTAAAATCAATATTGAAAATTAGGCCTTCTTTTGTACTATAAGGTAGAATGGTTTAACACATATAACTTACTGTAATAAACTATAAAACGAATGAGTTTTAACCTATAAAGGGAGCAGTACAATCACCACTACCAGTAGTAATATGTCAGTTATTCCAATATCACCAATGTATTTGTAACCTAAGCTGTCCTGTTTTCTCAAAAGCTTACCCCAGACAAATGTTATTTTCTTCCCTATTGAAATTGATATTTGGGCCGGGCGGTGGTGGCACACGTCTTTAATCCCAGCACTCCGGAGCCAGAGGCAGGCAGATCTCTGTGAGTTTGTGAGTTCGAGGCCCGTCTGGTCTACAAAGTGAGTTCCAGGAAAGGCACAAAACTACACAGAGAAAACCATTTTTGAAAAACCAAAAAAAAAAAAAAAAAGAAATTGAAATTGATATTGTAATGTTATAGAAACTAAAACAGTCTCTCTCTCTCTCTCTCTCTCTCTCTCTCTCTATATATATATATATATATATATATATATATATATATATATATATATAATTCCTCTACAGTTTTGGATGGTGCGATTATCCATTTGCATGAGATAATTTTTGTGCTCAGCAACTGATGAGAAATTTGTTTGTTTTCTAATTGTTGGCTATTATGAAAAAGGCTGCTATGAACATTTGTGTGCCAGTTCTTATGAGAACATGAATTCACATCTCTTGATATAATACCTAGAAGGAGAATAGTTAGTCCATATGGTAAGTATTTGTTTCTCTTTGCTAGAAAATGTCAAACTGTTTTTCAACATGACTGTGACATTTTGCATGTAATATATAACCAGTCTGACTGGTCTACCTTTCCTCAAGCAATTGGTATTGTCGTGTTTTTAAATTTTTATTTTAAACAATCTAGTAGCTTTTAAATATGTTACATTAATTAACATTTTTGAGGAGATTAGTAACATTGAGAGGCACCCTTTCCATGAAGCTATTTAATTTTGTTATAAAAGTTTTGTATAAATTAGTTATATGTGAGTTTTTAATGATTTTTAAATATTCTAAATTTAAAAATAATAATTTTTAAATATTCTAAAAATGAATGCTATTTTTTGGAGAATTCTTCATTCCCCTTTTGTATATAGTGGACTTTTATCTCCCAAATTTACATGTTTTCTGAATTGTGTTTGCTTCTATTACTTATCTCTCATGTTTGTTAACATTCCCCTGGAAAAATATGATACTAAGAAAACAGCTAATGAGGCAATATTTGGTATTTTATTATGAACTCACAGTACTTGTTATTACTCACACATGACAGGGCTGGGCTCCCTATGATCTGCTCATATCTGTATTGTGTGTATCTGTTTTGTGGTAGTTTTCTGGGCGTGTTTCCATTTTCTGTAAATAGAGGATGCTTTGGTAATGCAGCCATACTTATCTGTGAATATCAGGTTAAGATTTAAGCATATTAAGGAATTATGCTGATCTAGCCAAGTCACAATAGTAGATTCATTTCTAAGGTCCATGACCTCACTAACCCCAGGAAGCTGGTAGGTTTCCAGTAACAGGCATTATTTTATTTCTTCTGTTGAGTGGGCCTTAAATCCAATTAGACAGCTGTCTGTTGGCAGTGAATATGAATACCAGTTCTTCCACTTTTATGCATGCTTTCCATGCTGATAATTGACGTTGTTTATCAATGTTACACCTGGATAGGACTAGTTAATGACTTAATTTCAATGGCACCTTCTAGAACATGAAATCTAGACAGCAGGAAAGAGACTTTTCATTTCCAATTCCATTCAAATCATCGGAATACTGTGCCCTGAGTCCTAAATATGGGGCTTCTTCAGCAAAAGCCCACTCTCATTGCTTTGTGTGTGTGTACTAAAGGAAGTTAAGACCCTTGTATTGCAATGTTCCTCACAAGAACCATAGACTAACAAAACCCCAGTACCAGGCATTAGAAACCACCTTGCCAAAGCTCCATTAGGTTCATGTTAGTGACTCCCAAACAATATAGATTGCACAGTTAGTCCCTCTATCTCTAAAGCAATGTTTTCTAATTTTTATTATTAAATTCATACATATCTATAATGTTTGGTTCAAATCTATAGCTCATTCTCACTTTTCCATTCATTTCTCTATTCCCTTACAACTTCTCAGTCCCAGCTTTCTGTACAGGATGAGCTACTGACACATAGGAAGCCTTGTGAAAGGCACAAGTAGAAAGAAGTAGAAATTATAGCAGAAAGTAGAAACTTTACTTTTAGGTGAAACCAGAGACAATAACTCAGCAAACTACAGGCAGGACTTTTATCTGAAACACAGTTGATAGAATGAAGACTTGACAGAATAAAGCTGAGATAGCAGTCAGAGAACACTAACACTGAGGTAGTTTTCCTGAGAAAACAGGAATCACACAAAAAGACTGTAGTTCATGTTTTGTGTTATTGGTGAAAATGTCATCATTATAACATGATCACAAAATTGTATTTTTTTGTAAACTGTATTTGTTCTCCCTTTGAAAAAGTCAGAACTAATTTAGAAGTAAAATACCAGTATTGATTATAAATAATTCAGCCTTTAAGAGATTATAAAATAATCACTGTTAAGTTTAATTCACAGTTTTGATATTCTCATAAAACTAAATTGCTTCCAATCACTTTGGCCATGCCTACAGATGAATGTTTTCTTCATACAAATGATATTTTTCTTTCTGTAAGATGATATATTGTTGTTTGTTTTTTTGCTCTTTTGGATGCCAGTAACCCAGCTCCAAAATAAATTACACATGGAGACTTATTCTTAATTATAAATGCCCAGCCTTAGCTCGGCTTGCTCTTGTCAGCTTTCCTTAACTTTAAATCAGCCATGTTTATCTTTTGCCTCTGAGCTTTTCCTTCTCTCTTACTTCTGTAAACTTACTCTTACTTTGTGGCTTACTGTGTAGCTGGGTGGCTGACACTTGGAGTCCTCCTCCTTCTCTGGCTACTTCTTCCCCCTTCCCAGATTTGCCCTTCTATATATTCTCTCTGCCTGCCAGTCCCGCCTATCATTTCTGCAACTTGCTATTGGCCATTCATTTCTTTATTAGATCATCAGGTGTTTTAGACAGACATAGTAACACAGCTTCACAAAGTTAAGCAAATGCAACATAAACAAAAGTAACACATCTTAAAATAATATTCTACCACATTTCCTTTTTTTCTATAAATAAAAATAAAGGTTTTAAATTTAACATTGTAAAATTACATACAACAAAACAATTATCAAATAGGAAATACATTTAGAATTCTGTCCATTTGTAGTTAGCATATTCAAAGAAATTAATGTGTTATCTATTATATCTTAATGAGTCCATACTTTTACACCTAACTTACTTTCTATCATAACTAAGAAACTATATCTTAACTATATCATAACTATAACTATCTAGTCTTCAACTCCATTAAAGACACAGAAAGACATAATATTATCTAACAACAGAGACATCTGCCTGTACAGTCACCCAAAGTTCCTCTGCAATGTTGGGGCATCTGTATTCAGCCTTCAGGCTCAAAATATGTGGGAAACTTTTCAGTGAAGCAACTAATTTGAAGGACTGTCCTGCCTTGTTTTAGCAAAGTTCAACAGTCATTTTCCTGCATGTTCTGCATGGCCAGTCTGCATGGCACATTGTCAGAAGTCGAAAGCAAGAACAGTTTCTTTGCCCCGGTGGATAGATAACCTTGCCACAATGAAAGCAAACTCCATAAGGAGTTTCTTCCATGTCTATTATCTTCTCTGAAGTAAGCTGACACTGCCAGGAGCAGATGTGTCTCATTGTCATGAAAAACCCTATGTTAACACAACATTTTAAATGTTGTATTCTGTAGGTATCTGAAAGGTTTGAATATCACCTACCTAAAAAAATATGTCTATATGATCTGGAAATCATACCTAACATATCTACAAACTTGATTGTTATAAATGACTAACCACTAAACTATGTTTCCTGATTATCCTATATAGTTTATTAGTTTATAATAACAACTTTCAAAAACTATAATTTTACCTTACATTTTTAAATAAACTCCATAGGCACAATACCTTAAACAAGAATAGAAACATATTCAATATGTGGTAACAAAAATAACCTTAAATGTTTTTCAATATACAAAAATTTTTAAACAGAAGTAGAAATATATATACAGAGTAGCAAATATAACCTTAAATTTCTATCAATATACTGTACTCTCTTAAATGGTAACAAACATCCATAACCCACCAAATAAGCAGAAGTTTCTCACATCCCTCTTTGGATTGTGGACATGATATTCTCCAAACTGCTTCCTGCTGTCTGTGGACAAAGTATCTTTAGCATCCCACAGAAAAAAAAATTGAGATAATTACCAAGTCCTGGGAAGTAACCTTTGATGAAACTTATCAAGTTTCAGGAGGTCTTGCTTGATAAAACCTGATCCATTTTAACCCTGAAGGAAACCATAGACTCTCATCTTCTATGGGAACAAATCTCTAAAGCACTTTTGATTTCCATTGAAAAATATATTTTTTGACTTTTTAAAAATTAAGGCATTCCTAAAGTATATAGGCTGATTTATTTCAACAGTCCCTCTTTCAATTCCAGGTTTCTTTGAAGCTGTTCTTTTCTTTTCAACAATTAAAAAATTCAAACCCAACAAAATAACACACAGGATGCAGACTCCCTGTGTATATCCCATTTTAAGTGGATTTTTTTCTTTTATATTACTTCTACTCTCTCTTTAAAGACTATTTTTTGAACTATTTACTTCTTTCTATGACTATACCGTTTTTCTTTTCTTAAGCCTATGCACATTGTTAAGCACACTATAACCTGTTTAGAGGTTTCTCCGTCTGTACCACTTTTATTGCATATCTTCAGCCTTTTTTGACTGTATGAGCTAACCTTTAAACTGATAGCCTACACCTGAATCCTCCCTATGCAGCTGTCTATTTTGACTCTTGTCTAGAATTTCACGGCATATAAATACTTCCAATTCTAAGCAATATGCTTTCATCCTCTAGACATATACAAAAGGGAAATATACTCAAAATCTATCTTTCCAAACAGGAGCCAAAGTGAATGTTCTCTGAAAGTGATCAACTTTTCTGTTACTGTCTCCTGAACATTGAGTAACTGAAGTTAGAAAAGGCGTGGATTTTTAAAGAAACTGACAATGTTCACACCATGCTAATAGGTCATATTCTTATATGTTGAATTTTCTTCCCCCAAGCTGGTCTTCCATTTTGCCTGCATTTGGAGATAAAACATTATGCAAAGAATCAACATCATAAGATTCAATGTCCAAAGTATTAATGATTTTTTTGAAAGGGAGAAGAGATATTAACTGAAAGGTGTAGTAGCACAGCCATATCTGATGGGAACAGCAAGAGTCATAACGCCAGCACAGCTGTTTGACAAAGATGCAGCAAATCCAAACCACATGATGATCCTGTGCCACCTTTGGTTTTGAATCTACTCATTGCATATTTCAGGGGTTTTTAATATTTGCACAATTTGAGGATATTGAATTGATGGAAATTTTCTTATGAATCATTTATGTCTTCTCCCCAGAGTACTGCTTATAAGCTTCCCCAGAGAAGTCCTGAACATACTACTCATTCCACTTTTAGGGAGATATCCTTATCTACTTGAAGGTCTTCCTTATGCCTTGGAGGGTGTAACACACATATCCCTGCTTACTGAATTCTGTATAAATAAAGAAACATTTTGGCTGCTAGTCAGTCAGGTGGTAAGATTCTCCCGACCATCATGCCTGGCTCATTCCTTCCCTAGCCAGCTCCTTATCTCCTCTCTGGGACCTGTCAACCACTGAGGCTGGCCCCGTGGCAGTATAGGGACATTCTCTCCATAAACACTCAAAGAAAACACCATGCCCATGTGAGAACACAACACATTGTACACATTTAAAAGGCTCTGCAAAGGGACTTTTTAAATTTATTATTTATATTTATTTACTTACATTTTAAGTGTATGTTTTGCATGTCTGTGTGCCTTGTTGGAAGTGCCTATGGAGAGCAGATGATGGTGTTATATACCCTGGAAGTAGAGTTTCATTTGGATGTTAGTCACAATGAGTGTGCTAGGAATCAAACTCAGTTCCTCTGGTAAAAGCAGTCAATGCTTTTAACCACTGAGACATCTCTTCAGCTCCTCAACTCTGTGACGTTTGCTGTAAAATACTTAACAAACAATAGAGAATACCCTTTCAAAAGTGAAACATTTGTCAGACTTCAAGTGAAAATGTATGTTGATTTGCCTATAATATATCATGAATGTTTCATGTCTTACCTGCAACTGTGATACTTCATTTAATTCCTTTATTTATACCAGATTAACCTTTGAAATATTGAGAACTACAAATTCATTAGAGGTTACTTAATAATTTACTTCATTTTGGTAATTCTTATTTTGTATGGAAGTTGGAAATCTATAATGCATTCTTCTGCACTTCAAAGACTAATTATTTCTTTCTGTTAGGTTGCCAGTAATTGTAGGTGCTTGAAAAACTATACCAGATGAAGTTTCTTCAAGTTATAATTATTGCAACTTAAAATGTTTCAGAAGTTGATCCCCAATTCATGTTCCATCACTTTGATATTGTATCATGCATTCTATGTGTAGACTATTATTGCAGAACTCATTTTACTTATACACATCTGAAGATAAATTAGAATGAATTTTATAATTATATTCTTTCTTTCTTTTTGTGATAGGAAATTTTCACATGGTTCAGGAATGCCTCAACTCACTATGTAAACCAAGCTGGTCTCAAGTGTGTGAGACCCTTAACTCAACCTGTACAGTGCTAGGATTGCAAGACACACATATCGTCACTTATTTTACACTTTCAAAATTATAATCTCATTCATAAGTCCTCTGAATAGGTGAGACAGTTGATTGACTTGACCTGTTTGGGAGGCACCAAGGCAGTGGGACGGGGTCCTGTGCTCAGTGCATGAGTTGTGTAGCTAGAGTTTTCCTGCCTTGCCCACAGTCAGGACAAATCTTTGTCACCCGCCAGTCCCACAACCTTCAGACCCAACCAAGTAAACACAGATACTTATATTGCTTACAAACTGTGTGGCCATGGCAGGCTTCTTGCTGACTGTTCTTATGGCTTAAATTAATCCATTTCCATAAATCTATACCTTGCCACATGGCTCGTGGCTTACCGGGATCTTCACATGTGGCTTTTCATGGTGGCTGCTGGCAGTGTCTCCCTCACCCAGCTTCCTGTTCTCTCAATTCTCCTCTCTGTTAGTCCCACCTATACTTCCTGCCTGGCCACTGGCCAATCAGTGATTTTATTGACCAATCAGCAACACATTTGACATACAGACCATCCCACAGCAGAGTTGGCTGTTTGAAACCTGGGGCTTATACAGGGTTACTTGGCTCAGCCTGGGAGGAGGGGACTGGACCTGCCTGGACTGAGTCTACCAGGTTGATCTCAATCCTCGGGGGAGTCTTTGCCCTGGAGAAGATGGGAATGAGGGGTGGGCTGTGGGAAAGGGGAGAGGGGTGGGAGGGGGGAGGACAGGGGAATCCGTGTGGCTGATATGTAGAATTAAATTATATTGTAAAATAAAATAGAATAAAATTTAAAAAAAACCTCACCAGTGTTTTTACTATCTCCTATCCTTTACTGCAGATATTTTAATGTGGTAAGTTCTCATTTCATTCTTCATAGCACACACAACTAAAATGGTAGCACATTTTTAATTCTCTCTGGAAAACTCTAGCCCATTTTAATGTTTTTTTTTCTGCTCTTTAGTAATATTAAAGTTTGTATCTTAGCCAAAATGTTTATTATATTCATGCTTATACTTGTGCATAGCCAAACATACAAACAAGTGAAAACTGTATTCTATACTAAAAGCATAAGCCTTTTCAGCTATAGTCTGTGTATTTTTTAGAGGCACAGTGTTCATATAAGTCCCTCTATATAAAAAACACTTCACAACAATTATAATTTGTAGATATAAAATTTTAAAAATAGATTTACATATGAAAATTTGAAATGTGCTTTAAGTAGTCTAATGATGCTACATCGAGTATATAATTTATTATAGTTTTTTTTTTGTTTGTTTTTTTTTTTTTGGTTTTTCGAGACAGGGTTTCTCTGTTTAGCTTTGCGCCTTTCCTGGAACTCACTTGGTAGCCCAGGCTGGCCTCGACCTCACACAGATCTGCCCGGCTCTGCCTCCCGAGTGCTGGGATTAAAGGCGTGCGCCACCACCGCCTGGCTTATTATAGTTTTTATTAAGCTATTGCTTCACCTTATGTTAGAAAAATCTAAAGTTTGATATGTTTAACATTGAAATTAATTGCTTGTTAGAGAAAAAAAGTATATCTATCTAATTTTATAGTATATTTCTAATATTCTCATGTTGATTAAAATTTGATCCTTAATATTTCCTATAACTTAGAGATGTTTTCCTTCTGATTTCTCATGAAAAAGCTTTTTTATGTATTTATAAAAGTAGTGCTAGTGATATTCAGTTTTATCCTGATATGGATTTGCGTCTGAGAAATGCCTTGTGAATATTAAGCTGTAAATGGTATTTGTCTCTGGTAGACACAGGTTGATAGCCAGCAAATACTATCTATGTTCATTAAACAAGGCAATTTCTATGAATTGAAAATAATAAAAGTTATTATGGAGTTTTATTATATGAAAAGAAAGAAAAAGTTTAATAAAATAGCAGTCTTATTGTAATTCTGGCCTAAATTTCTCACTAGAAATCTAGGCTTATACCTAGTATTTCCTGGTCCAAATATTACTCACATATTTCAAAAGAATTAAATAATTAAAATTTCAATATAAACATTTCAAAAATTTCTTGATATTACCACTTTCAAAAGACTTTAGATACTAGATACTCAGTACCAACAGGTAAAGCTTTTTTTTCATTGTTACTCAGCAGCTTCACAATCAACTCAAATATTACCAGAGTATTCCTCATAAAATGCATATCAGACTGGAAAAATGAAAAGATGCCCTATATACCCTAGTCAGTTGTAAAAAAAATATGAAATAGTGAACTTTTCAGATAAATGTTTGCAATTGGAAAAGATAATATTGAGTGAGACAACCTATACATAGAAAAGCAAGTGTCACATGCGGTTTTTCTCATCTGAGGCTTCCAGCTCTAAATCTTCAGCTGTGAATGCATATCTTGGAATAACTGCAGAAACTAGGGAAATATAAGATACAAGTGATCTGATCAGAAAATGGAAAAACAAGGTAAGACCTTAATTACAGAAGGGGAGGAAGTTAAATACAAAAATGGTGAAAGGATAAATGGCAGTAAGGTTGTCTGAAAAGGTCATAGGAATTATACTACTATCTACTGCCCCCCAAAAAAGATGATCCATATTAGTCTGTTTAAATGTACAGATACAGTTTAAATTAGATTATTTCATCTGAGCAACGCTACCTCAAAGATCAAAAACTGCAAAACAAGGCACGAGAACTCTTCTTTTGAGTTGTTTATAACAGTTGTCTAATAGACTGCCAAAACATAAATAGCTTTTGCTACTGTTCTTGACTGTCTTCCAGAGGTGGAAGGTAAGTCCCTATTCCTGAAGACTCCGTGCACTTAGGACTCAGGGTTCAGAGGCAACTGAGTTAGAACTGACTTTAATATCTGAATGGCGTTCAGACATTGGGGGATCCGTTGAAAGCTTCCAAAGGAGAGAAGAAACAAACAATCCTATCCTACTGTGATGTCTATGAACCACAGAAATGACAAGCATGCTACAATAACCTTGAGGTACAGTAGTGTCATAAATGCCAAAAGAGTAATCAACAGCTCTTTAATTGTACTTAAAACTCTATCAAAAAGAAGGAAGCCAGGCCTGATACTGAACAAGTGGACAACTACCAAGGCTAATGAAGCCATGGATCTTGGATGAGAACCAACAACTGCCACTTTACTAAACCAGCATAATCCCTAAGTACATTCTATAGCTTTGTATTTATAGCCACAAATAAATGGAATCCTCATCTTTCATTAAGGAACTTAACTTTGCTGTTGATGGAGACGATTAAAGAAACCAACCAAAACTAACAATTGTAGGTCTCATCTACAAAGCAACTGCACCATCTAAGGCTCAGGCATAACTATAGAACATAGGGTAAAAAGAGTGTAGGGGCCAGAGGATCAAAGTTTACTATGGGATTGTTCTAGGAATGTCAGAAGCTACACCAATAAAGCCCCATCACCATAAAGACCCATATGTTACCTTAACAAGGACAACAGAAACAGACATGCAAATGTGAACAGGGAAAAGCCCAAGAGCTTATACAAAGAACTACAGGCAACAAAGGAATTCTTAGAGCGGGAGAGATATTCTTACCCAGTGAAGAGCTAAACAACTAGATATCCAATACCAAATACCTATCTCTGAAGATATATATCCAAGTAACGTCAGGCAGAATGAGCAGGTTATACTTATGCATGTAGGAATATGTGTGTGTGTGTGTGTGTGTGTGTGTGTGTGTGTGTGTATGCTTGCATGTATTTAAGAATATGTATTAGATGTAATAACAATTAATGAAAAAAAGAACATAAATTTTATAATGGCAAATTGGAGGGTTTGGAGGAAAGAAAGTGAAGGGGAATATGATGACTTTAAATTATACTCTCAAAAACAGAAAAGTAATTTTAAAACTCTTTAATGTTAATTTAATCTTAGAATTGAAAACTCGAAGTGCATGTTACCAAATAATGTGCAGCATTTTAAATATATGATTGACAGGATGAACAAACACTAAAATATTGACTAGTTTCTTTGAAATTTTAAAAAACTAGGCATATGGAAGAGCAATACGATGAAGCTCTAAAACAGAATGAAAAGCCTTTTGGGAATACATTTAACATAAGTTGCATGGTAAATTATATTTGAAAAATAAATAACATAAAATGTACATTATATCACTATTTTAAAATAATTAAATTAAAATTGATGATACCTGAAAGCCTGTTTGTTACACAAGAAAAATCAGATTGACTACAAGTATGAATAACAGAGTAGGAATAGAAAATGGTCGAATATTTAAATGTTAACTGTTCCCAAAGTTAAGTAATGTGAGTACTTAATTTTCTTCAATTATAAATAAAAATCAATGTCTGCAAACACATGGATGACATGTCCATACGTAAGTGTATGTGTACACAGGACAAGGAGGGTCTGTGAATTTAAGAGAACAAGTTTATGGAGTCATTTCTGTATTTGTGTCTTTACATGGCTTCTGAGAATTGAACTCAGGTATCAGGATTGAACACAAGGGATTTTACCCACTGGATCATGTTGTGGGACCAAGTCTAATTTTTTTGCAAACAAACAGAGTGTAAGAATTGACTAACAGAAATAACCAGTAACATATTTCAGGAAACAGTGAATTTGCAAAACAACTTAAAAACATAGTTAAAAATCTTGACAGATGCCTAAACTGTACTACAATTAACAGCTGGAGCCTGATATCCTAAGTGTTTTTTTTTTTTTGTTGTTGTTGTTTTGGTTTTTTTTGTTTTTTTTTTTTTTAATTAATCTTAAGATTCTTTCTGGGATTCTTAACACTGGCTCATCCTGCATTGAGTGCTCTTATCTGGACAGACCATCGGTGTACTGCTAGACCTGGTACAGTGACCATCTTCTCTGATGATGAATCTTCATCAGAGTACTCAGAATATCTCTATTTCTAGTGCTTTTTGCCTCCACAATGCTGAAATGGATTTCCCCTAGCCAACTGTAGTATTTCTGGATGTTGATTCATTTTCTTTATTCATCTCTTTCCCTGTCTCATTTCACTAAAATAAATGTCAGGTCAGGCATATTTTTCTTGATTCCTTACTGTTATTCACTATTTAGTAGGTTGTTCCTGTGTGAAATTTTTGAGCTAGAATTCACTCACTATTAATATTTGTTCATGAGAATGGTTGTCTCCTGAATCTTTATTCTAGCTACTATATCAAAGTCAATTGTTTCTATATGGTCATCTGCTTTACAAAATTAACAAAAATGTGCTTTCAGAAATCAAACTATTTAGGCACAGCTTGATATCCTTAGGGTTATTTTTAATACAGATAATTCGATCCTCAGTTATTTATCTAACAGGCAATCATGTCTTGTCAATCCCTCCCTCTGAACGTCTTCAAATGTGTCATTTTATTTATGTGCTCTCTCCCACCACCTTAGAACTGTAGCTCATCATCTTACACCTGGATTACAGAAATAGCCTCTCTTCTGGAAACTGTACACAAGTCATTTTCTGCATCATTCCTTCCTAAATGAGTTTTTAATTTGTCTAAATCATAGCTTTGAAAATGTGACTTAGAAATGCCGAAATTATCAATGATTCTACAGTCATATATGTAATATCCTCAGTTTAGGTTTGAAAGTACTAAAGATTCTTGATCCTGCCGGGCGGTGGTGGCGCACGCCTTTAATCCCAGCACTCGGGAGGCAGAGCCAGGTGGATCTCTGTGAGTTCGAGGCCAGCCTAGACTACCAAGTGAGTTCCAGGAAAGGCGCAAAACTACACAGAGAAACCCTGTCTCGAAAAAAACAAACAAACAAAAAAAGATTCTTGATCCTCATACATATATGCTCATGCACACACAGTACATGCACACACACATATGAACATACACACATGTGCGCTCGCGCGCACGCACAAACACACATACACAGACTTTGTTCTTTGAATGCCTCTAGGTTTTTTATTTCATTAACTTTGTTTTTTATTCCAAATAATTTCCTGGATGGTGGGAAGACTTTCAACCAATTTATTCTCTGCTGCCAAACACCAATAACGGTTCTGAGAATCTGAAATTAGTTTTTTTAGTTTGGGAAAAATCGAAACCTTGCAAAACTCCTTCGACATACACAGCACACTTTGGTTTCTCTGTGTGGTGACTATGTGTTATTAAGGAATGTAATCTAAACATTCAAAGTTAAGAGGATCATACCGGGGAAGAGATAAGGGAGGCAGAAATGTAATATCATCAGAGCTCTCTGCAGTTCAGGGCCCATCTCCCCAGGGTATCACGAGAGAATGTGCTATTTGCTCATTTTGATCACTTTTCTAAGAGAAGAGATGGACAACTTCACAGATATTCATATTCTGCAAAATTCCACCTGTGAATAAAGACATTTTTGCTCTTCTTTATCAGATGGTCCCTAGAGTACAGACTGCTGCAAGAGCCCAGAACTGCCCTGGACCCATGCATGGGTAGATGCTTTACTATGGGTGGGAAATCCATGGCAGAGACACTTAATGTCACCATAGACTACAAGGCATGTCAGAAACAATTCATATTTAGACCTTTCAAATTCACTCCTTTTCTTTCCTTCTTTTTTATTAAGAAATATTTTTCATTCATTTTACACACCAAAGATACCCTCTATTCCCTCCTCCTGTCCCCACAGACTCCCCCTCCCAACCCACCCCCCACTCCTCTCCCCAACAAGAAGGCAATGCCTCCCCTAGGGAGGAACATCCAGTAGAGGCAAGTCCAAGCCCTTCCCCCTGTTTCAATGCTACACGAGGTGTCCTGTCATAGGTAATAGGCTCCAAAAAGTCCTCACACACCAGGGATGAATTCTGATTCTACCACCAGGGGGCCCCCAAGCAGATCAAGCTACACAGTTGTCTTGCCATGCAGAGGATCTAGTCCAGTGCCATGCAGGCTCCACAGCCATTGATCCAACTTTCATGAGTTCCCACTAGCTTGGTTTGGTTGTCTCTGCAGGTTTCCCCATCATGATCCTGATGCACTTGCTCATAGAATCCCTCCTTTCTCTCTCCCCAACTGGACTCCTTGAGCTCTGTCTAGTGTTTGGCTGTGGATCTCTGCATCTGGATCAGTCATTGGAGAAAAGCTCTGTAATAACAGTTAGGGTATTCACCAGTCTGATCACTGAGGTAAGCCAGTTCAGTTCAGGCACTCTCCACTATTTCTAATAGTCCAAGCTGGGATCATCCTTGGGGATTCCTGGCAACTTCTCTAGCACTGGGTTTCTCTTTATCCCCATGATATCGATATCTTTTTCCATCATGGTATCTGCTACTCCTTTTCTAACTGAACCTAATATATAGATGATGCATTTGCAACAGTTAGCTATGAAGACTCAGGAAAAATAATTCAGATGAATTAGCATACTTTGCTGCTGTAGCTTATGAGTAATATGTAATGGAATGTTTATTTGATTTAGCCCATCCTTTTTACACTCATTTTATTTATCTCTCACATTCCAGAGGTACTGTGCCTGTACTTTTTGCCCCCCCTTTTTTATAACATAGAACGTATTCCACAATGATCTGAGAATATAGTTATACTTTGCTTTAAGGACAGCATTGATGCAATTCCATATTCTTGATTACTTTTGAGCATATATCTAACAATAAATACAATGAATCCATGAGACTCAAATTCCACATACTCGCATAAATAGTTCTAGATCCTATGGGAACTGCAGTCTTCCTTCAAATACAAATCTGACTCCTCTTTGCAGTTAACGACCTCTGACAGCTGGCTGGGAAGAAGAACTCCAAATGGATAGTGGTATCTATACATTTTGTCCCAGAAGTTACTGAAATTGTAAAACAACAAATCTTACAGATTTTCATGATTCAATTTTAATAGACTTAATTATTTTAGTTTTTCACTAGGGACATTGGAAATTTTTATTAGAACTGTTTCTAATAGCTTTTGGAGTGTAGGACTGTATACTGTTTGCTTGAGTGAATATCCTGGAAAAGAAATGGTACTCTACTCTTTTAGGGATGGATTTGTCCTACTCTTTTTTTGTTTTTGTTCTATCTTATTATATTTTATTTTATTGTAGCATTATCCCTTAGCTGGTTGCTTGTTTTCTAATGATAGACAGAAAGGGGGTGAACCTGAATGGGAGAGGAAGCACTGAGGAACTGGAAGGAGTAGAGGGATGGGAAACTGTAATCTGAATATATTGAATGAAAACAATCTATTTTCAATGAAAGAATAAAAATTATAAGAAGTAAAAAATTAGGTGAAAAGTAAAAACTCAATAAACAATGTTAAAAAAAAGAGAGAGACAAAGACAGCTGGAAAGTGGGCAAAGTGAGTAGTAAAGAAATCAGATCTGCTTTGGACATGTTTTGTGTTTTTTATTGCAGTTGCCTTAAGTAGCCATAACTCAGCACACATAAATTTCATTACCTCACAGAACTATTAGTGAGAGGTTATCATTTGTTTGGCTCATTTTTCTATTCAGTTCCTCTCAATGGCATGATCAGAATGCCACTGAGCTGACATTTTAATAGGCAATGCTGAGAAGAATCCACAGATAGTACTATTCTTGATATTGACCCACAACAGGCCCAGTTGGTGGAGTGACTGGTACCATTTCCTGGCTTGCTGTCATACAGGGGTTACCCTACTCTAGAGGCATTTTATATTTTCATTTTTTTTCTACTTGACCTGCTATAGTAACTATGATGTTTCAAATCACTCCCACCCACTGTTATCATCCACCCTACTGTACATCTCTCTGTTTAAATCTCCTATCTTCTATCTCATTCTTTTACTTTTATGGAATCATGAAATTAACCTTGGTTTATGCTGTTATCTTTTTATTTTAAAACCATGTGTGGGCACTTAACATGGGTAGTATTAGTAGTGAACAAACTCAGTATAATCTGATGAATGTGATGAATATCAGCCTTCATGGTAAATTCACAATTTTCCTTATTAGAAAGGCAATAGTGTCCTGAGTTATTAAATATTTTAGCAACATGTTTCTTGTCTACATTTGTTACCTTTTTATCAACATTTTTTCAGACACGTTGATCATTTTCTCTTCTCCCCAAATTCCTCCCTGATAATAATCACCTCCTTACTGACCCGACTTTGTGTTTATTTTCTCTCAGCTGTAAAATCTAGCAATCAAAACCAAGAAATACATACACAAATATACATTACATTTAAATTAAAAAAAACATTTTTTGAATAATATAAATATAATTTCTTAAATGGGTCCTGTATATAACCATTGTCTCTTCATATGCTGTATAGAAATTCCCTTGTTTTTTCCTAGAAGGATACCTCAGTGGCTAAGTGTATGCACTGTTTTGTGTTTTTAGAAGACTCTAGGTTTGTTCTCAGGTCCCACACCAAGTAGTGGATAACTCCTATCTAACCCCAGCTCCAGAGGCTACTTTTTGTCTCCATTAACACCTGTAAACACTTATGTAAACATACCATGGACAGATAAACACACAAACATCTGATTAAAATAAGTTTTAAAAACCTCTATAAAAATAATTCCTGTATTTGCTTGTTCAAAAACCAAGCATTACTAAAAAATGGAATGAATGAGAAAAATTGTGATAGCTCCATGTGTATTAGCACATTTATTTAATAAAATGTAGTTTAATTTGTCCAAATGTTTGTGTATTTTCAACATTTCAAAAGAGTTTTCTTTATCTTTTTGTACATGGTAGCTATACTTTTATTTGTACATTCACTAATTACATAGTTTGATAATTAATTTTACATATCCACCTAACTGAGCTAGATGGTAGACATGTATTAGATTAAATATTTTTTTCTGGAAAAGTCTTTAGTTGCAATC